>NC_083410.1:113982390-114322390 GCF_020745735.1 Hemiscyllium ocellatum | reverse complement strand
GAAAATTGCAGTCTTTGAAGGAGGCCATCTGGGTTGATCGGTATTGGAATTGGTCCTCCTGGGGCAGATGTAGCGGAAGCAAAGGAATTGGGAATATGGGATGGCGTTTTTACAGGGGCAGGGTGGGAGGAGGTGTAATCTAGGTAGCTGTGGGAGTCGGTCGGTTTATAGTAGATGTCCGTGTTGAGTCGGTTGCCTGAGACAGAAATGGAGAAGTCTAGGAAGGGGAGGGAGGAGTCTGAGATGGTCCAGGTAAATTTGAGGTTGGGATGGAAGGTGTTAGTAAAGTGGATGAACTGTTCAACCTCCTCATGGGAACACAAGGTAGCGCCGATACAGTCATCGATGTAGCGAAGGAAAAGGTGGGGGGTGGTGCCAGTGTAGCTGCGGAAGATGGACTGTTCCACATATTCAATGAAGAGGCAGGCATAGCTGGGGCCCATGCAGGTGCTCATGGCTAATCCTTTGGTTTGGAGGAAGTGGGAGGATTGGAAAGAGAAGTTGTTCAGAATGAGGACCAGTTCAGTCAGTCGAAGGAGGGTGTCAGTGGAAGGGTACTGGTTGGGTCGGTGGGAAAGGAAGAAGCAGAGGGCTTTGAGGCCTTCATGATGGGGGATGGAGGTGTATCGGGACTGGATGTCCATGGTGAAGATAAGACGTTGAGGGCCGGGTAAGCGAAAATCATGGAGGAGGTGTAGGGCGTGGATGTCATCCCGAATGTAGGTGGGGAGTTCTTCTCATTTACTGCATCTGCTGCACCTGATGTGGCCTCCTCTACATTGAGGAGGCAGGCCGCCTACTTGCGGAATGTTTCAGAGAACACCTCTGGGACACCCGCACCAACCAACCCAACCACCCCGTGGCTCAACACGTCAACTCCCCCTCCCACTCCACCAAGGACATGCAGGTCCTTGGCCTCCTCCATCACCAGACCATGGCAACATGACGCCTGGAGGAAGAGTGCCTCATCTTCCGCCTAGGAATCTTCCAACCACAAGGGATGAATGCAGATTTTTCCAGCTTCCTCATTTCCCCTCCCCCCACCTTATCTCAGTCCCAACCCTCGGACTCAACACCACCTTTTTGACCTGCAATCTTCTTCCTGACCTCTCCGCCCCTTCCCCCTTATCACCCTCACCTTAACCTCCTTCCACCTATCGCATTCCCAATGCCCTCCCCCAAGTCCCTCCTCCCTACCTTTTACCTTAGCCTGCTTGGCACATCTTCCTCATTCCTGAAGAAGGGCTTATGCCCGAACGTCGATTCTCCTGCTCCATGGATACTGCCTGACCTGCTGCGCTTTTCCAGCAATACATTTTTCAACTATGGAATGCTTTGCCTGCAATGGCAGTAGATTTGCCAACTTTAAGTGCACTTAAGTCGTTATTGGACAAACATATGGAATAGTGTAGGTTAGATGGGCTTCAGATTGGTATGACTGGTTGGCACAACATCGAGGGCCGAAGGGCCTGTACTGCACTGTAATGTTCTATGCTCTATGAGAGATTTGGTCAGGAGATGGTATCAGTTATGCTAATTGTTCTTAAGGCACCAGGTCTGGAAGGAGAAAAGTAACTATCCAAGGATATAGAGACAAGTGGGAGTTGGAACTAAAAGTGGCAATAGGCAGTTTCAGTTGAGATATTTCAGGGGATAATGGATTATCTGAAAACAAGAAATCTTCAGGGGACAGTGAGTAAATAGGGACAGTAAATGGGGCGGCATGATGGTTCAGTGGTTAGCATTGCTGCCTCACAGCACCAGGAGCCGGGTTTGATTCCAGCTTCGAGTGACTGACTGTGTGAAGTTTGCACATTCTCCTCATGTCTGCGTGGGTTTCCTCCGGGTGCTCCAGTTTCCTCCCACAGTCCAAAGATGTGCAGGTGAGGTGAATTGGCCTTGCTAAATTGCCCATAGCATTCAGGGATGTGTAAGTTAGATGCATTAATCAGGGGTAATTATAGGATAATGGGGTAGGGGAATGGGTCTGAGTGGGTTACTCTTCGGAGGGTCAGTGTGAACTTGTTAAGCTGAAGGGCCTGTTCCTACACTGCAGGGATTCTATGATAATGAACTGAATGTAGCATCTCTGTGCTACAACCATCGGTGATTCTTATATTTGAGCTGAAGGTTCACTAGATTGGTCCCTACAGTGACAGGGTTGGTCAAAGAGCCTGAGCATGATCTCCAATTCTCAAAAGATAAGAAAGATTTCCTCATTGCCAAGCATATGTTCAGAAAGAGGCTTGACAGAGTAGGAACCAGTTGGTTCCTCAGTTACAAAATCTGTAATATGGAGGCTCAATTTCAGGCTAAGGAGCCAATCACTTAGATGCATTTATCACCCAGGTTTGAAAGATTCACAAACTCCCAACCCCAAAGGATTTTTTTTGTATTCACACATAGGCATTGGTGACTGGCCAGTATTTATTGGTTGTCCCTTGGTGCCCTTGAGAAGATGATGGTGAGTTGCCTTGGTAAACTGCTGCAGTTCACGTGCTGTTGTTTGACACACAATGTTCCTGGAATGCCAGGATTATGACCCAACACTGAAGGAAGAGCGATATGGTGAGTAGTTTGGGGGGGAGCTTACTTCTTATCCTTCTTGGTGTAAGTAATCATGGCCTTGGAAGGCGCCATCTAAGATGCTTTGTGAATTTCTGGAGTGCACCTTATACATTGTACTCATAGCCGCTACTGAGTATCAGTGTTGGAGGGTGTAGATGCTTGTTGATGTGAATCCATAGAATCCCTGCAATGTGGAACAAGCCCTTCAGCCCAATAAGTCCACACCAATTCTCTAAAGAGTAACACACCCAGATCCATTCCCCTACCATAATATCCTATATTTACGCTCGACTGATGCACCTAACCTACACATCCATGAACACTATGGGCAATTTAACATGGCCAATTCATCTAACCGGCACATCTCTGGATTGTGAGGGGAAACCACGGCGACACAGGGAGCATGTGCAAACTCCACAGACAGTTGCCAAAGGCTGGAATTGAACTCAGATACCGCGCGCTGTGAGGTAGCAGAGCTAACCACTGAGCCACCATGAAGAGCCTACACAGCGTGGTGTCAATCAAGTGGCTGCTTTGTCTTGTAAGGCATCAAACTTTACAAGTGTGTTGCACCCATTCAGGCACGTGGGGAGTATTCCATTACACTCCTGACTTGTGCCTTGGACATGATGGACAGGCTTTGGGGATTCAGGTGGCGAGTTACTCACCTTAATATTGCTAGCCTCTGACCTCCTCTTGTAACCACTGTATTTATATGGTGAGTCCAGTTGAGTTTCTGGTCAATGGTAAACCTGAAGGATGTTGATAGTGGGGAATTGAGTGATAATAACACCACTGAATGCTAAGAGAGTGTAGTCAAATTGTCTCTTGTTGGAAATGGTCATTGCCTGGCATTTGTGTGGCAAGTGTCAAGATTGTGGACACTCCCTTGTTGAATGCATTTAAAGCCGAGATAGACGATTTGTGATTTCTCAAGGAATCAGAAGAAATGGAAAGCAGATGGGAAAATGGAGTTGATGTCATGAGAGTAATGAATGCTACAACTACTTTATAGGAAGTCAGTAAGCTCAGTTGGTCAGTTTGCAATGCAGAGTGATGACAACAGTGTGGGTTCAACTCCTACACTGACTGAGTTTACCATGAAAGATTCCTCTTCTCAATCTCTCCCATCGTCAGAGGTGAAATAACCATCAGGTTAAATCACCATTAGTCCTCTCTCTCTCAGAAAGTAGTCCTATGACTCTGTAGGTTTATGATGCCTTTACCACTTCTTGTATTTATGTGTAGAGTTGGTCACCCTATAGAATAAACAATTTCCAATTCCGACCATGGCTCTTCCAGTTTACTGCCCAAAACATTAACAGATTCATACAGCATTTATAAGAAGCAGGTAACTAGTGTATTGAAAATGTACAGGACACTGTCTGAGTTCTTAGAGTGGTTGGTTGCAGCACAATCGCCATGTTTACTTGATGTATAGAAGGTGCCAATTTTGAAGAAAATAACAATAACCAGAGGGGCAAGTTGTCACCATTGAAGGAGGGAATCAACTAACCAGGATCAGAGGAAAGTCATGGAATGGTTAAGGACTGTAAAGCATTACTGTACGAGAGAGAAGAGATCAAGCATCATTTTGCACAATTATGCATTCAGACAATCATTCCAGCAACTGAGCAGACTGACAGAATGAAGATTGGCAAAACTTCAGCCATATTTGCACAAAAGTCAAAGTAACTGGAATAATAACCTATCAATCTGAACACTGGCATCCTTTCCACACAAGACATTACTGCCTATTTCCCCTCCCACCAGATCTATGTTTTCCCTCTACTTCCCTGTCCCAATATTATTTCATTTCTCATTCTCTGCCTCTGCCTCCTTGTCCTATCTATATACAGAATCGATAAATAGGCCCACAGGATTGTGGTTTGTCAATGACAATTTTCCATTTACTCAAAGATTTAAGGAGAAACCACGTCCCCTAAGAAGATATGTTCAAAACCTGGAAGGAAGTTGTATGGTAACACAACCACCCTCCCCTGGAGAGTGTTCACCATCTCTTGCCTCCCAATTCTAATTCTATTTCCCTCTGCTATTGTCCACTGCAGTCTCACTCTTCCCACTCCTGGGACCTAATTACTCACTTACATCATTGCCTGACCTGACCTGAATATTACAGCTTATGAGACACTCTTTGCATGTTTCCAGAGAAACTGAAGAAAATTTAACAGAGCTAGATTTACTAGTGACAAAGTGTTTCATTAATTTAAGAACATAACACTACATGATATACTAAACATTGTGGAATCCCCTAACCTGCTTAATTGTAGAAAATCCAAACTATTGATTCAAAATCCGTTAAACAAGCTGGAACATGGAAAAAATTGCCCATTACTTATTTGGATACAAAGACTGCATGCTCCACTCATGGACAGTGGGATGTGGATTTTCCAACTGAAAGTTATTGCGTACTATGTTTCCACTCACTGGCATCAGATTTTAACTATGGAACCCTTGAGAAAGGTATCAAAAAGAACATTTTCCTGACTAGTCATCAGATGATCAATGCAAGACAATATTAATGGAGGCTTTCAGAATGATAGTAGTCTATCATTACTGCCCAAAACATTAACAGATTCATATAGCATTTATAAGAAGCAGGTAACTAGTGTATTGAAAATATACAGGACCTGCCTTTGGAGGTAGTTTGGGCTGAAGTCAGAAATAGGAAAGGAGCAGTCACCTTGTTGGATGTTTACTATAGAGCCCCTAATAGCAGTCGAGATGTGGAGAAACAGATTGGGAAACAGATTTTGGAAAGGTGCAGAAGCCACAGGGTAGTAGTCATGGGCGATTTCAACTTCCCAAATATTGATTGGAAACTCTTTAGATCAAGTAGATTGGACGGGGCGGTGTTTGTGCAGTGTGTCCAGAAAGCTTTTCTAACTCAGTATGTAGATTGTCCGACCAGAGGGGAGGCCATATTGGATTTGGTACTTGGTAACGATCCGGGACAAGTGATGGGCTTGATAGTGGGTGAGCATTTTGGTGATGGTGACCGTAATTCTGTGACTTTCACCTTGGTTATGGAGAGAGATAGGTGTGTGCAACAGGGTAGGTTTTTTCAATTGTGGGAAGGGTAAATCCAATGCTGCAAGTTAGGATCTGAGGAGCATAAGTTGGGAGCATAGGCTGTCAGGGAAGGATGTCGTTGAAATGTGGAACTTTTTCAAGGAACAGATACAACGTGTCCTTGATATGTGTGTACCTGTCAGGCAGGAAAGAAATGGTCATGTGAGGGAACCTTGAATGACGAGGGAGGTTGAATGTCTAGTAAAGAGGAAGAAGGAGGCTTACATAAGGCTGAGGAAAAACGGTTCAGACAGAGCGTTGGAGGGATACAGGATAGCCAGGAGGGAGCTGCAGAAACGGACTAGGAGAGCTAAGAGAGGGCATGAAAAATCTTTGGCGGGTAGGATCAAGGATAACCCCAAGGCCTTTTATGCATATGTGAGAAACATGAGAATGACGAGAACGAGGGTAGGTCCGATCAAGGACAGTAGTGGGAGAATGTATATTGAGTCGGAAGAGATAGGAGACGTCTTGAATGAGTACTTTTCTTCAGTATTTACAAATGAGAGGGACCGTATTGTTGAAGAGGAGAGTATGAAACGGATTGATAAGCTAGAGGAGATATTTGTTAGGAAGGAAGATGTGTTGGGCATTTTGAAAAACTTGAGGAGAGACAAGTCCCCCGGGCTTGACGGGATATACCTTAGGATTATGTGGGAAGCAAGAGAGGAAATTGCAGAGCCGTTGGCAATGATCTTTTCGTCTTCACTGTGGCACCAGGGGACTGGAGAGTGGCGAATGTTGTGCCCCTGTTCAAAAAAGGGAATAGGGATAATCCCGGGAATTATAGGCCAGTCAGTCTTACTTCAGTGGTAGGCAAAGTAATGGAAAGGGTACTGAAGAATAGGATTTATGAGTATCTGGAAAGACACTGCTTGATTAGGGATTGCCAGCACGGATTAGTGAGGGGCTAGGTCTTGCCTTACAAGTCTTATTGAATTCTTTGAGGAAGTGACCAAGCAAGTGGATGACGGTAGAGCAGTGGACGTAGTGTACATGGATTTTAGTTATGCATTTGGTAAGGTTCCCCATGGTAGGCCTTTGCGGAAAGTCAGGAGGTATGGGATAGTGGGAAATTTGGCCAGTTGGATAGAAAAATGGCTAACTGGTCGAAGTCAGAGAGTGGTGATAGATGGTAAATATTCAGCCTGGAGCCCAGTTACAAGTGGAGTTCCGCAGGGATCAGTTCTGGGTCCTCTGTTGTTTGTAATTTTTATTAATGACTTGGAAGAGGGAGTTGAAGGGTGGATCAGTAAATTTGCAGACGATACAAAGATTGGTGGAGTTGTGGATAGTGAGGAGGGCTGTTGTCAGGACTTAGATATGATGCAGAGCTGGGCTGAGGAGTGGCAGATGGATTCAAGTGTGAGGTTGTCCATTTTGGAAGGACAAATAAGAATGCGGAATACAAGGTTAACGGTAGGGTTCTTAGTAAGGTGGAAGAGCAGAGGGATCTTGGGGTCTATGTTCATAGCTCTTTGAAAGTTGCCACTCAGGTGGATGGAGCTTGTAAGAAGACCTATGGTGTATTAGCGTTCATTAGCAGAGGGATTGAATTCAAGAGTTGTGAGGTGATGTTGCAGCTGTACAGGACTTTGGTTAGGCCACATTTGGAGCACTGTGTGCAGTTCCGGTCGCTTCACTTGAGGAAAGATGTGGAAGCTTTGGAGAGGGTGCAGAGGAGATTTACCAGGATGTTGCCTGGAATTGAGAATAGGTCGTACAAGGATAGGTTGAGAGTGCTAGGCCTTTTCTCATTGGAATGGCGAAGGATGAGGGGTGACTGAATAGAGATTTATAAGATGATCAGGGGAATAGATAGAGTAGACAGTCAGAGACTTTTTCCCCGGGTACAACAGAGTGTTACAAGGGGACATAAATTTAAGGTGAAGGGTGCAAGGTATAGGGGGGATGTTAGGGGTAGGTTCTTTACCCAGAGAGTGGTGGGGGCATGGAATGCGCTGCCTGTGGGAGTGGCAGAGTCAGCAACATTGGTGACCTTTAAGCGGCAATTAGATAGGTACATGGATAAGTGCTTAAGCTAGGACAAATGTTCGGCACAACATCGTGGGCCGAAGGGCCTGTTCTGTGCTATATTGTTCTATGTTCTATGAGATTGATAGACCAACTACTATCATCCAGGAAGACCATCAGTTGAGTATTAGGATACTTACTCTTAAAAAAGGCCTGTTTTAAGATTTAAGAACCCTGAATTAATTAGGCCGGCTAACTGTAAGTTCATTTCAACCAGAAATAAGAAATGCAAATTTCAAAGCACACTTTGTACTGTTAAGACACAGAGACAAACAGCTGAACCAAATCTACTTCTAATTTCGCAACACCTAAAACTAAAACTCTGAAAAGCAGCACTATGATAATGACCACACAACCTGATGTAAATTTAGGGATGAACACTGATCAGGACAGTGGGGTAACTCCTTGCCTTTCTTCAAAAAAGTGCCATGGAATATTTTGTCTCAGTTTAATATTTCCATTGAAACTTGACACATCCAACAGTACAGCATTCTCTTACTACTACACTAGAACATCAGTCTATATTTTTGAGGTCGCACCCAAGACAAGGATTTGAATTTACAGCCGTCTAATGCAAAAATGAGAAGGCTCTAACAGAGCCACAGCTCACATTAATTCAAGGCAATGTTCCTGTGTGTGGTCTGAGGATGCTGCGTTGCATCCAGTTAAAAATTACATAACACCAGGTTAGAGTCCAACAGGTTTATTTGGAAGCACTTGCTTTTGGAGCACTGCTCCTTCATCAGTTGGTTGTGGATAATAAGATTGTAAGATACAGAATTTATAGCAAAAATCTTGCTATAAATTCTGTGCCTTACAATCTTATTCTTCACAACTACCTGATGAAGGAGCAGTGCTCCAAAAGCTAGTGCTTCCAAATAAACCTGTTGGACTCTAACCTGGTGTTGACTGATTTTTAACTTTGTACGCCCCCGTCCAAAGGGGTGTCTCCAAAGCACTGAATCCAGACCACAGTCCATCTTCAAGTATGGGGCATCTTGCAACAAATTGTGTGACAGTCAGAAATACCACTATTTACCTTTTCTTCAGGGAGCAAATTACTTTTCCTGTCCAACTCCAAAGCTTTAGCGAGAGTAGCCTCAATGTCAGTTTGGTGGCTCATCACAGCAGCTTCTAATAACTGAAACATTGAGTCAACATTTAATACAATACTCCTAACAGGCAGAAAACAAACTCTTTCGCATAATGATCACTGTTTTTCTTAAAAAACAAATCTCTACTTGAAATGACTTGGGCATTTAGTTTTATATTTCTATCCTTTGGAAATACCTATACTACAGGGACTGTAACATGACTACATCCACATGCATACTTGTACCAAGGGCAGTGCAGTGCAAATGAGACTGCTTTTTAATTTTCCATCTTGCCAATAGTTTTGTGTCCATTTCAGAGCACCCACAACATAGGGTGGTGATGGCCTAGCGGTATTGTCACTGGACTGTTCATCTCGGAACCCAGTTATCTTTCTGGGGACCAAGGTTCAAATCCTGACATGGCAATGGTGGAATTTGAATGCAATAAAAATCTGGAATTAAGCATGCAATTGTCATTTATTGGAAAAACCCATCTGGCTCACTAATGGCCTTCAGGGAAGGAAGCCGCCATCCTTACCTTGTCTGGTCTACATGTGACTCCAGATCACAGCAATATGGTGGACTCTTAACAGCCCTCTGGGTTATTCGGAATGGGCAATAAATACTGGCCTAGCCAGTGATGCCCACATGCCATGAATGAATTAAAAGAAAATTCACCATGTTCCCTCATCAAGACTGCAGCAGCAGATCCATATCCCAGCTCTGACACAACAGCTATCCCTTTTCCTATCAACAAGTTATCAGTGCACAATTTAACATGAATAGTTCCCAGAGTTCAATCTCTCTCAGCAAATCTCCACCAAATTTTCTGCAGAGCAAAAACACTGACAGTAGCATCATGCATGTATCTGTGCCAACATGACGATGCACTGGATATTCCAAATAGTTTCACGAAGGTAATGAAAAATACTGAACTACTTTGCAAACATACAAGTTCTATATCTCAGTTTGTTCTCCTTATGGCAAGAGAATTCTATCAAAGAATGGAACTGGCAAGGGGAATTTTACTAGATGATGCAGTGTTCGGTGTGGATTCAGTTCTCTTCCCATCTCTGCCCAATGTTTTCTGGCATGAGAAGTCCTATGGACAGACTTTCCCACTCAACACAATAAATGTCCACTTCAGGGCCTCATTCCACCACTACTGGTAGTCAACAAGCATTGGACGAGGCAGTAGCCACACAGGAAGTTTCAAAATCAAATTTTCTTGTTAGAAACAAGAAAGGAGAGGTCGCCCTGTTGGGAGTCTTCTATAGGCCTCAGAGTAGTTCCAGAGATGATTCTCGATAGGAGTGAGAGAGACAGGGTAGTTGTCATGGGGGAATTCAACTTTCCAATTATTGACTGGGAACACTACAGCTAAAAATGTGTTGCTGGAAAAGCGCAGCAGGTCAGGCAGCATCCAAGGAGCAGGAGAATCGACGTTTCGGGCATGAACCCTTCTTCAGGGCTCATGCCCAAAAGGTCGATTCTCCTGCTCCTTGGATGCTGCCTGACCTGCTGCACTTTTCCAGCAACACATTTTCAGCTCTGATCATCCAGTCCTCACTTTCTCCTGGGAACAGTATAGTACAAGTACTATAGATGGGTCAGATTTTGTCCAGTGTGTGCAGGAAGGCTTCCTGACACAGTATGTAGACAAGCCAACAAGGGGTGAAGCCACATTAGATTTGGTACTGGGTAACGAGCCCAGCCAGGTGTTAGACTTGGAAGTAGATGAGCACTTTGGTGATAGCGATCATAATTCTGTTATGTTTACTTTAGTATTAGAAAGGGATAGGTGTACACCACTGGGCAAGAGTGACAGCTGGGGAAAAGGCAATTACGATGCGATTAAGCAAGATTTAGGGAGGGAAACTGCAGGGGATAGGCACATTAGAAATGTGGAGCTTATTCAAGGAAAAGCTCCTGGGTGTCCGAGATAAGTATGTACCTGTCAGGCAGGGAGGAAGCTGTCGAGTGCAGGAGCCGTAGTTTACGAAGGAAGTGGAATCTCTGGTCAAGAGGAAGAAGGCAGCTTACGTTAGGATGAGATGTGAAGGCTCAGTTAGGGCACTTGAGGATTATAAGGTAGCCAGGAAAGGCCTAAAGAGAGAGATCAGAAAAGCCAGGAAAAGACATGAGAAGTTGATGCTGAATAGGTTCAGGGTAAACCCTAAGGGTTTCTATAGGTATTTAAGGAATAAAAGAATGACGAGAGTAAGATTAGGGTCAATCAAGGATAGTAGCAGGAAGTTGTGTGTGGAGTCAGAGGAGATAGGGGAAGCACTAAATGAATATTTTTCAACAGTATTCACTTTAGAAAACGATAATGTTGTCATGGAGAATACTGAGATACAGGCTACTAGACTAGGTGAGATTGAGGTTCACAAGGAAGAGGTATTAGAAATCCTGCAAAGTGTGATAATAGATAAGGCCCCCTGGGCAGGATGGGATTTATCCTAGGATCCTCTGGGAAGCCAGGGAGGAGATTGCCGGGCCTTTGACATTGATCTTTATCTCGTCATTGTCTACAGGAATCATGCCAGAAGACTGGAGGATAGCAAATGTGGTTCCCCTGTTCAAGAAGGGGAGTAGAGACAACCCTGGTAATTATAGACCAGTGAGACTTACTTCGGTTGTTGGTAAAGTGTTGGAAAAGGTTATAAGAGATCGGAATTATAATCATCTTAAAAATAATAATTTGATTAGGGATAGTCAGCACAGTTTTGTGAAGGGTAGGTCGTGCCTCACAAACCTTATTGAGTTCTTTGAGAAGGTGACCAAATAGATAGATGAGAGTAAACCGGTTGATATGGTATATATGGATTTCAGCAAGGCATTCGATAAGGTTCCCTACAGTAGGCTATTGTACAAAATGCAGAGGAATGGGATTGTGGGAGATATAGCAGTTTGGATCAGTAATTGGCTTGCTGAAAGAAGACAGAGGGTGGTGGGTGATAGAAAATGTTCATCCTGGAGTCCAGTTACTAGTGGTGTACCGCAAGGGTTGGTGATGGGTCTACTACTGATCATCATTTTTATAAATGATCTAGATGAGGGCGTAGAAGGGTGGGTTAGTAAATTCGCAGACGACACTAAGGTCGGTGGAGTTGTGGATAGTGGTGAAGGATGTTGTAGGTTCCAGAGAGACATAGATAAGCTGCAGAGCTGGGCTGAGAGGTGGCAAATGGAGTTTAATGCAGACAAGTGTGAGGTGATTCACTTTGGTCAGAGTAACTGGAATGCAAAGTACTGGGCGAATAGTAAGATTCTTGGTAGTGTAGATGAGCAGAGAGATCTCGGTGTCCAGGTACACAGATCCTTGAAAAGTGCCACCCAGGTTGACAGGGTTGTTAAGAAGGCGTAAGTGTTTTAGCTTTTATTAATAGAGGGATGGAGTCCCGGAACTATGAGGTTATGTCACAGCTGTACAAAACTCTGGTGCGGCCGCACTTGGAGCATTGTGTGCAGTTCTGGTCACCACATTATAAGGAAGATGTGGAAGCTTTGGAAAGGGTGCAGAGGAGATTTATTAGGATGTTGCCTGGTATGGACGGGAGGTCTTATGAGGAAAGGCTAAGGGACTTGAGGCTGTTTTCATTGGAGAGAAGAAGGTGAGAGGTGACTTAATAGCGACATATAAAATGATCAGAGGGTTAGACAGGGTTGGATCTGAGTATCTGACATTGAGAACAGGTCCTCCTGACAGCCACCCTATCATCTGACCTCTCCCCTTTACCCACGTCCCACCTTCACTTTCCAAAGGCATTTGGACCTCACTGATCCTGGACCTTTGGTCACAGCATTGCTTCACTGCTCTAACTGGCCAACAGCTCTTTGTGGCGCTAAACTGAGTCCTTGATCTTGGGGAAAATCTAGTCAGAGACTACAGAATTCAGAGGACCTTTTCTAAAGGAGGTGATATAGGGTCCTCAACAGCTCTTCAGCAAGCAATCAACAGCCCAGTCATAAAGATAAAATTCTGCCCTATACTTTCTGCATATATTTGTTTTTCAGTGGAACTTACCTGAAGTTGTGTGCCTCCTGGTGAAGATGGCCCTCTGTGCTGGAGCTTCAGTCTTGTAACTACTGCCCAGTCGGACAACTTCTCCAGGTTTTCTTTGAAGTCAGCATAGTCCTGGAGGTGAATCTCAATTTCTTTCACTTTAACAGACAGTTCTTTGCACATCTAAATAAGAAAACATGACATTGCATCAGAAATAATTTTTTTCTGTGTCCAAAATAAGTCATATCTGACTTGAAACATTAACTTTCTCTTTCTCTCCACAGATGCTGCCAGACCTGTTAGGTTTCTCTACCACTTTCTGCTTTTAAAATTTGAGAGTCTGTAATCATCAGACAAAACATGAGCTACATGCAAGGTGTATGGGATAATAGTAAAACTAAAGTAAATTTCCTCCTGATTTTTCTAGAATTAAATATGTCTTACTGCAATCAGGAGGAAACGAGGATTGCAGATGCTGAAGATCAGAGTTTAAGTTAAAATGTGTGGCACTGGAAAAGCACAGCAGGTCAGGCAGCATCCAAGGAGCAGGAGAGTTGACATTTCAGGCAAAAACCCTTCGTCAGGAATGGTTGGGGGCGAGGGAGAAAGAGAGAGAGAGAGAGAGAAGGGGGCTGAGGAATAAATTTATCTCTCAGCCCCCTTGCCATCCCCATCACCCACATTCCTGATGAAGGGCTTATGCCAGAAATATCGACTCTTCCTGCTCCTCGGATGCTGCCAAACCTGCTGTGCTTTTCCAGCACCACATTTTTTTAACTTTAACTGTGATCATACAGTCAGTAACAGATTTCTCAACCCATCCTTGTAGTAACATTTGCTATCTCAAAATTGTCAGTCAGTCCAATTTTTAACACAACATTTATAGTGCAGCATTTTCAAGCAATTTCATTATTTACAGATGCTCAATCTTTCTTTCTTTCACTTTAAAAAACACAGTATAGAGTATAACAGAAATATACATGGAGTAGATTTGTAAGTGATTTTAAAATTGAGAAGAGCTCAGAACAAAAAAAATAGTAGGTTTTAATTTCAATTCTTTTTCATTCATATTAAATTAAATAACTGAATGGTTCCAAATATCGGCACAGCCCTTTTACTTGTTCACAGGTTAAACTAAAATGAACACTGGAAATTGTTGGGTGCAAATGGTGCTGGAAACTGGAGCTTCAGGCTCAACAAAACTTCAAGGAACACACTTGCTGTGCCTTTCAGCTGAGATACTTTCTTTTCAGCACAAGAAAATTAATGCTAATCCCTTATTGCAACTCATCATGAATTATGATGTCATTTAAAAAAAACTTACCTTATTCCAGTTTGAATTGATAATTCTATGCTTTGCAGAAAGTTTGTCTCTCTCTTGTAGACTTAGGTTTTTGTCTGAAAGTATATCCTGTGTAATGCTGTTCATCATGGTTAAATTGTCACTGCGCAACTTGAGGTCTGTTGCTGCAACCTGTGAATAATAGTCACAGTACATAATGCAACAGTCAACAAAGAGACCCTAACCAAAGCTGCAATGCTACACAACAGCCTTTTTTGGCAGATCTGAAAATCAAGATTTAGATTAGAAATATAAAATCAACCTCAATAAAGTATCCTGAAAACATCATACTAGACTCAAAATGTTAGTTCTTTTTATCTCTCCACAACTGCTGCCAGACCTGAATACCTCTAGGATTTTCTATGTTTGTTTCAGATTTTCCGTGTCCACAACGTTTTGCTCTTAAATAAAATATTGCTGAGTCAAAATCCTGGAACTCCATCCCTAACAGCTTTGTAGATGAACCTAGACCAAAAGGTCAGCATGGTATAAGAAGACAGCTCATCACCACCTTCTCAAGAGCAATTAGGGATGATCAATAAATGCTGACCCAGCCAGCGTCTACCACATTCCACACAAGAGGTGAAGAAATGGAGCACAGCAAGGAATATCGAAAGAGGACTTCAAGATAGAGAACCGACAGTGTGTTGCTGGAAATGCACAGCAGGTCAGGCAGCGTCCGAGAAGCAGGAGAATCGACATTTCTTGCATAAGCCCTTCATTCGGAATGATGAAGAGCTTATGCTCAAAACACCGACTTTCTTGCTCTTCAGATGCTGCCTGGCCAGTTGTGCTTTTCCAGTATGACACTCTCAACCCTGATCTCCAGCATCTGCAGTCCTCATATTCTCCTTCAAGATAGAGGATATCATGAAACAGGAAAAGACTATTTGTGACTCATGCCAGGTGAATCCCTCAAAATAGTTTGAGACGGGGGGGGGAAAGGAGGAGGTGGTGAAGTGAGAAGAAAATTAGACTGGAAAGGAAACAACACGAAAATCGAGCAGTCACCATAAAGGGGAACCCAAAAATGTTCTACTGGAATACAAATAGGAAGTGGTTAGTCAGAGATGTAGTGGGGCCTACTGGGACAAAGAAAGAATCATGTGCTTAGGCTACTATACTTTGGTAGTTCGTTCTATCAATGATTTAAATAGGAAGAGGACATCAATTTTAGAAATATTGATAGAAAGAGAGACCCCAGATGGGGTAAAGATTCACAGTTTGTCTTTTCACAACAAACTGCCTATGATTAGACTAGTTGTCTCTTGATCTGAATAGCCTGCTAGACAAAGTGCTTGCCATGATTTTCAAAGCTTTAATTTGGGGTAGATCCCACAGAATTAGAGAGTTGCAAATGTGACACCTTTGTTCAAGAAAGAGTGAGATCCTGAAGGTTCAGTACTAGGAATAGACAGCATAAATGAATTAAAAGCAGTGTTTTATTTTGAAGATTCATATCAAACTCGAAAATATTAGGAAGCTGCCAGAGTCATAGAGGTCTACAGCACAGAAAAAGGTCCTTCAGTCCATTGAGTCTGCAACAATCATACACATGCATCTAACTATATTAATCTAATTTTCCAGAACTTGACCCATAGCCTCATGAACTTTGGCATTGTAAGTATACATAGAACAGTACAACACTGTACAGGCACTTTTGGTCCTTTATGTTGTGCCAACCTTTATCCCAGTCTAAAATCAAACTAACCGACTTAACTTACATTTTATTATCATCCATGTACCTATACAAGAGTCACTTTCATTTCCTTATTGTATCTGACTCTACTACCACTGCTGTCAGTGCATTCCATGCACCCACCACTGTCTGTGTAAAGAACCGACCTCTGTCATCTCCCCTAAATCTTCCTTCAATCACCTTAAAATTATGCCCCCTCTTGATAGCCATTTCCATCCTGGGAAGAAGTCTCTGGTTATCCACTCTACCTCTGCCTCTCGTCATCTTGTCCACCTCTATCAGGCAACCTCTCATCCTTCTTCGCTCCAATGAGAAAAGCCCTAGCTCCCTCAAACTTTCTTCACAAGACATGCCCTCCAGTCCAGGCCATATCCTGCTAAATCTCCTCTGCACTCTCTCTCAGCATTCCACATCCTTCCTATAATTAGTGACCAGAACTAACACAATATTCTAACAGTGGTTTAACCAAGGCTTTATAGAACTGCAGCATAACCTCGCAGCTCTAAAACTCAATCCCCCTGCTAATAAAAGCCAACACCATATGCCTTCTTAACAACCCTATCAACTTGAGTGGCAACTTTGAGGGATCTATGGACATGGACCCCAAGATCCCTCTGTTCCTCCACACTGCCAAGAATCTTGCCTTTAATCCTGTAATCTGCATTCAAATTTGACCTTCCAAAATGAATCATTTCATACTTTTCCTGGTTGAACTCCATCTGTCACTTCTCAGACCAGCTCTGCATCCTGTCAATGTCCCGTCACAACCTACAACAGTTCTCCACACTATCCACAACTCCACCAATCTTCTTGTCATCGGCAAACTTACTAACCCACCCTTCCACTTCCTCATCCAAGTCTTTTGTAAGAATCACAAAGAGCAGAGATCCCAGAACAGATCCATGCAGAACACCACTCGTCACCGAGCTCCAGGCTGAATACTTTCCATCGACGATCACCCTCTGTCTTCTATGGGACAGCCAATTCTGTATCCAGACAACCAAATTTCCCTGCATCCCATGCCTTCTTACTTTCTGAATGAGTCCAACATGGGAAAACTTATCAAACACCTTGATACAATCCATGCAGGAGAAAGTGAGGTCTGCAGATGCTGGAGATCAGAGCTGAAAATGTGTTGCTGGAAAAGCGCAGCAGGTCAGGCAGCATCCAAGGAACAGGAGATTCGACGTTTCGGGCAGAAAGAAGGAAGAAGGGCTTATGCCCGAAACTTCGAATCTCCCGTTCCTTGGATGCTGCCTGACCTGCTGCACTTTTCCAGCAACACATTTTCAGCTACAATCCATTCACACCACATCCACTGCTCTACCTTTATCAATGTGTTTTGTTAAATCCTCAAAGAATTCAATAAGGATGGTGAGGCATAACCTGCCCCTCATAGATCCATGCTGACTATTTCTAATCAAGCTAGTTTTCCAAGCAATCATAAATCCTGTCTCTCAAAATCCTCTCCAATAATTTGCCCACCACTGATGTAAGACTGATGTAATATTTAGAAGTATACTTCTAAATATTTCTGCCGCTGCACCCTGACAGAGCACTAATGATACAAGCTTGATAGGCTTACATTTTAATGTCCTCAGTCAGATTACTGTTATTCCACATTCTCTTCCTCAGCTTAGAGGACTGCAACTTTGCAAAGTGGATATTGATTGATTCATGATGGTTGCGGAGCCGACATGCGTGAAGCTGCCTACAACCTCTTGCACCACACTGTCAGTGGTGATAGAAGGTGGTATGGAAAAACCTGTGCACGTTTGTCTCAAATCTCAGGTGACAAGGGTTAAACAGCTTTCTGTAAATTCCATTAGGCAAGCAGACACCCTCTATAACAAACAGACTAGAGCAAACAGCCCTACCAACCATCAAACCAAAAATCTGGATCCGCTACATAGATGACTCCTTTGTCATCACAAAATGAAACAAGATAGAAGAGACATTTATCATCATCAACAACACCCTCATAGGCATAAAGTTCACCAAGGAGGAAGAAACCGACAACAAACTCGCATTCCTGGACGTCACAGGCAAAAGAACAGACAACGGAGAACTACAAACCTACATATAAAGAAAACCGACAAACACTGACCAAACACTTAACTACACCAGCAACCATCCCAACACACACAAACGAAGCTGTATCAGAACACTATTCCAACAAGCCACCACACACTGCAGCACAGACGAACTTCAGAAAACAGAACCACCTATACAACTTATTCAAGAAGAACGGATACTCAAAAAATACAGTCCGCAGATTCCTCAAGAACAAACCACAACAAGCAGACCTAACACAGCCAGAAACCCTAACCATCTTACCATACATCAAAGAAATCTCAGAAATACAGCCAGACTACTAAGACCCCTTGGAATCCTAGTAGCACACAAACCCACCAACACTCTCAAACAAAAACTGACAAACTTAAAAGATCCAGTACAACCCATGGACAAAACCAATGTCATCTACAAAATTCCATGCAAGAACTGCCACAACACTACGTAGGATAAACAGGAAGAAAGTTAGCCACCAGGATACACGAACATCAGCTAGCCACAAAAAGACATGACCCCCTCTCCCTCGTAGCCCTACACACGGAGGAAAAAAACCCACCATTTCAACTGGGACAAAAAATCTATTCTGGCACAGGCTAAGCAAAGACATGCCAGAGAATTCCTAGAGGCCTAGCACTCCAACCACAACGCCATAAACAAACACATTGACCTAGATACCCCTCAGAAAACAAACAGGAAATGACATCACCACAAACCTCAGGAACCCCATCCAGGACAAACGTATAAATAGAAAGCAGGAGACAACAGCTTCACTTCACTTGGAGGTCGCCACTGATGATGTTACCTAGCCAGGTAATGAAACATCTGGATATCAAACCTACAGATCTGCACGCAAACCTACACCCTAACCCTCTATATGCTGCTTTCTGATAAAAAGGGATAAATCGCTTCCCTTCTTTTTAGCCACCAATTTGCATCAGTCACAACAAATATGTTCCTTTTGCTTTTTGCATGCAGCCATCCCACTTCAAATAAATGCAGTTCGGCCATAAGAGGTAGGAGCAAAAGTAGGCAATTCAGGCAATCCTTGCCACTCAATAAGATCATGGCTTATCTGACAATTCTCAGCTCTAGTTTCCTGCCTTTCCCCTTAACTCTGAATTCTCCTAACTCAGTAAATATCTGTGTATCTCAGTCTTAGAAATACTTAACTATCCAATCTCCAGAAACCAATGTAGTAAAAAATTCCAGCTTTGACAAAGGGTCAGTTAGACTTGAAACATCAGCTCTTTTTTCTCCTTACAGATGCTGCCAGACCTGCTGAGATTTTCCAGCATTTTCTTTTTTGGTTTTTAAAGAATTCCACTGATTCGCTGCCCTCATCTGTCTTACAAGGGGTCAGCTCTGCACCAGTTGATTGTTGAGTGCCATTTTCCATCTTCACTTAAACCTTATGGTACAACACTCAGTTTTCTCAATATTTCCCATTGACATTTGATTTGCTTGGCTCACCTCATTTGCAAGACTTAAGCATAGCAGTGCCTCCTCACTGTTGGACCAGACACATATTGTTGCGGGCAAGTCCCCTGAACACAACTGACAAACATTCATCTCTCAATGTCCCCACACTACCGCTGTCCCAGTCCATTTTTGGAAAATATTTGTTGTGACTGATGCAAATTGATGGCTAAAAAGAAGGGAAGCAATAGGTAAATATCTGCATTGTAACCACACTATATTGTTGGCACCCGTAAATTTTCTTTCGGGTTTGGTAATCTAAATCCTTCCAACTAGTGGTTGGTCTATACATTACAGCAAGCAATGTAACTGCAAAATTTTTGCTCCTTGGCTATCACCAAATTGCTTGCATCCTTGAACCCTCTGAGATATCCTCTTTCTACAGCACTGCAATGCTCTCCCTTAACAAAAAAAAAACCATGCCTTCTCCTTTTTCCCTTTCCTTTTTTTGAGCACCTTGTAATTAACACAGTGTATTATCAACACATCATAATCCACATGGCACTCTGGGCTTGTAATTCTTCAAGTTTACATGCATTCATATACATGCAACATAACTCTCATTTGGCTTCATTATTTTGTGTGTTATTCGGACTCTCCAACAACTTACTATTCTCTATTCTAGTGTTACCTGTCTCTCCAAGTATTTTGTACACTCCGATATTACACTCTAATATTCTTCCCCAATTCCCACATATTACTAAATACAAAACTTAACATCTTAAATCTCTAAAGATGCACGTAGCTTGAATAGCTCTGTAAAATTGATAGGGAAACATCAGATCAAGTTTCCCTTTGTACATGCCCCATGATCTGCCTTGAGGGGCAATACCAGAAAACAACCTGCAATTTTCAGACAGACTACTTATAGCTGTTCATCATTAAGCAATCTCAAAGACAAAGTCTCTTTTTTGAAAAACTGTTAAAATATAAATATAAAGTAGGTTAATCACGGATTGAAATACCTTCAGTTCCTCCAGGTCATGTGCTGTCGGCGGTGAATGCACAGCCCTTAAAGAGTTCTGTACTGTATCCAACCACAAACCAAATTCATCCATCTGATTCTTTAAATCAGAGCATTGTTGGCTATCTCCAACCAACCTAAGAGATAAAAAAAACGTAATACTTAACAACTGCAGAACCAAGGAGGTCTGGAATTAAAACAGCATATAAGTCAAAGGATGCTAATTCTGGTTACTCATGGGTCAGCACTGCAACTCGGACTTTCAAATATTCAACTCAACTGCCTTCTCTTCTTACGAAAACAACAGTGCTGTTTGAATGGTAGGTCAACATAATATATTCTCTATCAAAATGAAAATTAAGCTTTATACACAATTTTTCACAATTTAAAAGTTCCAATCTACACTATAAAACAGAGAACTCCAATCACTCACAGAGATGGTTAAATATAAAGGTTTCTAGTAAAGATGCACTCTAATTAATAGTCATACACTCCTCTGCAAAGCAAAGTTTTCCACCATGATTTCTCTCACGTTGCTCCAAACACTTGTTGGTTTAAAAAAATGGTCATTTACCTACGATGCCGATCTTTGATCTCTGAAGAAATAGCTGCCCAGCGTTTATTTAATCCATTGAGCTTCTCCTGTAGGAGACATCCATCTGCTGTTGAAAGGTCCTGTATGATATCTCTGCCAGAGGCATTTAAAGTAATATATACTGGCTGGTGACTGCTGAGACTTTCTTCCAGCTCCTTGCAGGGAAATAACAACATTATTCCAGAAAGGATTCAGATCATGGACAATCTCCTACTCCATCCAACAGAATTGGTCAACAAGTCATTCAATAATACAAGCTCTAAAACCAAAATGAGGTGCCAACCCAATGAAGTTCAAACACAGGACGATATGCATAATATAAACCATATGGACAAAGTGAGGACTGCAGATGCTGGAGATCAGAGTCGAGAGTGTGGTGCTGGAAAAGCACAGCTGGTCAGGCAGTATCCGAGGAGCAGGAGAATCTATGTTTCCAGCAGGAAATGAGGCTTGTGGGTCGGGGCTGAGAGATAAATGGGAGGAGAGTGGGGTTATGAGGAGGTAGCTGGAAAAGCGATAGCTGCCGAAGGTGAGGGAGAAGGTGATAGGTCAGAGGGGGCAGTGATGGATCGGTCCAGAGGGCAGTGCTGAGTTGGAGGCTTTGGACTGGGATAATGTGGGGGGAGGGGAAATGAGAATGCTGTTGAAACTCACTTTTATCCCACATGGTTGCATGTCCCAAGGTGGAATATGAAGCATTCCTCCTCCAGGCGTTGGGTGGTAACGGTTTGGTGGTGGATGCGGTCCAGAACCTGCATGTCCTTGACGGAGTGGGAGAGGAAGTTGAAGTGTACAGCCACGGGGCAATGGGTTGATGGGTATGGGTGTCCCAGAGATATTTCGCAAGGTGTCCTGGCTCCCCAATGCAGAGGAGACCATACCAGATGCAACAGATGCAGTAGATGACATTGGGAGAGGTACAGGTAAATTTCTGACAGATGTGGAAGGATCCTTTTGGGGCCTTGGATGGAGGTGAGGCGAGTGGTATGGGCATAGGTTTTGCACTTCCTGCAGTGGCAAGGAAAGGTGTCAGGAGTGGGTTGTGGGCTGGTGGGGGATGTGGACCTGACGAGGGAGTCACGGAGGGAATGGTCTTTTTGGAACGCTGATAGGCATGGGGAGGGAAATATATATCTGGTGGTGGAGTCCGTTTGGAGGTGGTGGAAGTGGCAGGGACGATGCGTTGCATGCGGAGGTCGGTGGGGGGGGGGGGGTGTATGTCCTTGTTGCATTAGGAGGGGTGGGGTTCAAGAGTAGTAGTGCGTGAAGTAGAGGAGATACACTGGAGGGCATTATCAACCACGTGAGAAGGGAAGTTGCGATCGTGGAAGGAGGAGGCCACCGGGACTTTCTGAGGTGGATTGGTCATCCTATGAGCTGAAAATGTGTTGCTGGAAAAGCGCAGCAGGTCAGGCAGAATCCAAGGAGCATGAGATTCGACGTTTCGGGCATAAGCCCTTCTTCAGAAATGAAGAAGGGCTTATGCCCGAAACGTCGAATCTCCTGCTCCTTGGATGCTGCCTGACCTGCTGCGCTTTTCCAGCAACACATTTTCAGCTCTGATCTCCAGCATCTGCAGACCTCACTTTCTCCTGGTCATCCTATGAGCAAATGTGGCAGAGGCAGAGGTATTGGGAATAAGGGATAGCGTTTTTACAGGAGGTAGGGTAGAAGGAGATGTGGTTTAGGTAGTTGTGGAATCAGTGGGCTCATATGTCATAGGTGATCCCACAACCAACATACCAGATCAAAACAGCGATCCTGCCACAGCTAGTCAAGAAAAGTGGTGGACAATGGAATAATTAACAAGGGGAGAAAGCTTCACAAATTTCCCAATGCTATGTGATGGAAGCCCAGCACATTAGAGGGCACAGGGCAAGGCAGAAGCATTTGTAGTCATCCAAGCGTATTCAGGTACCAGTTTTTAGCTATTTAGTTTTCTCCACGAGACATCAAGAAATGACTGAAAGCATTGCTACAAGCCCTACAACATTCTACTAATATGACCAAAATCTGTAGTGCTCCAGAACTCCAATATCCTACCAAGCTGTTCGAGTACAGTTACAACACTTCTACCCAGCCAGCAAAGAAGAAAACTGCTCAGGCTATGTCCTGTACACAAGAAGCAGGACAAATTCAAACAGGCCAATTACTGTTCTATCATTCTCTCTATCATCAAAATTATGAAAGATGTCATCAAAAGTACTATGGAGCAAGATGTTGCTCAGTAGTAATAAGTTTACAGACACTCAGATTGAGTTTTGTCAGGCTCATTCAGCTGTTGACGCTATGGCAGCCTTGGTCCAAACATTCACAGAAGAGGTGAATTTCAGAAATTGAGACTGACTGTCCTTGACATCAGGGAGCACTTGAACAAGTGTGGGCTCATATCTCAATAAAAATCAAGAAAAACCCTTCAGTGATTTGGGTTATACTTTGCACAAAGAAAGGTTTTTGTGCTTGTTAGAGGCCAATCATCTCTGTCCCAGGACACCACAGTCGCTCAACATTATGTCCTTGATGTAACCATTTTTGGCTTCACTAATGACCACTCCTCCAACACAAGATCAAACCGAGCACATTCACTCATCATTGCGCTGATTAGTATTTGCAACCTGAGACCACATAGCTTCAGAGTAAATATATAAGTAATTCAACCCATCAAGTCTACTCCACCATTCAATAAGCTCACAGCTATCTGATTATCCTCAACTCCACTTTCTTACTTTTTCCCCATAACGTTTGATTACCTTACTGATTAAAATTGTGTCTGTCTCAGCCTTAGATATACTAAATGACCCAAACTTTACCATAATCTGCAGGAAAGAATTCCACAGATTCACTACTGCCTGAGGAAGGAAATTCCTCATCTTTCTCCTGACTGAACAACCCATTACTGTGAAATTATGCTCTCTGGGCATAGACTCTTACACAAGGGGAAACAAACTATCAAGTCCACAAAGAATCTTCTATGTTTCAATTCTTCCATGATTTCAGGGCCAACCTACTCAACCGCTTCTCATAAGAAAATGCCTCAATACCTGGGATCAAAATGGCGAACCTTCTCTGGACTGCCTCTAACGCCAATATATCTTTCCTTAGGTACGAAGACCAAAACTGGTGTGGTCTAACTAGTGCTTTGTATAGTTTAGCATGACTTCCTTATTTTTATACTCCATTCCCTGTGAAATAAAGGCATATAATAAACACGATTATTCGAACAACACGGGCAGGAAGTACTTTGTTCAGATAATTTAGCCAAATTAGCCAAACATCAGGACCTTGCAATCTTGCCAGATAATCCGAAATTCGGATAATCAAATGCCAAATAATCGAGGTTCCTCTGTAATCCATTTGCCTTCCTTATGATCTGATGGGTGAATGTCTGCCAATCAAGGTTTTGAAGAACTATCATAACAATCTTGAAACATTAACTCCGTTTCTTTCTTCCTACCCTAATTATATCCTACATTCTACATTTTCTGATCCAAGATCATTTCTTGCTATTGTACTTATTCCATCCCATACCAACAAAGTTATCCCATCACCTTTTCCTTCCTGTCTGTCCTTTCGTAAAGTGACAAATCCTTGAACATTTAGTTACCATCTTTGATCTCCTTGTAACCCTACCTCTGTAATAGCAATAAGGAACTTACCCATTAACCTGCACTTTTGCCAACAATTCAATTGTTTGGCACCAAACACACGTACGTTCAAGTAAAGAGCCATTAAATTTGCCTCAAGTACTGAAGAAGTCCATACCAGCATGCACCAATACTTGGGCAACATTCGGGCTTTGGCTGAGAAGTGGCAGGCATCATACGTGTCACATAATGACAGAGCCAGGCAATGAGCATTTCCAACAATACAGACTTTAACAATCTCCCATTGTCATTATTCATCATTATTATGGTGTGCTCCTGAGCATCAACATCTTGCACTTACAATTAACCACAAACCAAAATGGAAGGGACATACAAGTATACTGACTACAAGAGCAGGTCAAAGACTGGAACTTTACACAAGTAAATCACCACCTGACTTCCCGAATTATGTTCACTATCTCAAAGACACAGGCTAAGAATATGATGAAATGGTTTCCACTTCACTCTTTAGTTAGGCAGAATTGTTTTAGGGATGACAGAATTTAATGCAAGGTCAGGTTGGAGAAGTTCAGCTTGTGTGATTTACATAGAGCAGGAAATAGTAAGGTATGATGTAGGGTCAGAAAAAATTATAATGCAATATATTCAAAGTTGGGTTGCTGTGTATATATTAAATGTATAAAGTGTTGTATGTAAAGTTGGTCAGATGTAAGTGCAGATACCAGCTGGGAATCAGAGGTTGTGACAACAACAGAGGTCTGGTTCAAAGACGATCAAGACTAGGTAGGAGCAAACATTTCCTTGTATAAACTGCTCAGAGAAGGTAGAGAAGGCAAAAGAAGAATGGATGAGGAGGGAAAGCAGTATTAATTAAGCAGGACATTTCAGTGCTGGAGAGGAGCATGCCTCAGCAGTGTGAAAGTCAGAACCTATTTGGTTAGAGCTAATAATCCACAGGACTGTCAAGTAGAAAAAAAATGTAAAAATTACACTGTATGTAACAGGGACTTCAATCATCCAAAGGTAGACTAGGATAGCCGTTGAAAAGGGCTGAGAAAGGCAGGAGTTTCTAGAATGCATTCAACAGAATTTTATATATTAGCACACTTCCAAGTGTCAGAGAAGAATTGCAAAAACAAAATCAAAAAAGCAAAAAGAGAACATAAGAAGAAACTGGTAAGTAACATAAAAGGAAATCCAAAAGTCCTCGATAAGCGTATGAACAGTAAAAGGAACAGTGCAACCAATTTGTTACCAAATTGAGGATTTACATATGCAGCATGGTTGAGGTATTAACTGAATATTTTTTTATATATTTTCACCAAAAATATAAAGCTGTCAAAGTCATAGCTAAAGATTAGAAAATTGAGACATATGACAAGTTAAAAATTGTTATAGAGAAGTTATTAGGCTGGCTAAATGCAAAATTGATAAAGCACAAGGACTGATGAGACATTAAGAACTGCAGATGCTAGAAGCCAGAGTCAAAAGATGTGAAGCTGGAAGAGTACAGCAGGTCAGACAACATCCGAGGAGTGGGAAAGTCAATGTTTCGGGCTGAAACCCTTCATCAGGACTGGGGACAGGGAGGGAGCCCATAAATATATAGAAGAGAGGGGTGGGGCTGGGGGGAAGGGTCAGTGGGATGGTGACAGGATGCAGGTGGGGGTGTTATTGTGATTGGTCAGTGGAAAAGGTGGAGTGAATCAGTGAGTAGGAAGATGGACAGGTTAGCAGGTGAGGAAGGGGTTGGGGCTAAACATAGGATAAGGCTGGGAAAGAGGGATTTTGAGGGACTGGATGTGATACAACCAATATGAAATTAATTGAGAGATACTGGCTATAATTTATTATATTTTTCTTAGAAACTGGGATGGTGCCAAGGGAACTAGAGAATTGAAATTGTTACTTCCTTATTTAAATCAGAAGATAAAGGTAAACCCTTACAACTACATGCCAGTCATTTAACATTAGGAAGCGATTTGGGATGCAATCAACAGTCATTGCCCACATACAGGTTAATTAATGAAAGTCAACAAAGAATTGATGAACTAACAAAGAATGTAGATGGTGTTAACATAATTTATGTGACGTACAAGGATTCCTCCTGAAGATGTTTAAAAATGCTATCAAGAGACTTTTGAAGCAAGTTAGAACTTATGGAAGAAAAAGGAAAAATAGCAAACTGGATACAAAATCAGCTGCATGACAGAAATGTGGTGAACAATTGTTTTTCAGACTAGAGGGAGGTGAGATAACTCCACAGATGCCGGTATCCCATCGCCAAGTCACCCTTTACTTATTCGTGGAAAGTCCTAGACAGTGAACCAGCTTCCTCAGAGCCAGCTCTCAGAGTGAAAAGAATCTCTGACACTCCTGTTTTGATCCATCAGCTAGGGATCCCTGATCAGACCAGATTAACTGCCCCAATCAGGGAACTCTCATTCTATGAGGTCCACTTAGCTGACCTCACTTCAGTCACTACAGAAAGTTTCAAGCAGACATTCTCAGTGGTTAGAATTAAGTCCCCTGCATTTCTTGATTTATTTATATTAATTACACAGATTTTATGTACAAGGCAAAATTTCAAAATTTACAGATGATACAAAATTTATAAGCTTTATGAATGGTAAGGAAAACAGTGTTAAACGTCAAAAGGATACAGACAAGTTAATGGAATGGACAAATGACTGACAGATGAAATTCAATGCAAGCAATATATCTTGTGGGTGCAGAATCCAAGACACGTAGGTTTAAATGCATGTAAGTCATTGGGGTTGGTTACTAAAGCAAAGCAAATGGGATCCTGGGCTTTATAAATAGGGCATAGAATACAAAAGGAACTAAGGTGTCATGAATTACATCAAACACTGGTTTGGACTAGACTGTTAAGCCATAACAATGTTTCCAGGGCTGAAAAATTTCAATTAATTGGATGGTTTAGGAGGTTGGCGCTGCCCTTCTAGGAGAAGATCCGACTGATAGGAGTTATGAGTGTTCAAAACATGAATGGTCTGGACAGGTGAGACAGATCCACTATCCCCATTGGTGGAAGGATCAAGGGTACATTGAATTAGAGTGATTTGCAAAAAAGCAACATCAACACAACAAAATATATTTTCATTCGAGGTCTATTTAGAACGTAAAGCCTGAGGTTGTGATGTCGCTAGATTCAATCCTAATTTTCAAAACAAAAATTGGATCACAATACGAAGTGAAAAATTCTGTACATTATGGAGAGAGAGGAATGCCACTCGATAAACTGTTCCTGCAAAGAGCTGCACAGAGAGGGCTAATTTGCCTCCTTGTGTCATGTAACCATTCCACGGTTCTATGAAATAACAAAGACAAAGAAAAGGTGTTCCTATGATACAAGGAAGAGGGGAAGGATTCTGATGGAAACAAATTCAATGGCCACTTTCAAAGGAACCTAACTCAGTAATCGAAAGGGGACTACCAAGTATCTTCAGAAGGGAGGGGGACTGATCAATGTGCTACTTAAAATTGTTCGCACTGGCATATGGGTCAAGTGGCCTCCTGTTCGGGATGATTCTGCAAAGGTCACAGGCCTTAAATGTTAATTTTGTTTCTCTCCACAAATGCTGACTGCCAACAGTGTTGAGGGTGCCTAGTACCATAATTTAATTTTATATTAGAAAGAAGAGAGATCCTAAGTGAGAGGGAGCAAGAAACATGCAGAAAGAAAGAACAATATACACACAGACAACCTTCACCCAAGGGAGAACACTTCCGAGAGAGCGCACGAGAGACAGGCCCCTACAGAGCATGAGAGAAAAAACACACTTTGCCCAACTAGAGAGAGAACTCCCTAACAGTGCGAGGTATTATAACACCTCTCCCCCACCAGCCAAGGGGACAAGAAGGGCAAGATATGCTCAAACTCTACAAGAAATATGCGCACTACTCCTTTGCCCCAGCCATCTGACTAAGACATGCTCACTCCCACCAACTTTAATTTTCACATTCTCACTCACAGCAAGAGAAACAAACGCTGTCCAAACGTGACAAATTCCACTCCCCTGCAAGCCACTTACCCCAGCCCAAGAAACAAGTAACAAGACAATGAGGAAAGAAGAGAGAGAATATGAAAATGTTTTGGCTGATCAAACAGTTTAATGCAAAACCAAAACTTGCATCTGCTGGAAATTTGAAAGAAAAATGGGAAATCTGAATATACTCAGCTTATCTGGGAGCTACTGAGCAGAATTTCAGAATGTGATTTTGCATCTGAACTGGGAAAACATAGAAAAGTAATAGTTCTTCAGCAGTTTAGTGGTGAGGTTTCTTCTGAAGGACTGTGTCCAGTTCTGCCTTGTTATAGGAAGGATATTATTAAACAGGTGAGGATCCAGAAGAGATTTGCCAAGATATTGCTGGTATGGAGAATTTGGGATACAAGGAGAGGCTGGATCGGCTGGGACCTTTTTTCACTGGAGTGTAGGAGGTTGATGGATGACCTTAGAGAGGTGGTGTAGATAATGAGGGGTATAGATAAGATGAGTGGCAGGTGTCTTTTTTCCTAGGGTGGGGAATTTCACGACCAGGAGGCATATTTTTCAAATGAGAAGAAAAAGGGTCAATTTTGTTTTTACACATAGTGCTTCATGTTTGGAATGAACTTCCAAAGGATATGATGGATGTGGGTACAATTAAAATGTTTAAAATACTTTTAGACAAGTAAATAACTAAGAAATGTTTGGAGTGAAACGGGCCAAGCATAGTCAGGTGGGACTAGTTTAGTTTGGGATTATGGTCGGCATGGACTGGGTGGTCCAAAGGGTCTGTTTCTGCTGTAACGACTCTACAACGCCAGGTGAAATGGGAAATGCGGTCACATGGTTTTGCTGTGCTCTCTTAAATGTTCAACTCCACAATTTCAAAAAGTTGTCGAGATCCATAGTGATGAAACAGTTTCATACAAAATGACATCTAATAATAAGCTTGGGGGTTGCAATCACCACTTGGAACAGGCCTTAGGAAATCTTCATATTTTTGACATGAATTGGAGATGCTGGTGTTGGACTGGGGTGTACAAAGTTAAAAATCACACAACACCAGGTTATAGTCCAACAGGTTTAATTGGAAGCACATTAGCTTTCGGAGCGACGCTCCTTCATCATGTGATAGTGGAGGGCTCGATTGTAACACAGAATTTATAGCAAAAATTTACAGTTGTGATGTAACTGAAATTATACATTGAAAAATTGATTGTCTGTTAAGCCTTTCATCTGTTAGAATACAGTGATAGTTTCATTTCTTTCAGGTGTAAATCACAAAACCATTTTTTTAAAGTTGCATTCTCGGGTTAGCTGTTAACAATGGTGATAGCTAGACAATATGTTGAAGGTGTTGCCCCCCTGTGTGCTCTGTCTATGCCATGATATTTAGATTGATTCTAATCTAAAAAGTGAGATAACAGAGTTTTACATAAATTCATGCAGTTTTTGAGCTCAGATTTCTACATGAATGCATGCAGTTTTTGAGCAAAGTACAATGTAACTCTGCAAGTACAAATTCACCCCACAAAATATGTGTGTGCATGTGGGTCTTTGTCTGTCTCTGTATGTGTCTCTCTCTGGGGTGGGGGTTGTGAGTGTGAGAAAGTGTGCGCGTGTGTCGTGAGTGCAGAGTGTCTTAAGTCTGTGAGGGGGTGCATGTGTGAGTGTGGGAGTGTGTGTGAGTGAGTGAGTGAGTGAGTGAGTGAGTGAGTGTGTGTGTGTGTGTGTAGTGCAATGGTGATCACCTGTAATGTGACATGAACCCAAGGTCCCGGTTGAGGCCCTCCCTATGGGTACAGAACTTAGCTATCAGCCTCTGCTCAGCCACTTTTCTCTGCTGCCTGTCCCAAAGTCCACCTTGGAGGATGGTTACCCAAAGGTCCGAGGTCGAATGTCCTGGACCACTGAAGTGTTCCCCAACTTGGAGGGAACCCTCCTGTCTGTTGATTGTTGTGCGGTGCCCATTCATCTGTTGTCGTAGGGAGGGCCTCAACCGGGACCTTGGGTTCATGTCACATTACAGGTGATCACCATTGCACTACATGTACACACACAGATACTCCTACATATAGACACTCTCACATACACACGGACACAGGTACACACAGACGCGCACACAGACACTCTCACACACACCCTTATAGACACACACACTCCCACGCTCACACATGCACCCCGTCACAGACTTAAGACACTCTGCACTCACTACACACACACACATTTTCTCACACTCACAACCCCCACCCCAGAGAGAGACACACACACAGATAAAGACCCACATGCACACATATATTTTATGGGGTGAATTTGTACTTGCAGAGTTACATTGTACTTTGCTCAAAAACTGCATGAATTTATATAAAATTCTGTTATCTCACTTTTTAGATTAGAATCAATCTAAACATCATGGCATAGACAGAGAACACAGGGGGCCAACACCTTCAACATATTGTGTAGCTATCACCATTGCTAACAGCTAACCTGAGAGTGCAACTTTTAAAAAAAAGTTTTGTGATTTACTCATGAAAGAAGTGAAACTATCACTGTAGTCTAACAGTTAAAAGGCTTAACAATCAATTTTTCAATGTATAATTTCAGTTACATCACACTGTAAATTTTTGCTATAAATTCTGTGTTATGATCGAGTCCTCCGCTATCACCTGATGAAGGAGCGTCGCTCCGAAAGCTAGTGTGCTTCCAATTAAACCTGTTGGACTATAACCTGGTGTTGTGTGATTTTTAACTTCATATTTTTGAATGTGTGAAGAGTATGATTGGCAAGAAACTCACCTGTTGGTGAATCCTGGCTTCCTCCAAGTCCAGGCTACCATTTTGGTCTCGGGCAACAGACAATAACTGCTCAGCTTCCATCACCCACTGATTCAGATCATTTAAGTCACAGTGAAATTGTCTCCATTCCTCCACAGCCTTATCGAAACAGCTACAAAAAGACAAAAGATTCACATCTCCGAGTTAGATGTTTTTTTAACAGTCACACAACCCTCAGAGAGAGAGGAAGAGTGAAAAATGGTCAAAAGATCAGCAGAAACACTCCGTTTTGAAACTTGGTTTACTCACTAAACTAGATGTAACAGGACTCCCTCATAAGCATCTATATTGTTACTCTCAGCATTGGAGAATATGCAGAAACTTGTTGGGCTGGAAAGCCTCTATCTGTGCAGTTGATAATCCAAATATATAATAAAATACATTTCTACATATAGTAGCTGTTTTACCTGTAGAAATTCTCATTCAGTCAGCACTTACCATGATCCTGTCATATCAACAATTTGTATTTATATAGTGACTGTGATTCAATACACAGTCCAGGCCCATGATTGGGAGTGTCATGATGTAAAATTTTACACTACTAAGGTCTATGACCAAAACTTCGGCAAAGAGTTAAGTTAAAAATATCTTAAAAGGAAAGAATGGGAGAAAGAGAAAAGTGGGGAGGCAATGGCCTCATGGTATTATTGCTGGACTATTAATCCAGAAACTCAACGAATGTTCTGGGTACCCTCAATCAAATCCTGTCATGGCAGATGGTGGAATTTGAGTTCAATAAACCATCTGGCATTCAGGGTCTCATGTATAACCTTTACAACATCATCTAACATTGACCATGAAACCATTGCCGATGGTCAGAAAAAAACCACCTGGTTCACTCTTGTCCATTAGGGAAGGAAAGCTGTCAAGGTTAGAGTGGTGCTGGAAAAGCACAGCAGGTTAGGCAGCATCCGAGGAGCAGGAAAATCGACATCATCCTTACTTGGTCTGGCCCAGCAATTTGGTTGACTTTTAATTGCATTCTCAATTGAAATAGTTGAATCTTAATTAAGGATAGACAATAAAAGCTTGTAATCCAGAGCTTGGTCCCCAGAGAGCTGAAAGCACAGCGGATGACAGAGGGCCCAAAGGAAGGGCTACACAAAAATCCAGAGGTGAAGGAGTGCAGATAAAAGGGCTATAGAGGTAGAAGAGATTACAGAGATAAGAGGAAATGAGGTGATTTTCAAACGAAGGTAATTTAATGTCGTGAATTCCTTCGCTAGGAACCAGTGAAGATCAGCATGAACATAACTGATACCCATGAAGAAGAATTGCAGTTTATAAAGGGTACAATTTGAAATGTCAGCCAGGACAGCACTGGAATAGTCAATCCTGGAGGTAACAGAGACACAGATCAAAGTTTCAGCAGCAGGGGAGCTGAAGAAGGGACAGAGCTCCCTGATTATGAAGATGGAAGCAATGTCTTTCTGACAGATATAGGATTGGAGTCTTTTCTCAGGGTTCAATAAGACACCAAGGTCGTAAATGATGTGATTCAGACTCAGATGGTTGCCAGAGAATTGAATTATTGCAGGGACTGAAGACAATAAACAAAAAACAAAGAACTCCAGCAACATCTGTTTTTGTGACTGAAGACAAGTATTTAGTTTGATGAAATTCATACTTGTTAAAAAAAAGTCTAATTTAAAAACAGTGGACAAGTCAAGAGAAGTGGTGGTAAAGTCAAGGAAGCAGTACTTTATCTTTGTTACAGTCACATTGGTGAGCACACTTAGTAGCCACACATGCAGATGTCAAGCAACATGGGTTTGACTGGGATAACACGACTATTATAGGACAAGCCAAACAGAGAACAGCCAGGGAATTCCTAGAGGCATGGCACTCATCCACAGATTCAATCAATAAGCACATCGACCTGGACCCAATATACCGACCACTGCAGCGGACAGCTGGAACTGACAACCGGAAGCGGCAGATTCAAACCACTATAAATGCCGGAGGAAAGATCACAGAAGCGCTTCACAGGAGGCTCCCAAGCACTGAGGATGTCACCTAGACAGGGGACGAAACGTCTGCAACACAAATTCCCAACTCAGCGAACAGAACCACAACAACGAGCACCCGAGCTACAAATCTTCGCACAAACTTTGAGTCACATTGGTTATCAAACAAATCTGTTTCATCCAAATCTATTTCGTAATAAGGCCATAGGACAAAGGAGAAGTGGCTGATGAGATAATCCTCAATTGCACTTTCCTTTCTTTCCCCCATAGCCCTGGATTCCCTTGCTGATTAAAAATCCATCTCAGCCTTGAATGTACTTCATGACCTAAACTCAACAGCTCTTCTTGGTAAAGAAGTCTACAGATTCACTACCCTCAGAAGAAATTGCTCTTCATCTCAGTCTTGCAGCCTCTTATTCTAAGATTCTCATCCCAGACTGTCCCATAAAGAGAAACAACCTCCACATTGACCCCAAGTCCTCTCAGAATCCTGTATGTTTCAATAAGGTCACCTCTCATACTTTTATATTCCAACAAGTACAGGCCAAATTCAAACTCTCCATGAGACCAAGAAATAAGAACAGGAGTAGTCAACTGGCCCTCGAGCCTGCAGCGCCATTCAAAAAGATCACAGCTGATCCAATATTGCTTATGCCTACTTTCCTGCTTTTTCTCTGTACCTCTTGATTTCTCTACCCTCAAATAAGATCTCTCGAATACAACAAAGAACTGCAGAGGCTGGAAAACTAAAACATCTTGAGAAGATGTTCATAAGGGTCACTGGACTCGAAATATTCATTCTGCTTTCTTTCCTCAGATGCTGCCAGACCTGCTGAGTTTCCCCAGCAATTTCTGTTTTCATTTCAGAATCTACCTTGCTCAGCCTTAAATGACTCTTTCCCCACAGTTCTACGTGACAACAAGTTCTTAAGACACTCAACACTTTGAGAAAAGAAATTCCGTCTCATCTCAGTCTTAAATTGGCATCCTGTTTTTCTGAGACAATGCCCTCCATTTTTAGACTTAACCCTGAGGGGAAACATTTGCTCAGCATTTACCCTGTCATGCCCCTTAAGAATCCTATATACTTAATTCCTCATAAGAGAGGCCATCCATACTCCATACCTGGTATCAGCCTAGTGAACCTTTTCTGCACTGCCTCCAATACCAAAATATCTTTCCTTAGATAAGGGACCCAAAACTGTTTTATTGAATACCGGGTGTGAGCTGATTAGTGCCTTGTAACAAACCTTCCCTATTTTTATACTTATTTCATTTGAAATAAAAGCCAATATTCCATTTGCTTTCCCCACTACCAGCTGAAACTAGATGCATGATTCAAGCATGAAGACTCCCAAAATTCTTGTTTTCCACACATTTCTATTGTCTTCCTCCATTTAAATAATATTCGGCTTCTCTACTTTTCCATCCAAAGTGCATTAACTCACATTTCCCCAAATTATATTCCAACTGCTAAGCTTTGTCCAATCACTTAACCAATCTACACGCCTCTGTAGATTCAGCGTCATCCTCACCACATGCCTTCCCACCTATTTTTGTGTCATTCACAAACTTGACAATGGCACATTCAATTTCCTCACCCAAGGCACTAATACATGTTTGGTTTAGTACTGTTTAGGAGAAAGTGAGGACTGCAGTTGCTGGAGATCAGAGCTGAAAATGTGTTGCTGAAAAAGCGCAGCAGGTCAGGCAGCATCCAAGGAGCAGGAGAATCAACGTTTCGGACATGAGCCCTTTTTCAGGAATGAGGAAAGTGTGCCAAGCAGGTTAAGATAAAAGGTAGGGAGGAGGGACTTGGGGGAGGGGCATTGGAAATGCGATAGGTGGAAGGAGGTTAAGGTGAGGGTGATAGGCCAGAGTGGGGATGGGGGCGGAGAGGTCAGGAAAAAGATTGCAGGTTAGGAAGGTGGTGCTGAGTTCAAGGGTTGGGACTGAGACAAGGTGGGGGGGAGGGGAAATGAGGAAACTGGAGAAATCTGAGTTCATCCCTTGTGGTTGGAGGGTTCCTAGGCAGAAGATGAGGCGCTCTTCCTCCAGCCGTCGTGTTGCTATGGTCTGGCGATAGAGGAGTCCAAAGACCTGCATGTCCTTGGTGGAGTGGGAGGGGGAGTTAAAGCGTTCAGCCACGGGGTGGTTGGGTTGGTTGGTGCGGGTTTCCCAGAGGTGTTCTCTGAAACGTTCCGCAAGTAAGCGGCCTGTCTCCCCAATATAGAGAAGGCCACATCGACTGCAGCGGATGCAGTAAATGATGTGTGTGGAGGTGCAGGTGAATTTGTCGAGGATATGGAAGGATCCCTTGGGGCCTTGGAGGGAAGTAAGGGGGGAGGTGTGGGAGCAAGTTTTGCATTTCCTGCAGTTGCAGGGGAAGGTGCCAGGAGTGAAGGTTGGGTTGGTGGGGGGTGTGGACCTGACGAGGGAGTCACGGAGGGAGTGGTCTTTTCGGAACGCTGATAGGGAAGGGGAGGGAAATATATCCCTGGTGGTGGGGCCCGTTTGGAGGTGGCGGAAATGACGATGGATGATACGATGTATATGGAGGTTAGTGGGGTGGTAAGTGAGGACCAGTGGGGTTCTGTCCTGGTGGCAATTGGAGGGGCAAGGCTTAAGGACGGAGGACTGGGATGTGGAGGAAATGTGGTGGAGAGCATCGTCGACCACGTCTGGGGGGATATTGCAGTCTTTGAAGGAGGAGGCCATCTGGGTTGTTCAGTATTGGAACTGGTCCTCCTGGGAGCAGATGCGGCGGAGACGAAGTAATTGGGAATATGGGATGGCGTTTTTACAGGGGGCAGAGTAGGAGGAGGTGTAGTCTATGTAGCTGTGGGAGTCGGTCGGTTTCTAGTAAATGTCCGTGTTGATTCGGTCGCCCGAGATAGAAATGGAGAGGTCTAGGAAGGGGAGGGAGGAGTCTGAGACGGTCCAGGTAAATTTGAGGTCAGGGGTGAAAGGTGTTAGTAAAGTGGATGAACTGTTCAACCTCCTCGTGGGAGCACGAGGTAGCGCCGATACAGTCATCATTGTAGCAGAGGAAAAGGTGGGGGGTGGTGCCAGTGTAGCTGCGGAAGATGGACTGTTCCACATATCCTACGAGGCAGGTATAGCTGGGGCCCACGCAGGTGCCCATGGCCACTCCTTTAGTTTGGAGGAAGTGGGAGGATTGGAAAGAGAAGTTGTTCAGAGTGAGGACCAGTTCAGTCAGTTGAAGGAGGGTGTCAGTGGAAGGGTACTGGTTGGGTCGGCGGGAAAGGAAGAAGCGGAGGGCTTTGAGTCCTTCGTGATGGGGGATGGAGGTGTATAGGGACTGGATGTCCATGGTGTAGATAAGGCGTTGGGGACCGGGGAAGCGAAAATCATGGAGGTGGTGGAGGGCGTGATGGTGTCCCAAACATAGGTGGGGAGTTCTTGGACTAAGGGGGACAGAACCGTGTCGAGGTATGCAGAGATGAGTTCGATGGGGCAGGAGCAGGCTGAGACAATGGGTCGGCCGGGGCAGTCAGATTTGTGGAGTTTGGGCAGGAGGTAGTAACGGGCGGTGCAGGGTTATGGGACTATGAGGTTGGAGGTGGTGGATGGGAGATCCCTGAGGAGATGAGGTTATGGATGGTCTGGGAGATGATGGTTTGGTGGTGGGAGGTGGGGCCATGGTCAAGGGGGCAGTTGGAGGAGGTGTCCGCGAGCTGGCGTTTTCCGGTTGCTAGCTTCCCCTGCAACCGGAAAACTTGGGCCCACACCTCCCCCCTTACTTCCCTCCAAGGCCCCAAGGGATCCTTCCATATCCACCACAAATTCACCTGCACCTCCACACACACCATTTACTGCATCCACTGCACCCGATGTGGCCTCCTCTATATTGGGGAGACAGGTCGTCTACTTGCGGAACGTTTCAGAGAAACCTCTGGGACACCCGCACCAACCAACCCAACCACTCCGTGGCTCAACACTTCAACTCCCCTTCCCACTACACCAAGGACATGCAGGTCCTTGGACTCCTCCATCGCCAGACCATCGCAAAACAACGGCGGGAGGAAGAGCGCCTCATCTTCTGCCTAAGAACCCTCCAACCACAAGGGATGAACTCAGATTTCTCCAGTTTCCTCATTCCTCTCCCCCCACCTTGTCTCAGTCCCAACCCTTGAACTCAGCACCACCTTCCTAACCTGCAATCTTCTTCCTGACCTCTCCGCCCCCACCCCCACTCCGGCCTATCACCCTCACCTTAACCTCTTTCCACCTATCACATTTCCAACGCCCCTCCCCCAAGTCCCTCCTCCCTACCTTTTATCTTAGCCTGCTTGGCACACTTTCCTCATTCCTGAAGAAGGGCTCATGCCCGAAACATCGATTCTCCTGCTCCTTGGATGCTGCCTGACCTGTTGCGCTTTTCCAGCAACACATTTTCAGCGTTAGTACTGTTTAGTTTGGGCCAGCTGGACATTGCTTCTAGTACCTAGCATACTGGTTAGCTATATGAAAAAACTAGAACAGTTTCAGTGTAAATTCACTGGGATTTTGCGAGGGGTTAAGTTCACCAAAGGTTCTCAAACTTCTGAACTTTGTTGCCAACTCTTTCGTCCTAGCATTTAATGTGTGTTCCTACTTGATTCATGCCTGGGATAAAATGGTTATTCTAAGAAGAAAGATTAAACAACTCAGGTCTATGCTCATTAGAATTTCAAAGAATGAAAGATGAGTTTATTGAAATATAAAACATCTTACAATATCCTAGCTGATTTCAATGCTGGACCGGTCAGATCCCACAATAAAAACTGGCTTGTGTTAGATCCCAATTTCTTTTCTATACCAGGGAGATATTTACTGAATATCCTTCACATGAGTCTGTCAATATACTTTTAACACAAGGAATGAAACAGTTATTAAATAACTTTACATGGGCTATTATAAAATATATTACATTGGTCAAAAAAGTTGGATTCATTACAAACATTCAAAAAAGAATTCAAGCTCACACTACCCTGCTTTCCACAACAAAATCCTTACAAGTTCCCAAATCTCAGTGAAAAGTTCTAATAGCTCCACGCTAACACGTCTTGCTCAACGGCAACCAATTTCCTTTCAGCAAACCTCTATGCATTCACTAGATGCTATTTTCTTCAACTAGTTTCTATTCCTGAGAGACTTTAATAAACATCTAACATAAACTATGATCTTAATTTGATAGTGATGAGCTTCTCAAGTGTTGCTGGAGCTGTCCCCAATCAGATAAGTCAGTATCACACAGCATGGAAAACAGAGCTTTCAGTCCAAACAGTCCATGCCAATCATAATCCCAAACTAAACTAGTTCCACCTTCCTACTCCTGGCCCATATCCCGTCATACCTTTCCTATTCATGTATCCATCCAAAGGTCTTTAAATGTTGTAATTGTACCTGCATCCACTACTTCCTCAGGCAGTTCATTCCACATGCAAACCACCCTCCGTGAAAAAACTTTGCCGCTCATATTTTTTAAAAATCTCTCTTCTCTCACCTTACAAATATGCCCCCTAGTCTTGAAAACCCCCATCCTCGGAAAAAGACAACTGCAGAACATTCCATCACACTATGGATTTTACCTTGTAAATGATGAACAGGCACTGTGGAGACAGGAGACGAGTTACATTCTACAGTACACATAGCCTCTGACCTGCTGTTGTAATCACAGTATATGTATATCTAGTCCAGTTCAATTTCTGTTCAATCATAATTTCTAGGATGCTGATAGTAAAGGATTATGTGATGGCAATGCCATCGAACATCAAAGGAGATGAACAGATTCACACTTGTTACAGATCGTCATTGCCTGGCAGTTACGCTATGTGAGGGTTACTTGTCATTTATCATTATTCCTTTCATAATCTTAAAAGGATGCAATAATATTATCTCCAAGCCCCCTCTTCTTCAAAGGAAACAAACCCAACTTCCTTACAGTTAAGAAGTCAATACCCAGAATGATCTTTCTTACCACATATTAGTCACAAAAGCAAAGTATGCATCCTGCAATTAGGTTATTTTAAATACCAAAGTACTCCAGAGGAATGAGGTTAATACTTGAAATAACCTGTTTAGATCTGGACTGCAATTCTATGATAAAGTTTCTTCAGCCTCTCAGGGGAGTATAACAGCAGCAGTCAGGCTGTATAACCACAAATGGTTCTGTTGTAGAGCAGAGTCAGGCAAGATCCAAGCGAGCAATTGTGGTTGGAGACTTGCTAGTTAAGGGCACAGGCAGATGTATCTGGGGCCGCATTTGAAACAACAAGAATTTGTGTTGTCTTCCCGGTGCCTGCATCCCTTACAGCGGATGAACGAAATTCTTAAGAGGGAGGGTAAGCAACCAGAGCTGTTGTGCACACTGGCACCAATGACATAGGCAGAATGAGGGATGAGGTCCTGAGGAGTGAGTAAAGGCAATCAGGAATGAGGCTGCAAAGCAGAACCTTGGAGGTGGTAATCTCCAAGTTACTACCACTGCCTCATGCTAATGATGCAAAGAATAGAAAGATAGGAGAGGTGAATATGCAGCTAAGGTACTGGTACAAGGAGGAGGATTACAGGTTCTTGGATCATTGGGAACTTTTTTGGGGCAGAAGTGACTTGTACAAGAGGGACTGGTTGCACCTATACTGGAGGGGAACAAATATTATCACAGGGAGGTTTGCTAGAGCTAACTGGGAGGGTTTAGAGTGGCAGGGGGCTGGGAATCAGAGCAGCAGGGAAGCAAGTGGAGGAATTGAGGGAAAAGTACATGTTAGGAGCAGTAAATCAGAAAGGAAGGACAGACATGTTTTAGATGAGACAGAGAGGAAGGTAAAGCAGGTGGAGATGTTGCATTACTAATCAGGAAGAATGTTACACCTGCATTCAGAGAGGACATACTGGAGCATCCATCCACTGTTGGCTTTTATAGCTAAAGGAATAGAATATAAAAATAAAGAAGAATTGTTGTAGCTATGCAAGGCATTGGTGAGACTGCACCTGAAATATTACGCACAATTTTGGTCCCTTTATTTGAGGAAAGATGTAGTGGCATCGGAGGCAGTTCAGAGGAGTTTCACTAGATTGATCTAAGAGATGAGGGGTTTGTCATATGAACAGAGATTGAACAGTTTAGGCCTATACTCTCTGGAATTTAGAAGAATGAATGAGGGAAAATCAAACTGAGGTACTCAAGATGACAAAAGGTATGGATAAAATTGTTGTGGCGCAGATGCTTCCTCTTTTGAGGTATTCTAGGATGAGGGGTCATAGTCTTAGATAAGGGGTAGCAAATTTAAAACAGAGTTGAAGAGAAACTATTCTCCAAAAGGGTTGAGAATCTGTGGAATTCGCTACCCCAAAGTGCGGTGGATGCTGGAACAGTGAGTAAATTTGAGGAGGAATTACCACAGATTTTCAATTGATAATGGTTTGAAAGGTTAAGGGGAGAAGGCAGGAAAATGAGGGTGAGGAGCAGATCAGCCATGATTAAATGGCAGAGTCGACCTGATGGGCCAAATGGCCCAATTCTCCCCCTAGGAGAAGGTAAGGACTGCAGATGCTGGAGATCAGAGTCAAGAGTGTGGTGCTGGAAAAGCACAGCCGGTCAGGCAACATCCAAGGAGCAGGAGAATCAACATTGCGGGCATAAACCCTTCATCAGGAATGAGGCCCCTGTAACTTATGAACAAGGATGTCAAGATAAGGGACCTTTGGATAACGAGAGATATCATGAATTTAGATAAAAGGGAACAAGCATACATACGGTTTAAAAAAGCTAAAATCAGACGGGGCCAATGAAAGTAGGGAAAATTTCAAGCAGGGAATTAGGAGAGCAAGAAGGGGCCATGAAATGACCTTGGCAAGTAGGGTAAAAGAGAATCCCAAGGCATTTTATTGATACATTATAAACAAGAAGATAACTAGGCAGCAGGGAGGACCACTCAAGGATAAAGGACGGAATGTGTGCTTGGAGGCAGAGGATGTGGGTGAAATCCTAAAGTAGTACTTTGAGGCAGTCTTCACCAGAAGGAGGATATGGTGGACAGTAAGATCTGTGCATTGCATGCTAATAATCAAAGGCATTTTGAGATTGAGAAAGAAGTGGGGTTGGGTCTCTTGAAGAGCATTAAGGTGGATAAGTCCCCAGGGTCCAAAGTTATCTACCCCAGGTTACTGAGAGACGTGAGAGAGGAAATTATTGGGGCCTTGACCAAGATCTCTGTATCGTCATTTGTCACTGCAGAGTTCCAGGAGAACTAGCTATTAGCTAATGTTGTTCTTCTTTTCACGAAGTTGGCTTCCCCAGAGAAGGCAGAGGGTAGTGGTGGAAAGTTGTTTTTCAGGCTGGAGGTCTGTGACTAGTGGTGATCCGCAGGGCTCCGTACTGGGACCTCTCCTGTTTGCTATATATATATAAATGACTTGGATGAAAATGTAGATGGGTGGGTTAGTAAGTTTGCAGACATTACCAAGATCGGTGGAGTTGTGGATTGTGTAGAAGGTTGTCAAAGGATACAGCAGGACATAAATCAGTTGCAGAAATAATCTAAGTGTAAGGTGCTGCATTTTGGGAGATCAAATGTTAAGGAAAAGCATACAGTTAATGGCAGGACCCTTATCTGCATTGATGTACAGAGAGTTCTTGGGATTCCAGTCCATAGTTCCCTGAATGTGGCCACACAAGTAGATAGGGTGTTGAAACAGGCAAATAGCATGCTTGCTTTTATTGGTCAGAGAATTGAGTACAAGACTCAGGATGTCATGTTGCAGCTTTATAAGACTTTGGTTTGGCCATACTCAGAGAACTACATTCAGTTCTGGTCACCACATTACAGGAAAGATGTGGAAGCTTGGTAGAGAATGCAGAAGAGGTTTACCAGGATGCTGCCTGGATTAGAGAGTATGAATTATAAGAAGAGGTTAGAAAAACTCAGGCTAATTACTCTGAGTGGCAGAGGCTAAGGAGAGACTTGAAGGAAATCTATAAAATTATGAGACGCATAGATAGGGTTGACAATCAGAATCTTTTCCCTAGAGTTGAAATGTCTAAAATTAGGGGCAAGCATTTAAGATGAGAGGGGGAAAAGTTCAAAGGACATGTGAGGGGCAAGTTTTTGTTTTACACAAAGAGTAGTAGGAGTGTGGAACGCACTGCAGGGAAGGTGGAAAATGTGATAGGGGTGTTTAATAGATTTTTAGATAAGTCTATGAAAAAGTAACAAACAGAGGGATATGGACCAAGGACAGGCAGCAGGGATTAGTTTAACTTGGTGCCAGGCTCAGCACAACATCCTAGGCTAAAGAGCCCTATCCTGTGCTATCCTGATCTATGTTCCAAATGTTAATCAAGATAATGCTAGATTAATTAGGAGTCACCAAGCAAACTCAGAGTGCAGAGTTTCCTCATCAGTTAGATATAAAACTCTCTCAGCCCTATTTGGGATTTCACCAGCAGTTTGCTGCTCATCAGAACAAATTCAAGCTCACATTTAGAGATTGAATCTTTTCCCTTCTCCAGACTAAGAACATTGACACATATAGCTTGACGGCAAAATCAATTGTACAGTTATCAAAGTTTCCATGCTCTTTGAACTAAATTGAAGGTCACAAGAGACTGTTACAATTTTCATTACATTATCTATACAGCACCCAAGTCTGAAAGTGGCATGAAAGTAAACCTGCTGACCCTCTGCCAACAGATGGCACTGTTTCCTTACCTTTTGCGATCATTATACATTCTATTCACTCGATCCCATTGTGCATGAAGCTGCGTTAGTGTGTCACCTATTTGGACAACATCAGCTGCAGAAGCTTCAAGGAGGGCATCAGGCTGATTCTCATGAATATCTTCAATTTGGTCTCCAAGTTTCTCCAGCATGTCCTTTATGTTCTGGAAGAGATATAAATGGTCAATTAATTTATGCTGCTACCAGTGAAGGACATTTAGAAAACCAAAAGTACAGTGGACAACACACATATTGCAATCCTATTAACCAACTACTGAAATAAAAGCTGGATGACCTCTGGTGCTCAGAGCCAATACTATCTATTCATAATATATTCTTCACTAGCAGATCTAGACAACATCAAAATATGAGGGACAAATTTTTTAAGCACATTCCTTTGATCATTTATCTTTGATTTAGCATTTTGCCTGAGAGCAAACGAACTGTAACCTATGAATTGAAGTACTATACTAAATGAACTAACAAGACTTGCGGAGTGGACTCGATGGGCCGAATGGCCTTACTTCCACTCCTATGTCTTATGGACCAATGGTTTGTACACCAGTTGAACTTTCTTATGAGAATTGAGATCTGATTGTATGCCAAAGATAGTACATTAATGTAGAGCTGGAACCAAGCAAGCATAATTCCTGTACAGGCTTTGAATGAAGAAAGTTTATGCATTTAATCTTCAGTGATTATTGTATTGAATATAAATATCAGAAGCTCCAGTGAATTAAATGTCACACTTCTGTAATTACCATTCCCACATCAATACATCCCCAATTTCTTGGCTCACTCAGACAGCTTTAGCATTGGTTTGGATATTAAGAGTTAGACAGCTAAAGCTCCAGTCAACTCAACCTATGACCATATTTTCCTCTCGTTATGAAGTGTCCAACGAGATCTAACCATTTCAGTTAAAGCAAGTTATAACCATTATGTCCATATCCTGCAAAAGGAGAAACTCAAACAGATCCTGTAAACTACTGTTTGATCATTAGCATCTTTAAAAATACTAGCATTTACAATCTTTTGTAAAGCAATTTGAAAATCAGTAACAAAGAATGAAAGTGAACTGAAAAGGGATAAAAAGTCACTAATCAGAACTGAAGAAGTGTCAGTGAACCAGAAACTCCGGAACCCAGTTAACTCCACTTTCTGTCCAAAGATGCTGCCAGACCTGCTGGGTCATAGATATATACAGCATGGAAACACACCCTTCGGTCCAACTTGTTCAACCAGATATCCTAAATTAATCTAGTTCCATTTTCCAGCACTTTACCCATATCCCTTTAAATCCTTCCAATTCTTTTACCCATCCGGATACCTTTTAACTGTTGTAACTGTACCAGCCTCCAACACTGCCTCTGGCAGCTCATTCCATATACACACTCCCATCCATGTGAAAACGTTGCCCCTTAGGTTCTTTTTAAATCTTTCCCCTCTTACCCTAAACCTATAAATCCATGCCCTTGAGTTCTGGACTCCCTCACCCCAAGGAACATACCTTGTCTATTCACCCTATCTATGCTCCCCATGATTATATAAATCCCTATAAAATCAGCCTCCGACACTCCAAAGAAAATAGTCACAGTCTTTTAAGCCATTCCCTACCTCTCAGGAAATTCCATTTTTGTTCCAGATTTTTAATATCTGCAGTTCTTTCTAATTTCTTTTGAAAATCGGTGGCCTGCATTTATGTTTCAGAAACATTGGCACACATGTCCTAGCTGCATCATGATTTTTGGATGTCATTAGTAACACCACTGTGTGGTCATGATTTGGAGAGGTCAGTGTTGGACTGGGGTGTGCAAAGTTAAAAATCACACAACACCAGGTTATAGTCCAACAGGTTTAATTAGAAGTACTAGGTTTCAGAGCGCCACTCCTTCATCAGATGAAGGAGCAGCGCTCCAAAATCTAGTGTGCTTCCAAATATAACCTGGTGCTGTGTGATTTTTAACTTTGTACAACTGAGTGGTGTCTTCAAAAAAAGATTCTACATTATCCATAGCAACCTAAGAAAATTTACAGAATGTATTTGTGTGGCACCTTGGAGCAAATGAATTCAATAAATGTATTCAAAGCAAAACTGAAACTAAAGTAACTTTTCAGTTTTACAAATGTACTTGTATTAAAAAAAAACACACAAGGCTTCAACTAAATTCATTATAAAACGCTGACATCATCTCCATCTCTCTCGCTCCACACTGGGCACGTCCGCAGTAAGGAACAAATTCTAAGGAAACATTAATATACAGGAAATTGCTGATTCAGATAAACTTAATGCTAAATATTTGTTTTTCCCACATGGAAATTTAGATATTTCACTGCAGCATCCTTCAAAACATGTTCAAACTACAACACTAATCTATTTCTCTGATCAACCTGTTCAGAATAGGTGGGATTAAATTTGAAGTCTGTTGGTCCACTATCACTGTGCCACAATACTGCAACACTAAAACCTACTAACTTCCCTCTGAGGGGTACAAAAGGTCCTACCCATTACACTTTAAGGCCATAAAGACCAGAATTCCCTCATCTGGTCTAAATTAGCCGATTGAACATAGAACAGTACAGAACAGGAAACTCAACTCTCTTAGCATTTGGTACAGAATTAGATTAGAAAAGAAAAAAAATCATTAGCATGCAAGTTTAGGGGAAACATTTCCAAAGTACAGTGAACTCGGGCTGTCTTATTCAAAACAAATTGACAATTGCAAGTTATTATCTGCCATTTGTCATATTTAATTTTGAATTTTCTAACACCAGAGTGCCTAACTGGATAATTTCACCAACACAATATGGTGGCTCAGTAGTTAGCACTGCTGACTCACGCACTAGAGTCCTAGGTTCAATTCCACCTCAGGCAACTGTTTGCATGGAGTTTGAACGTTCTTCCCTTGTCTGCATGGGTTTCCTCCAGGTGCTCAGATTTCAAGCCATAGTCCAAAAAATGTGCAGGTTAGATGGAATTCGGTATAGAAATGAGACATTACGGACTAGGGGACTAGGTGTGGGTGGGATGCTCTTTGGAAGGTCATGGAGATATGATGGTCCAAATGACTATTCTGCACTGAGGGATTTTGTTCCATGAACACTTTACAACTGAACTAAACAGGTGTTTCCTGAATGACCATTCCAAGAGGTTTGGATTTGCAGTTTCCAGTGTGAACCAGTAAACTTGCAGCTTATTGTTAGGAAAGATATCAATTAGCTTTCAAAAAAAAAGATGGACATGTGATTGAAAATTTAAAAATATTACAGGAAGTTCCAAGGAATGCCACTTGACCCAAAACATTAATTCTGATTTCTCTGCACAGATGCTGTCGGACCTGCTAAGCTTATCCAGCAATTTCTGTTTTTGTCTAAAAATATTACACCTCATTTATGTTCAAATCTGGGTTATGAAATGGTTACCGGCACTCAGAAGTTTCAATCCATACTGGTAAAGAGAATTTCGTAATATTTCATGATGGTTTGAACCAGAGATAAAAACCACTAATCAGTGACTATCTGGTCCCTTTTCTCAGCCAAAGTATCATGCTTTCAATAGACAACTGAAATCAGTGACACCTCAGATACACATTAAAATCCATGTTCCCATTAGCGTTTTGATATTTCAGGTTGCTGCTATCTACAGACTTTGATATTCTGATTTAGTCATGAATGAGGCACCAGCACCAAAAAAAAAATCCTTTCCAAACTTTCAGGGGCACACATTTCAAATTGAAAAAGCCAAGAAGTAAAAACAAAAAGCTTAATTAGATCAAACTACCTTGGTCTGCAGGTCACCTTTTAGATACTCCTTCCTGTAAAAACTATCTGACCATATTCAGTATTAATAAGCCTGTTCTTCTGTCAGCAATGAAATACAAATGAAATTCTTTCATCAAATCATGGCTTCACAATTATATCATTCATGTCATCCAGGAATCTTCATGCAGATATTTCAAGTGCATTTTCTTTCAAGAACAGACCAAACAGCATAACTTATGGTTAGGATTATTACCATTTGCTAGAATCATTAAACTTGTTTGACTGTTTGAGCTTTGGAGCTTTTCATCACCCATAGTAGTACAGCCTTCTTTTCAAAATAACACAGAATACAAGGTTCTGTGTCACTTATTCCACATTCGATTCCAAAACCAAGAGACTGAAGATTTAAAAGAGGACAGTCGCCATGGTTCTACAGTAAAAGTGGACACTCGTCCTGGTTCTACTGTAAAAGAGGACAGTCGCCATGGCTCTACTTTAAAAGAGAGTAGTCGCCATGGTTCTACTGTAAAAGAGGACAGTGTTCCTGGTTCTACAGTAAAAGAGAGTAGTCACCATGGTGCTACAGTAAAAGATGTCAGTTGTCATGGTACTACATTAAAAGAGGACAGTCATCATGGTTCTACTGTAAAAGGGGACAGTCGCCATGGTTCTACAGTAAAAGAGGACAGTTGTCATGGTCCTACTTTAAAAGAGGGTAGTCGTCATGGTTCTATTGTAAAAGAGGACAGCCACAATAGTTCTACTGTAAAAGAGGGTTGTCACTATGTTTCTACCGTAAAAGAGGACAGTCGCCATGGTTCTACTGTAAAAGAGAACAGGCGCCATGGTTCTACTGTAATAGAGGGTAGTCGTCCTGGTTGTACTGTAAAAGGGGTACTTCCCCATGGTTCAACTGTAAAAGAGGACAGTCGCCTTGTTTCTACTGTAAAAGAGGGTAGTCACCATGGTTCTACTGTAAAAAAGGACAGTCGCAATAGTTCTACTGTAAAAGAGAGTAGTCGCCATGGTTCTATTGTAAAAGAGGACAGTCGTCCTGGTTCTACCGTAAAAGAGGGTAGTCACCATGGTCCGACTGTAAAAGAGGACAGTCGCTATGGTTCTACTGTAAAAGGCAGTAGTCACCATGGTAAAACTGTAAAAGAGGGTAGTCACCATGGTTCGACTGTAAAACAGGATTGTCGCTATGTTTCTACTGTAAAAGAGGACATTCACCATAGTTCTACTGTAAAAGAGGGTAGTCGTCATGGTACTACTGTAAAATAGGACAGTTGTCCTGGTTCTAGTGTAAAAGAGGGTAGTCACCATGGGTCTACTGTAAAAGAGGACAGTTGTCATGGATCAACTGTAAAAGAGGACAGTCGTCATGGTTCTACTGTAAAAGAGGGTTGTCACTGTGGTTCTACTGTAAAAAAGGACAGATACCATGGTTCTACTGTAAAAGAGGGTAGTTGCCTTGGTTCTACTGTAAAAGACGACAAATGCCATGGCTCGACTTTAAAAGAGGGCAGTCACCATGGTTCTACTGTAAAAGAGAGTAGTCATCATGGTCCTACTGTAAAAGAGAACAGTCGCCATGGTTCTACTGTAAAAGAGGACAGTTGCAATAGTTCTACTGTAAAAGAGGGGAGTCACCGTGGTTCTACTGTAAAAGAGGACAGATGCCATGGTCCTACTGTAAAAGAGGACAGATGCCATGGTTCTACTGTAAAAGAGGACAGCTGCAATAGCTCTACTGTAAAAGAGGGTAGTCACCATGGTTCTACTTTCAAAGGAGGTCGTCACCATGGTTCTACTGTAAAAGAGGACAGTCGCCACAGTTCTACTGTAAAAGACGACAATCGCCACAGCTCTACTGTAAAAGAGGAGAGTCACCATGGTTCGACTGTAAAAGAGGACTGTCGCCATGATTCTATTGTAAAAGAGGGTAGTTATCATGGTCCTACTGTAAAAGAGGACTGTCGCCATGGTTCTACTGTAAAAGAGGACAGTCTCAATAGTTCTACTGTAAAAGAGGGTAGTCGCCATGGTTCTACTGTAAAAGGAGTCAGTCGCCGTGGTTCTACTGTAAAAGAGGGTAGTCACCATGGTTCTACTATAAAAGAGGACGGTCGTCCTGGTTCTACTGTAAAAGAGGGTAGTTGCCATGGTTCTACTGTAAAAGAGGACAGTTGCCATGGTTCTACTGTAAAAGAGGGTAGTCACCATAGTTCTACTGTAAAAGAGGACAGTCGTCATAGTTACACTGCAAAAGAGGACAGTCGCCATTGTCCTACTGTAAAAGAGGGTAGTCGCCATGGTTCTACTGTAAAACAGTCACCATGGTTCTACTGTAAAAGAGGGTAGTCACCATGGTTCTACTATAAAATAGGACATTCGCCATAGTTCTTCTTGAAAAGAGGACAGTTCCCATGGTTCTACTGTAAAAGAGGACAGTCGTCCTGGTTCTACTGTAAAAGAGGGTAGTCACCATCGTTCTACTGTAACAGAGGACAGTCGCCATGGTTCTACAGTAAAAAAGGACAGTCGCCATAGTTCTACTGTAAAAGAGGGTAGTTGCCATGGTTCTACTGAAAAAGATGGTCGTCACCATGGTTCTAATGTAAAAGAGGGAGGTCGCCATGGGTCTACAGTAAAAGAGGAAAGTCGCCATGGTTCTACTGTAAAAGAGGGTAGTCGCCATAGTTCTCTTGTAAACGAGGGTAGTCACCATGGTTCTACTGTAAAAGAGGACGGTCACCATGGTTCTACTGTAAAAGAGGGTAGTCGCCATAGTTCTATTGTAAACGAGGGCAGTCGCCATGGTTCTACTGTAAAAGAGGGTAGTTGCCACGGTTCTACTGGAAAAGAAAACAGTCGCCATGCTTCTACTGTAAAAGAGGGTAGTCGCCATGGTTCCACAGTAAAAGAAGGTAGTCGCCATAGTTCTACTGTAAAAGAGGGTTGTCGCCATGGTTCTACAGTAAAAGAGGGTAGTTGCCATGGTTCTGCTGTAAAAGAGGACTGTTGCCATGGTTCTACTTTAAAAGAGAGTAGTTGCCATGGTTCCACTGTAAAAGAAAACAGTCGCCATGGTTCTACTGTAAAAGAGGGTAGTTGCCATGGTTCTGCTGTAAAAGAGGACAGTCGCAATAGTTCTACTAAAAGAGAGTAGTCCCCATGGTTCTATTGTAAAAGAGGACAGTCGTCCTGGTTCTACTGTAAAAGAGGGTAGTCGCCTTGGTTCTACTGTAAAAGAGGACAGTCACCAAGATTCTACTTAAAAAGGAGGTAGTCACCGTGGTTCTACTGAAAAAGAGGGTCGTCACCATAGTTCTACTGTAAAAGAGGACAGTCGCCATGGTTCCACTGTAAAAGAGGACAGTCGCCATAGTTCTACTGGAAAAGAGGACAGTCGCCATGGTTCTACCGTAAAAGAGGGTAGTCGCCATGGTTCTACTGTAAAACAGTCGCCATAGTTCTACTGTAAAAGAGGGTAGTCACCATGGTTCTACTATAAAATAGGACAGTCACCATGGTTCTTCTGGAAAAGAGGACAGCCACCATGGTTCTACATTAAAAGAGGACATTCGCCATAGTTCTACTATAAAAGAGGACAGTCGTCCTGGTTCTACTGTAAAAGAGGGTAGTCACCATCGTTCTACTGTAACAGAGGACAGTCGCCATGGTTCTACAGTAAAAAAGGACAGTCGCCATAGTTCTACTGTAAAAGAGGGTAGTTGCCATGGTTCTACTGAAAAAGATGGTCGTCACCATGGTTCTAATGTAAAAGAGGGAGGTCGCCATGGGTCTACAGTAAAAGAGGAAAGTCGCCATGGTTCTACTGTAAAAGAGGGTAGTCGCCATAGTTCTATTGTAAACGAGGGTAGTCACCATGGTTCTACTGTAAAAGAGGACGGTCACCATGGTTCTACTGTAAAAGAGGGTAGTTGCCACGGTTCTACTGGAAAAGAAAACAGTCGCCATGCTTCTACTGTAAAAGAAGGTAGTCGCCATGGTTCCACAGTAAAAGAAGGTAGTCGCCATAGTTCTACTGTAAAAGAGGGTTGTCGCCATGGTTCTACAGTAAAAGAGGGTAGTTGCCATGGTTCTGCTGAAAAAGAGGACTGTTGCCATGGTTCTACTTTAAAAGAGGGTAGTTGCCATGGTTCCACTATAAAAGAAAACAGTCGCCATGGTTCTACTGGAAAAGAGGATAGTTGCCATGGTTCTGCTGTAAAAGAGGACAGTCGCAATAGTTCTACTAAAAGAGAGTAGTCCCCATGGTTCTATTGTAAAAGAGGACAGTCGTCCTGGTTCTACTGTAAAAGAGGGTAGTCGCCTTGGTTCTACTGTAAAAGAGGACAGTCACCAAGATTCTACTTAAAAAGGAGGTAGTCACCGTGATTCTACTGAAAAAGAGGGTCGTCACCATAGTTCTACTGTAAAAGAGGACAGTCGCCATGGTTCCACTGTAAAAGAGGACAGTCGCCATAGTTCTACTGGAAAAGAGGACAGTCGCCATGGTTCTACCGTAAAAGAGGGTCGTCACCATTGTTCTACTGTAAAAGAGGGTAGTAGCCTTGGTTCTACTGTAAAAGAGGACAGTCGCCATAGTTCTACTGGAAAAGAGGACAGTCGCCATGGTTCTACCGTAAAAGAGGGTCGTCACCATTGTTCTACTGTAAAAGAGGGTAGTAGCCTTGGTTCCACTGTAAAAGAGGACAGTCGCCATAGTTCTACTGGAAAAGAGGACAGTCGCCATGGTTCTACCGTAAAAGAGGGTCATCACCATTGTTCTACTGTAAAAGAGGACAGTCGCCATGGTTCCACTGTAAAAGAGGACATTCGCCATAGTTCTTCTGGAAAAGAGGACAATTGCCATGGATCTACTGTAAAAGAGGACTGCCGCCATGGATCTACTTTATAAGAGGGTAGTTGCCATGGTTCTACTGTAAAAGAAAACAGTCGCCATAGTTCTACTGCAAAAGAAAACAGTCGTCATGGTTCTACTGTAAAAGAGGACCGTCGCCATGGTTCTACTGTAAAAGAGGACAGTTGCCAGATTCTACTGTAAAAGAGGACAGTCGCTTTAGGTCTACTGGAAAAGAGGGTTGTCGCCAGGTTCTACTGTAAAAGAGGACAGTCGCTATAGTTCTACTATAAAAGAGGACAGTCACCATGGTTCTACTGTAAAAGAGGACAGTCGTCATGGTTCTACAGTAAAAGAGGACAGTCGCCATGGTTCTACTGGAAAAGAGTACTTTTGCCATGGTTCTACTTTAAAAGAGGGTAGTTGCCATGGTTCCACTATAAAAGAAAACAGTCGCCATGGTTCTACTGGAAAAGAGTACTTTTGCCATGGTTCTACTGGAAAAGAGGACAGTCGCCATAGTTCAACAGTAAAAGAGAGTAGTCACCTTGGTTTACAGTAAAAGAGGACAGTCGCCATGGCTCTACTGTAAAAGAGGGTAGTCACCATGGTTCGACTGTAAAAGAGGACTGTCGCCATGGCTCCACTGTAAAAGAGGGTAGTCGCCATGGTTGGATTGTAAAAGAGGACAGTCGCCATGGTTCTACTGTAAAAGAGGACAGTCGCCATGGTTCTACAGTAAAAGAGGGTAGTCGCCATGGTACTACTGTAAAAGACGGTCGCCGCCATGGTTCTACTGTAAAAGACGACAGTTGCCATGGTTGTATTGTAAAAGAGGACATTCGCCATAGTTCTTCTGGAAAAGAGGGCAGTTGCCATAGCTCCACTGTAAAAGAGGACACTCGCCACGGTTCTACTGCAAAAGAGGACGGCCACCATTGTTCTACTGTAAAAGAGAGCAGTCATCATGGTTCTACAGTAAAATAGGACTGTTCCCATGGTTCTACTTTAAAAGAGGACTCTCGCCATGGTTCTACTGTAAAAGAGAGTAGTCGCCATGGTTCCACTGTAAAAGAGGACAGTCGCCATTGTTCTACTGTAAAAGAGAACAGTCGCAATAGTTCTACTGTAAAAGAGAACAGTCACCATTGTTCTACTGTAAAAGAGGACAGTCGCAATAGTTCTACTAAAAGAGAGTAGTCCCCATGGTTCTATTGTAAAAGAGGACAGCCGTCCTGGTTCTACTGTAAAAGAGGGTAGTCGCCTTGGTTCTACTGTAAAAGAGGACAGTCACCATAGTTCTACTTAAAAAGGAGGTAGTCACCGTGTTTCTACTGAAAAAGAGGGTCTCACCATAGTTCTACTGTAAAAGAGGACAGTCGCCATAGTTCTACTGGAAAAGAGGACAGTCGCCATGGTTCTACTGTAAAAGAGGATAATCGCCATGGTTCTTCTGGAAAAGAGGACAGTTGCCATGGATCTACTGTAAAAGAGGACTGCCGCCATGGATCTACTTTATAAGAGGGTAGTTGCCATGGTTCTACTGTAAAAGAAAACAGTCGCCATGGTTCTACTGTAAAAGAGGACCGTCGCCATGGTTCTACTGTAAAAGAGGACAGTTGCCAGATTCTACTGTAAAAGAGGACAGTCGCTTTAGGTCTACTGGAAAAGAGGGTTGTCGCCAGGTTCTACTGTAAAAGAGGACAGTCGCTATAGTTCTACTGTAAAAGAGGACAGTCGTCATGGTTCTACAGTAAAAGAGGACAGTCGCCATGGTTCTACTGGAAAAGAGTACTTTTGCCATGGTTCTACTGTAAAAGAGGACAGTCGTCATGGTTCTACTGTAAAAGAGGACAGTCGCCATGGTTCTACTGTAAAAGAAGGTAGTTGCCATGGTTCTACTGTAAAAGAGGACAGTCGTCATGGTTCTACTGTAAAAGAGGACAGTTGCCATAGTTCTACTGTAAAAGAGGGTTGTCGCCATGGTTCTACTGTAAAAGGGGACAGTCGTCATGGTTCTACTGTAAAAGCGGACAGTCACCATGGTTGTACTGTAACAGATTGTAGTCACCATGGTTCTACTTTAAAAGAGGGCAGTCGCCATTGTTCTACTGTAAAAGAGAACAGCCGCCATGGTTCTACTGTAAAGGAGGTAGTCGCCACAATTCTACCATAAAAGAGTGAGTCACTATAGTTCTACTGGACTATAGGATGCTCTCTCATTAGAGAGATGACTGGTAGTGATTTAACCTGAGGGTCACTATGCCTCAGGCGAAGGGAGAGTTGACAAGGTTGGGTTTTCATGGTGGTGATCCTCTGACAGTGCAGAAACTGAAACCATACTCTTGGTATTACTCTGCACTGACAACCAGTTATTGAGCTAACTGACACCCATTAAAGATGTGGATAAAAGCAAATTACTGCGGACGTTAGGGTCACTATGCCTCAGGCGAAGGGAGAGTTGACAAGGTTGGGTTTTCATGGTGGTGATAGAACATAGAACATAGAAAGATACAGCGCAGTACAGGCCCTTCGGCCCTCGATGTTGCGCCGACCGAATCCTACCTAACCTACACTAGCCCAATAACTTCCAAATGCCTATCCAATGCCCGCTTAAATGACCATAAAGAAGGAGAGTTCACCACTGCTACTGGCAGGGCATTCCATGAACTCACAACCCACTGTGTAAAGAATCTACCCCTAACATCTGTCCTATACCTACCACCCTTTAATTTAAAGCTGTGTCCCCTAGTAATACCTGACTCCATTAGCGGTAAAAGGTTCTCAGTGTCGACCCTATCTAAACCCCTAATCATCTTATACACCTCTATCAAATCTCCCCTAAACCTTCTCTTCTCCAATGAGAACAGCCCCAAGTGCCTCAGCCTTTCCTCATAAGATTTTCCTACCATTCCAGGCAACATCCTGGTAAACCTCCTCTGCACTCGTTCCAATGCCTCCACATCCTTCCTATAGTATGGCGACCAAAACTGCACACAATACTCCAGATGAGGCCGCACCAGAGTCTTATACAGTTGCAACATGACCTCAGGACTCCGGAACTCAATTCCTCTACCAATAAAGCCCAGTACACCATATGCTTTCCTCACAGCACTATTTACCTGGTTGGCAACTTTCAGAGATCTGTGTACATGGACACCAAGATCCCTCTGCTCATCCACACTACCAAGTAGCCTACCATTAGCCCAGTAATCCATCTTCTTGTTACTCCTCTGACAGTGCAGAAACTGAACCCATACTCTTGGTATTACTCTGCACTGACAACCAGTTATTGAGCTAACTGACACCCATTAAAGATGTGGATAAAAGCAAATTACTGCGGACGTTAGGGTCAGTTCTACTCGAAACATCAGCTCTTTTCTCTCCTTACAGATGCTACCAGACCTGCTGAGATTTTCCAGCATTTTCTCTTTTGGTTTCCCATGAAAGAATGGTCAGATTGTCAAACAAAACTAATCAGTTTATCTCCTAACTGAAGTCTCATTTCTGACTAGGAGTCTATGGAACATTTACCTGCAGTACTGCAGGAAATTCATGGAAATGGGAGATACGTAGAGCAAAATATTTTTCAGCTGTCATTGCATTAAAGCTATCCAGTACGAAACATTCTGAATTTTCTGACTAAGACACCTATCGTCCTCATTAAGCTTGCGTTGTCCTCAAAGGACAACTAACTGGAAGGTCTGATTACAGAGGTCAATGTTTTCATTCAAGGTCACTTATACTCTGACATCAGTCAACAGCCAGGCATTATTATATCTTATTATATTCAATATTCTACTGAAATAAATTACAAATAACAGTGAATAGCTTCATTAAAACAATCTATCATCACACTGCAATTATCGTGCCAAGTCTGTCTTCAAAACTGATAGTGCAATTAATGATTACAGATTTTTAAAAAGCCCAATATAGAAATAACTGAGGTAAAAATCACTTCTATAGCTTTGACTAGGAGCTTCAACTAAAAATTGTGTTTCCTTGGCTGCTTTCAAGAGGACTGGAGTTGACAATCAGTCACATTAAAAGCCACCTCATCTGAGAAAAGACCTTATCCATGAGAAGCAATCCAACCATTATAAGACTGAGTGTGCATATCAAGGTGTCTCAAATTCCTGCCTTCTCCATATTGTGCAATTAAAAGCCTTTCTTCTGAATGCAGTTGACTCCTCAATTTTCATCAACTCAATTTATCCTTCCTTTCATCTCTGCGTGGGTATTATATTCTCACCTATCCTCAGCTGGTCTTTATCTATTCCTTTGTTCAATTCTTCTCTCTCTTTGGACTCTAACTCTGCCTGCTGTTTACTCTTCCCATCTTCCCCACTCTACCTTTAACAAGAAAACCATGCTTTTCGTAGCTACCGTTAGTTCTAAGGAAGGGTCACTGGACCCAAGACTTTAACTCTGATTTCTCTCCACAGATGTTACCAGACCTGCAGAAATTTTCCAGCAATTTGTTTTTCTATTTACATTAGTACTAGCTTGTGTTCATAGCAATTTAATGACTTCAGTATTGCAGAACTGCAACTGCTAGACTACTGCAATAATCTAGCGAATAACCTTGCAGCATTGCTCAGTTATCTGCATAATGCAGTTTTATACCAAAGCAGTTACAGCATTTGCCACACAATATATTTCATAATTCAGAGTAGTGCTAGCCTGCTAAAATAATGGACAGCTGTCTCAATGTGTCAATTTGTTACTTGGTAGTATTAACTTCACCATTTTACTTATTCATAAATCAAGTTTCAAATATTTTTCCAGTATACCCAACGCACCTTTAAGGAATCTTCCTGGCTTGAGAAATCCTCATATTTTCCATTATTTAATTCTGGTGCATTCAATACTAGTTCAACATCAGTCAGAGCAAGTAATGCCTTGTTTATGGCCAGAAGATAATCTGATGGGAAATACTGCGAAGTCGTCCCTGCACTGGTAGTATAATGAGCAGTGATAACTTGCACTTCCTGAAGACAAAGATAGCAGAATGAAGTTGACTTCAACAAAATAATAATCAGAAATGGCTAAATTTTGCATCTCTCAGTCAATGGTGCTATCTGTTTTGCAAACTGACAGTTACCTTAGAAAAGCAGTGAAACACCCTGAAAAGTCTCAGTGCAAATTTTGACAATTTATACATTTTAAAATAAATTATGCACAATTTCAACAGTTTCAGACAATGAACTCAGTTTTCCATTTTGATTTATCCCATGTCTTGTTTGTGCTTTTATCATTTATTTCCCATCAATAATGTGATTATTACCATTAGCATTCTCTTTGCCTTTTGGTGTGGACAACTTCAGCATCTGTTCCATTTACTCCTCCACTCACTTTGGCAACAACATAAAATCCTTCATATTCTATCCCCCTTCAGTTCCAAAAAGGAGACATACTAGTCTCAAAATGTGAACTCTCTCTCTTTCTCTCTCTCTTCCCCCCACAGGCGCTGCAGCACATGCTGAATTTGTGTTTGTAAAATAATCTTATCTGACAATTTTGGGTTCATGTAATATAAGTAAATTAACTTACTGGACGTTTCAAAGGGTGTGTTTGATAATTGGAAAACAGAGTTTCTATCTGACACCAGCGCTTTTCCACACTAATGGGGTCCTGCCCTGAAGAGGCACGATACTGTATTAGATCTTGTGCCTTCTGTTTTAAGACATTGAAGTCTTCCCGTCGTTGTTCAAAGTCTTGGGTCAGTTCCTGAACAAAAAAATCAAATTTTGAGTCAACATCCTTGGATTATCTCATACTCTACTCATGTAACAATATTACTGATCTTAGTCTATTCACAAAATACTCATCAGTCGTATGACATTTTGAGCCCTAATTAATATTGACTGAAAACCACAACACTATTTGTGGAGAGCAAATATCCTGTATTAATTTAAAGAAGTCACAAAGAACAAAGCTACAACACTGGTATCTATACCACAAATGTGGAAAACTGCCCAGGAAAGCCCTGTTCTATCAGTCTACTCTCAGTGAGGAGCAAAATGGTAATGTCATCATCAACCGTGTGTCAATTAGTACCTGATTAAATACAACCTGTTCACTGACGCTCAGTTTGGATTCCACTAGGGCCACTTAGCTCCTGACTTTATTAAAGCCTTGTTTCAAACCTGGATAAAAGAGCTGAACTCCAGAGGTTAAGTGAGAGGGATTGCCCTTGACATCAAGGCCACAGTTGACACAGTGTGGCATGAAGGAGACATAAAATAATCAGGTAGAAATCTCTCCACTGGTTAGAGCTATACCTGGCATAAAGGAAGATGGTGTGGTTATTGGACATCAGTTATTTCAGCTCCAGGACATCTCTGCAGGAGTTCTTAAGATTAGTATTCCAGGCCAAACTACCTTCAATTGCTCTATCAATGACCTCCCCTCCATCATAAGGTCAGAAGTGGAATGTTTATTGATGATCGCACAATGTTCAGCACCACTTCAGAATAAACAGATACTGAGACAGTCCATGTCCAAATGCAGCAAGACCTGGACAACATCCAGGTTGACAAGCAGCAAGTGACATTCATGCCAGACAAATGCCAAGGAATAAACATCTCCAACAAGAGAATCTAATGAGCTACAGGGAGAGACTGAACAGGCTGGGCCTGTTTACCCTGGAGCGTCGGAGGCTGAGGGGTGACCTTATAGAGGTTTACAAAATTATGAGGGGCATGGATAGGGTAAATAGGCAAAGTATTTTTCTTGGGGTTGGGGAGTCCAGAACTAGAGGGCATGGGTTTAGGGTGAGAGGGGAAAGATATAAAAGGGACCTACGGAGCAACGTTTTCACACAGAAGGTGGTACGGGTACGGAATGAGCTGCCAGAGGCAGTGGTGGAGGCTGGTATAATTGCAACATTTAAGAGGCACTTGGATGGGTATATGAATAGGAAGGGTTTGGAGGGATATGGGCCTGGTGCTCGAAGGTGGGACTAGATTGGGTTAGGATACCTGATCGGCATGGACGGGTTGGACCAAAGAGTCTGTCTCCATGACTCTATGACTCCAATTGCCCCTCAACATTCAGTGGCATTATCATCACTGAATCTTTGATAATCAGCCCTCTGGAGGTTACACTGACCTATAAATGAACTGCACCAGCCATATAAAACTGTGGCTACAAGAGCAGGTCAGTGGTCAGGAATCCTATAGCGACTAACTTTTTCCTCTCTCACTTTGAACTTGTGACTCCTAGAATTCAATTACTAGGGGTCACGAGTTCAAAATGAGAGGGGAAAATTTTAGGGGAGATGTACGTGGAAAGTTCTTTACACAGAGGGCAGTGGATGCCTGGAACGTATTGTCAGCAGAGATGGTAGAGGCAGGCATGATAGCATCATTTAAGATGTACTTAGACAGATACACGAATGGGCAGGGAATAGAAGAATATCGACCCTTAGAAAATAGGCAACAGGTTTAGTTAGAGGATCTGGATCGGCGCAGGCTTAGAGGGCCAATGGGCCTGTTCCTTTGCCGTGATTTTCTTTGTTCTTTAACTCATCTCCTGACTCCCCACATCAAGTCCACAATTTGCAACATACACATCAGGAGCATGATGAAATTTTCCCCACTTGCCTAGTGAGTGCAGCTCCAACAATACTCAACTAACTTGACTGCACCCTAGTGGTAACAGCTCACTTGATTCGCACACATCCAGAAACATTCATTTCCCTCCACCAATGGTGCTCAATAGCATCGACAAGATGCACTGCAGAAATTCATCAAAGTTCCTTAGATAGCCAATCCACGACCACTACCATCTAGAAAGACAATGGCAAATAATACATCAGTACACTGCCTGCAAGATTCCCTCTACACTGTCACCACCATGACTTGGAAATAAAGTGCCGTTCCTTCTGCATCGCTGGGCCAAAATCCTGGGACACTTTCTCTAATGGCATTGCAGATGCCACAAACTGGACTGCAGCAATTCTAGAAAGTAGCTCACCATTACCTTCTCAAGGGCAACTAGGGATGGACAATAAATGCTGGGCATGCCAGCAATGCTCACATCTGTTAGTGAATTAAAATTAACAAAAGACATACATTAAAAGGAGCTTAATTTTTACCTGTAATCTCTCCTGGTCTTCTGAGCTAGAAGCGGTGAACAGTTGCTGCTCAATGTCATCAAGCCACTGTAGGAATTCGTTTTCCTCTCTCTTATACTGCAACCATCTAGGAGACTGCCCTCCTACTTTCTCCTTCTGCATTAACTTTGTTGCCTGAATACCACAGCAAACAAATAGTCTTCAACTCTATTTGGAGGTCATCCCGAGTAGATGAAGATAAACCTCTTTTAAACAATCAAATTACGTACAAGCAACTTTGGAATTGCATACAAAGATCAATCACTAACCACAGACAGCAATGTGATTAACACCAGAGATACAAATTATTCTGAACACTCCAACATGTACCTTAACAGAGGCATGTTTTGTCTGTAATAGAATTAGTTTTTTGCGGATTTGTTTCTGTTTCCTATCATTATCAGTCAGTTGTAGCAGTCGCTCTCCTTCTTGTAGCATTTCCTCCACATCCGCTTCTTCTTCATCCACCTGAGAAAGTATATTTTTAAATAGACAGGCCGAGCACCAACATACATGTTGCTATACACACAAGGTAGTAGACATGCATTTGCGCACACATCCACTCAAGCCCACACGGGCATGTTTACATGTGCTCACATGAATACAGATATATTAAAACTCCCACATTCACATATACAATCTGGAATCAGAAGAGTGTTTCTGTGCTTAGATTCACATGTAAATAGAACAATGACCAAACACAAAATCTATAGCATCCATCTACCAAGCCCGCTGTCAAGGAAAGGCCGCCAGCATTCTCAAAGATCCATCCCACCCTGGCAATGTTTTTCTACAACCTCTACCATCGGGGAGAAGGTACAGAAGCCTGAAAACATGCATTAGCCGGTTTCATAACAGTTTCTACCCTACTGTTGTTAAAATACTGAATGGACTCACAAACTCTTAACATTTGCCTGTACTGGTGTTTTTGGTTTTTTTCCGCTGTTTACCTATTATTTACTTACCTATGCTACTTAACTATGTGATATGCCTGCATTGCTCACAACACAAAGCTTTTCATTGCAGATAAAAACAAGGACTGCAGATGCTGGAAACCAGAGTCTAGATTAGAGTGGTGCTGGAAAAGCACAGCAGGTCAGGCAGCGTCCGAGGAGCAGGAAAATCGATGTTTCGGGCAAAAGCCCATCATCAGGAATAGAGGCAGGGTGCCTGCAGAGTGGAGAGATAAATGAGAGGGGGGTGGAGGTGGGGAGAAAGTAGCATAGAGTACAATAGGTAAATGGGGGTGGGGATGGAGGTGATAGGTCAGAGAGGAGGGTGGGGCAAGGTAGCAAAGAGTACAATGGGTGAATGGGGGTGGGGGTGAAGGTGATAGGCCAGAGAGGAGGGTGGAGTGGATAGGTGGAAAGGAAGATAGGCAGGTGGGACAGGTCATGGGGAAGGTGCTGAGCTGGAAGGTTGGAACTGGGGCGAGGTAGGGGAAGAGGAAATGAGGAAACTGGTGAAGTCCACATTGATGCCCTGGGGTTGAAGCTTTTCACTGTGCCTCGGTACACGTGACAATAAATTCAATTCAATTCAAATCGCACTTACATCATATCTTAAATGCAGATAAAGTTCTAAGGGGCTTCAACGCAGGAAGAAAAAACAACCTGAGGCTTTGAAGGACAGTCGAGAGAATTAAACAAAGGCAATACTTAGTTTAATTGTGGCAACTTGGTTGAGATCCATTAGTTCAGTAACAAGCTGAAGTACACCAGAGACAGCCTGATGTCAAAATCTTACAGCAAGCAGAGCTTTCCCAAAGGAACACACAATTCATGCAGATCGATTCTAAGCACATAACAGTATTTTCATAGATTTATGCATCAAGTATATCTGTGTCATAATGTATTTCGAACATGATTAGATACTTTGCATAATCTCCAATGATATAAAAATATAAAAAATTCAACAATTCACTATATTTTACCTTTTCATCATCATCTTGGATCTCCTCACTACATTGTAACCTTCTGTCCAGGTCTTCTAGCTTGTTTTGAAGCTCAGCTTCAAAGCGATCTAGATTGATGGATGAAACCTGGTTGGTATTCATACCTGGTCTTGACCCATTTTCATGACGTGCAGGGTCTTTACTTGCTGCCTCCATCTAGAGTCACGTATATAAAGTAGTTATTCACATTCAATCTATACTGAAATTTTGCATTATAAATATTGTTTGATGTATTCAAAGTACATGGGCTATAAATTTTCTCATTGACAAAACTATAATTACCATTATTACAGCTCTTGAACATTTACATTTAAGCAAGAGAAAAGAAATATTAGATAAAGTTGTAACAGATGTGAAAGTAGCAAGTCAGTTGGTAAGATAGTGAGACTTGCAGATGAACAGGTCCTAACATATAGCACATTACAAGTTCCACAGACACCTGCATGAATGAAGTGATGAAAGGGAATAAAAATTAATGTCAAAAAGGTGGAAGTTATGAAGACTGGAAGTAGTATTGTCAGGAAAGAATAATGTTCAACATCTGAAAAAGTTATTACAATTTAAGTATCTGAGAAATATCTTGTTAGAAGACAGTATCTGCCACAAAGAAACTAAAGCAAGAAAAGCAATGGCAAGAGTGCATTCTCCAAATTACTAAGCATTGAAATGATTAGAGGTGGCAAGAAAACGACGATCAAGTCTGTGATTTGGAGGGTTTCATGTACAGGGCTGAAACATAGTGTGTGACAAACAGATATCCAAAGGTAAGAAAGCTGCAAAATGTACTTCTGCAAAGGTCAGAATGAGGGCCCACCCACTCCCCCAAATCCCTCAATTCTCTCAGGCATTAAAATCCATTTGTACAAATACTATCAACAACGTAAAATGCTAATTTCCAATGCACAATGGGTTTAAGTTCAACCTGGAAAGCAATTGCTTGGATTGATGAACAAAGAAAAAAGAAAATTTACAGGCCTGGAAACAGGTCCTTCGGCGCTCCAAACCTGAGCCGATCCAAATCTACTGTCTAAACCTGTCACCCAATTCCTAAACATCTGTATCCCTCTGCTCCCCACCTACTCACGCATCTGTCCAGGCGCACATTAAATGAATCTATCATGCCTGCCTCTACTACCTCTACTGACAACGCGTTCCAGGCACCAACTATCTTCTGTATATATTCCCCTTAAACTTTTCACCTCTCACCTTGAATGCGTGACCTCTTGTTATTGAATCCCTCACCCTGGTAAAAAGCTTATCTCTATCTACCCTGTCTACACCTTTTCATGATTTTGTAGACCTCAATCGGGTCCCCCCTCAATCTCCTTTTTCTAATGAAAACAAACCTAATCTACTCAACCTCTCTTCACAGCTAGCACCTTCAATACCAGGCACATCCTTGTAAACCTTCTCTGCACCCTTTCCAAAGTGTCCACATCCTTTTGGTAATGTGGCGACCAGAACTGTGCACAGTATTCTACATGCAGCCAAACCAAACTCTTGTACAACTTTAACATGACCTGCCAGCTCTTATACCCAGTTCCCCATCTGATGAAGGCAAGCATACTATATGCCTTCTTGACCACTCTATCCACCTTTGCAGCCACCTTCAGGGTACAATGGACCTGAACTCCCAGATCGCTCTGCTCAGCAACTTTTCCCAAGGCTCTTCCATTTACAGTGTAGTTCACTCTACAATTAGACTTCCCAAAATGCATCACCTCACATCTGCCTGAATTGAACTCCATCTGCCACTTCTCCACCCTACTCTCCAGTCTATCTATATCCTCCTGTATTCTTCGACAGTCTCCTATGCTTTCTGCTACTCCACCAATCTTCGTATCATCTGCAAACTTACTGATCAGACCAAAAATGCCCTGTTCCACTTCATTTATGTATATTACAAACAACAGAGGCTCCGGCACTGATCCCTGTGGTACACCACTGGTCACCTTACTCCATTTTGAGAAACTTCCTTCAACTTTTCTGTCTCCTGTTGCTCAACCAGTTCTTTATCCATCTAGCTAGAACACCTTGCACAGCACGTGACTTCACTTTCTCCATTAATTTACCATGGGGAACCTTATCAAACGCCTTACTAAAGTCCATGTATATGACATCAACAGCCCTTCCTTCATCTATCAACTTGGTCACTTCCTCAAAGAACTCTATTAAGTTGGTAAGGCACAATTTCCCCTGCACAAAACCATGTTGTCTATCACTGATTAGCCCATTCTTTTCCAAATATAAATAGATCCTATCCCTTAGTACTTTTTCTGGCAACTTTCCCACCACTGACATCGGGCTCACTGGTCTTTAGCTACCTGGAATTTCGCTACTACCCTTCTTGCACAGAGGGACAACATTAGCAACCCTCCAGTCATCCGGCACCTCACTTGTGTTTAAGGATGCTACAAAGACATGTCAGGGCCCAGCTATTTCCTCTCTTGCCTCCCTCAGCAACCTGGGATAGATCCCATCTGGTCCTGGGGATTTGTCTATCTGAATATCCATTAGCCTACCCAACACATCTTCCCTCTTTATGTCAACGTGATCCAGAGTAAACAAACTTCTATCTCTTATCTCAACATTCATCACCTCCCATTCATCAGTGAACACTGATGCAAAGTAATCATTCAGAATCTCACCCATTTTCTCAGGTTCGACACACAATCTTCCTTCATTATCCTTGAGTGGACCAACCCTTTGTCTAGTTACCCTCTTGTTTCTTATATATGAATAAAATGCCTTGGGATTCTCCTTAATTCTGCTCGCAAAAGTTATTTCATGACCCCTTTTAGCCTGCTTGATTCCTCGATTAAGATTGGTCCTACTCTCCCAATATTCCTTCAAGGCTCGGTCTGCTTCTTAGCTGCCTGGACCATATGCACGCTTCCCTTTTCCTCTTGGCTAGTCACACGATTTCTCCTGTCATCCACGTTTCACAAATCTTGCCTTCCTATTCCTTGTTTTCAAAGGGACATGCCTATCCTGCACGATCTTCAAACTATCTTTGAAAGCCTCCCACATATCAAAGATGGACTTTCAAATAGCTGTATCCAATCCACATTCCCCAGCTCCTGCCTAATTTTGATATAATTGGCCTTGGCCCAGTTTAGTACTCTTCCCTTAGGACCACTCTCATCTTTGTCTACGGGTATTCTAAAACTTACAGAATTGTGGTCACTATTCCCAAAGAAATCTCCCGCTGCAACTTCTATTAACCTGGCCTGGTTCATTCTCCACTATCAGGTCCAATATGGCCCCTTCCCTGTCGGACTATTCACATACTACTCTAGAAAACTTTCTCGGATGCTCCTTACAAATTCTGCCCCATCCAGACCTCTGACACTATGTGTATCGCAGTCAATGTTGGGAAAATTAAAATCTCCCATCACCACCAACCTGTTGCCTCTACATCTTTCCATAATCTATCTATTTGTTCTTCTACCTCAAGCCTGTAATACAGCCCCACCAATGTAACTGCACCCTTCTTATTTCTCAGCTCCACCCATAACACCTCACTGCTCAAGCTCTCCATAATGTCCTCCTTTAGCACAGCCTTGATATCATTCCCAACCAGCAATGCAACTTCTCCCCCCTCTTTTACTTCTCTCCCTATCCTGTCTGAAGCAGCTATATCCTGGAACATTTAATTGCCAATCATGCTCTTCCTTCAACCAAATCTCTGTGATCGCATTAACTTCATACTCCCAGGCACTGATCGAAGCCCTAAGTTCATCTGTCTTACCCACTATACTCCTTGTATTAAAGTACATGCACTTCAGGCTGCCAGTTCTGTTACATTCATCTGCTTTCTGCCGATGCTTCCCCTTGGTAATGCTAACTTTATGATCCTTACAGTCTCCAGTTTCCACCTCATTGTCTAGTAGTCTTCTCTTCTGGTTCCCAGCCCCTGCCACATTAGTTTAAAACCTTCCCAACAGCAGTTGCAAAAACTCCCCCAAGGACATTAGTTCCAGTCTGATTCAAGTATAGACCACCCAATTTGTAATAGTCCCACCTTCTCCAAAACCAGTCCCAATGTCCCACAAATCTGAACCCTGCCCTCCTACTCTTGATGCATCCCAGCTATTCAAGAAAACCTAAACTTTACACACCAAGGTCAGAAGTCACATGCTACCAGGTCATAATCTAACAGGTTTATTTGAAATCATTAGCTTTTGAAGGGCTGCTCTTTTGTCAGGTGAAGTGAAGTTGCGGCACAGTGGCTCAGTGGTTAGCACTGCTGCCTCACAGCGCCATGAACGCAGGTTTGATTCCAGCCTCAGATGACCGTCTGTGTGGAGTTTGCACATTCTCCCTATGTCTGTGTGGGTTCCTCCAGGTACACCGGTTTCTTCCCACAGTCCAAAGATGTGCAGGTTTGGTGAATTGGCTACTCTAAATTGCCCAGTGTGTTCATTAGTCAGGGGTAAATGTAGAGTAATGGGGTAGGGGAATGGATCTGGATGGGTTACTCTTCAGAGGGTGGGTGTGGACCTGTTGGGCCAAATGGCCTGTTTCCCCACTGTGGTGATTCTATGAAGTGAAGCACACAGGCACAGAATTTATAGCCAAAGAGATCAAAAGATCATACAAATAGCGTGAATGGAGTGTCAAAAGCTGACTAGCAAGTGAAGGGATGACCTTTGACCCGATAAATTGACACAGAGAGACAATTACAAAAAATTTAAAATAAGACGGTGCTAGAGACAAACCAAATGACTGGTATAACATAGTAGCTATAAGAATTGCATGCCGAGGTCTAACAAGCAATCCAAAACTGTACAAACTAATTAAGGTGTTGAGGTCGTAAGTTATAGAATCCCTGCAGCATGGAAACAGGGCATTCGCCCCAACAAATCCACACCAACCCTCTGAAGAGTAACCCACCCAGACCCATCCCCTTACCCTAATACTCTACATTTACACTTTATTAATGCACCTAACCCACACATCCCTGAACACTATGAGCAACTTAGCACAGCCATTTCAACTAACCTGCACATCTTTGGAATGTGGGAGGAAACTGGAGCACCTGGAGGAAACCCATGCAGATATAGGGAGAATGTGCAAGCTCCACACAGACAGTCACCCGGGGCTGGAATTGAACCCTGGTCCATGGCACTGTGTTAACCATTGAGCCACCATGCTGCCTGATCAAGGTGATGGCGTCAAAACAGAAAATAAGGAAGATCTTACAAATACAGAACAGTATGGAGAGGTTAGATGTATTGTAATATGAACCCAAGATCATGGTTGAGACCATCTGCATGGGGACGGAACTGGCAATGGTATTATCACCGGACAGTTAACCCAGAGGCCGAGATAATGTTCTGAGGACCTGAGTTCAAATCCCACCACGGCAGATGGTGGAATCTGAATTAAATATAAAGAAAATAATCTGGAATTGAAAGTCTAATGATGACCATGAATCCATTCCGATTGTCGGAAAAACCGTCTGGTTCACTGATGTCCTTGAGGGAACGAAACTGACATTGTTACCTTGTCTGGCCTACACCTGACTCCAGACCCACAGCAATGTGGTTGACTCTTAACTGCCCTCTGGGCAATAAATGCTGCCTAGCCAGCGACACCCACATCCTATAAATATTCTGCATTGTTGTGTACCTTAAATGCCGCCTTGAAGGATGCTCACTCGAAGACTGGAGGCTGAATGTCCTTGACTGCTGATGTGTTCCGCAACTGGGATGGAATATTTCCATTTGGCAACTGTTGTACAGTATCCATTAATTCTTCGATGTAGCATCCGCATGGTCTTGCCAATATACCAGGCCTCAGGGCATCTTGCCTGCAGTGTCTGAGGTAGACAGCATTGGCCAACTCACATGAGTATCTGTCGTGAACATGTTGGACCTTAGGTGATGGTGTATGTCAATGATATGGCATATCTTGAGAGATTGACATAGCAGGTATGTGTGGTGTGGTGATCAATGTTGTCCTGAAGGCTGGGTAGTTGGCTGCAAATGATGGTCTGTTTAAAATTTGATGGATGAATGCATTGTGCAACAATTGCCAGACAGGAAAGTTCCCTACCAGTTGGGGAACACTTAGTCAAGGCATTCAGCCTCCATTCTTGAGATAAGCATCCTCCAAGGCGGCCTTTGAGATACACAACAACACAGAATCACCAAATAGAAACTGATAGCCAAGTTCTGTATCCACGAAAACGGTCTCAACCATGATCTTGGGTTCATGTTGTGCTACTGTTCTGTATTTGTAAAATCTTCCTTACTGTCCTGTTTTGACACCATCACCTGATAACTTGTTATGATCTCTCTACCTTAATTAGTTTGTAGATTACTCGTTACTTTGGTTAGACCTTCGGCATACGACCCCTATACCTATCATGTTATACTAGCCATCTGGTTTGCATCCAGCACCATATTATTTTTAATTTTTTGTAATTATCTCTCTGTCTCAATTAATCAGATAAAAAAATCAACCCTTCACTTGCTGTCAGCTGCTGACACTTTACTCACACCGTCTGACACTCTTGATCACTTGCAAAGACTTGTTACTCAGCCTGTCGACACTCCACTCGCCATTTGTACGATCTTTTGATCTCTCTACCTATAAATTCTGTGCCTATGTGCTTCTCTTCACTTCACCTGATGAAGCGGCAGCGCTTTGAAAGCTTGAGGTTTCAAATAAACTGTTGGACTATAACCTGGCGTTGTGTGTCTTCTGACCTTGTCAACAACGGTCCAACACTGTCACCTCCACTTCATGTCTACATATCAATGAAGAGATTCCTTATTTCAGCTGGGTAGCTAATGTGTTTTTGCAGTAGATTTGCAAATACAATCTCACATGACACTTCAAGGTATTATGGCTACCTAAAATTCAACAAAGGAAGCTAAGTTGAATCACCCATACAAGCATGACATTTTCTCACTTAAGATGACAAGCAGAAAGATATAAATACTTAAAACGTTAAAACTACATATACACATTGGATTAGACTATCCAAAGCTGGAAAATTAATATATGTTACTAATCATATTAAATAATTACTTTAGGTCTATAGCAATTACTATATTTACTGTAACAGATTGCACTGTCTGCAAAATTGGTCCAAGCACCAATAATCATGCCATTTCTGCCTAACGGTAACTTTTTGTCCAAAATAAGGCTCATTATCTTCATAGGAAAATGTGCATCCTCTTTTCCTCCCACTCCTTATTACCCTAGAAATCAAGCAAAAATCCCCATCACATTTTCTAATGATAAAACAAACACATTATTCAGTGTTCTTATGTTGGAATGTCTTTGAAGATTTCTGAAAAGAGAAACATATTGCTGAAGATTTCACTTTGAACTCATCATGAAAAATGCAAGAATACGCAATTTCGAACCATCAACCATTTATACCACAGCAGAAAAGGGTACAGATTGATTGGCAAGTCACAGAATTTTACAGTACAGTCAGCCATTCAACCCATCATGCCTGTAGCTCCAGAAAGAGCTACCCAGCTAGCCCCCTACTTCATTTTCAAACCATATCCAGGTCTCTTTTGAAATGTTGTATGGAATCCACCTCTACCACCATCTCAGGCAGCATATTCTAAACCCTAACAACTCTTGAGTAAAAAAAAGTTTCTCCTCACCTCACTCCTAGTTCTCTTAGAATCATAGAATCCCTACAGTGCAAGCGCAGGCCAGTCTTCTGAACAGCATCCCACCCAGACCCACTCCTATCCCTATATCCTATATTTCCCATAGCTAATTCATCTAACATACACATCCCTGAACACTGTGAGCAATTTAGCATGGCCAATTCTAACCTGCATATCGCTGGACTGTGGGAGGAAACCAAAGCAACCAGTGGAAACCCACGCAGACACAGGGAGGACATGCAAACTCCACACAATCACACAAGAGCGGAATCAAACACGGTCCCTGTTGCAGTAAGGCAACAGTGCTAACCACTGAGCCACCATGCCACCTCTATCTTGCTGACAATATTGAAATTGTGATCCTTAGTTACTGACATACCAACTAATATAAACAGAAGATTATTCTTTACCCTGTCAAAATTGTTCATAATTTTGAATGCCTCAATAAGAACATCTCTGAATCATCTCTGCTCCAAGGAGAATAAACACAATCTCTCCAACATTTCTTTGCATCTCAAACCCTTCATTCCTGATACCTTCAGGTAAATCTCTTCTGAACTCTCATCAGGGCTTTAACATCCTTTCTTAAATGAAGTGTCCAGAACAGATCACAATACTTCAAATATGATCTGACCAATGATTTGTAGAGGTGTAACATCACTTCTCTGCTTTTACTCTCTAAGTCACCTCTGATTGGCCGAGGTATTGCCATGGAGAAAGAGATGAGGAACTATAGGCTCCTGAGTTTGCCGATCATTTAGAAAAAGGCACAACGTTTGACTATATTCCTTCCATTTACAAAGAATGGGTCACTATGCATCAACATATGTCACTTCTAGCAAGTGTTAATCAGCTATGTTACAAAATTGATTGATTACTTTAAACTAATGGTTAGCATATCTATTAACAGTCTGAAGTGTTGTACGAGCACTTTCAAATTACAGAACCACATATAACAAATGTTTTATTTGAGGTTTTGTAATTACAGACTTCACTGATGAATATACACATTGAGATTCATATGCTGTAATCAGCAATCTTGTAAAATAGGGCCCCTAACCATTTGCTCTCTTTGCAACCCTGATGCAGAAATACAGCACATCACAATTACACTTCAGAACATTGACCATCTTAATCAGATCATTGCCTAACATGCATGGTGCAAACTCGTAAATGTCATAAATCTGGCAGTCTCAAATCAAAGAAGTAAACCATTTCCGCCCCTCCGGTTGCCGTCGACGCAGCCACTTCCGCCCCCACTGACATCACTAACCTGCAGGAGCACAAATCCTCAGGTTTCCCCGCCCCCACGCCGTCTTTCGTCACTACGCATAACCCCGCCCATAACCCCGCCCCCACGCCATCTCCCGTCGCTTCACGTAACCCCGCCCCCACGCTTATTTCCGTCACGACGCATGACCCCGCCCCCACGTCGAGCAACGTCACCACGTCTAACTCCGCCCCTACTTCGATCTCTGTCCCCGCCCCTAACCCCGCCCCCAGCTCCAGCTCCAGCTCCAGTCCCACACCAGGTCCTAGCTCCCAGCCTTGCCGGATTTTCACCATCCCTCCAGATCTCCCCCTCTCTGAGGATGAAAGATCAGTCCTCAGCAGGGGCCTCACCTTCGTTCCCCTACGCCCTCGGATTAATGAGTTCAACACGCGGCGAGATATTGAACAATTCTTCCGCCGCCTTCGCCTCCGTGCCTACTTTCACAACCAAGACTCCCGCCCACCCTCTGACGACCCCTTCTCCCGCCTCCAACACACCCCATCCACCTGGACACCCCGTGCAGGCCTCCTACCCGCCCTCGACCTCTTTATAGCCAACTGCCGCCGTGACATCAACCGACTCAACCTGTCCACCCCTCTCACCCACTCCAACCTCTCACCCTCAGAACGTGCAGCCTTCCACTCCCTCCGCTCCAATCCCAACCTCACCATCAAACCCGCAGACAAGGGAGGCGCGGTGGTAGTTTGGCGCACTGACCTGTACACCGCTGAAGCCAAACGCCAGCTCGCGGACGCCTCCTCTTATCGCCCCCTTGACCACGACCCCACCTCCCACCACCAAACCATCATCTCCCAGACCATCCAGGACCTCATCACCTCAGGGGATCTCCCATCCACCGCCTCCAACCTCATAGTCCCACAACCCCGCACCGCCCGTTTCTACCTCCTGCCCAAAATCCACAAACCTGCCTGCCCCGGCCGACCCATTGTCTCAGCCTGCTCCTGCCCCACCGAACTCATCTCCCAATACCTCGACACGGTCCTGTCCCCTTTAGTCCAAGAACTCCCCACCTACGTTCGGGACACCACCCACGCCCTCCACCTCCTCCAGGATTTTCGCTTCCCCGGTCCCCAACGCCTTATTTTCACTATGGACATCCAGTCCCTGTACACCTCCATCCCCCATCACGAAGGACTCAAAGCCCTCCGCTTCTTCCTTTCCCGCCGCACTAACCAGTACCCTTCCACTGACACCCTCCTTCGACTGACTGAACTGGTCCTCACCCTGAATAACTTCTCTTTTCAATCCTCCCACTTCCTCCAAACTAAAGGAGTTGCCATGGGCACCCGCATGGGCCCCAGCTATGCCTGCCTCTTCGTAGGATATGTGGAACAGTCCATCTTCCGCAACTACACTGGCACCACCCCCCACCTTTTCCTCCGCTACATCGATGACTGTATCGGCGCTGCCTCGTGCTCCCACGAGGAGGTTGAACAGTTCATCAACTTTACTAACACCTTCCATCCCGACCTGAAATTCACCTGGACTGTCTCAGACTCCTCCCTCCCCTTCCTAGACCTTTCCATTTCTATCTCGGGCGACCGACTCAACACAGACATCTATTATAAACCGACTGACTCCCACAGCTACCTGGACTACACCTCCTCCCACCCTGCCCCCTGTAAAAACGCCATCCCATATTCCCAATTCCTTCGTCTCCGCCGCATCTGCTCCCAGGAGGACCAATTCCAACACCGCACAACCCAGATGGCCTCCTTCTTCAAGGACCGCAGATTCCCCCCAGACGTGATCGACGATGCCCTCCACCGCATCTCCTCCACTTCCCGCTCCTCCGCCCTTGAGCCCCGCTCCTCCAACCGCCACCAAGACAGAACCCCACTGGTTCTCACCTACCACCCCACCAACCTGCGCATACAACGTATTATCCGCCGCCATTTCCGCCACCTCCAAACGGACCCCACCACCAAGGATATATTTCCCTCCCCTCCCCTATCAGCGTTCCGCAAGGACCACTCCCTTCGTGACTCCCTTGTCAGATCCACACCCCCCACCAACCCAACCTCCACCCCCGGCACCTTCCCCTGCAAACGCAGGAAATGTAAAACTTGCGCCCACACCTCCACACTCACTTCCCTCCAAGGCCCCAAGGGATCCTTCCATATCCGCCACAAGTTCACCTGTACCTCCACACACATCATCTATTGCATCCGCTGCACCCGATGTGGCCTCCTCTATATTGGTGAGACAGGCCGCTTACTTGCGGAACGCTTCAGAGAACACCTCTGGGCCGCCCGAACCAACCAACCCAATCACCCCGTGGCTCAACACTTTAACTCCCCCTCCCACTCCACCGAGGACATGCAGGTCCTTGGACTCCTCCACCGGCAGAACACAACTACACGACGGCTGGAGGAGGAGCGCCTCATCTTCCGCCTGGGAACCCTCCAACCACAAGGTATGAATTCAGATTTCTCCAGCTTCCTCATTTCCCCTCCCCCCACCTTGTCTCAGTCGGTTCCCTCAACTCAGCACCGCCCTCCTAACCTGCAATCCTCTTCCTGACCTCTCCGCCCCCACCCCACTCCGGCCTATCACCCTCACCTTGACCTCCTTCCACCTATCCCACCTCCATCGCCCCTCCCCCTAGTCCCTCCTCCCTACCTTTTATCTCAGCCGGCTTGGCTCTCTCTCTCTTATTCCTGATGAAGGGCTTATGCTCGAAACGTCGAATTCTCTATTCCTGAGATGCTGCCTAACCTGCTGTGCTTTGACCAGCAACACATTTGCAGCTCAAATCAAAGAAGGCAAAACTGCATTTGTAAACACAGTTTTTTTGGTGGATCATTTATTAGGGTTCATGAATAAAGAAATTTAGTTTTGAAGCTAAAAGCTAAATTAATTTAAATGTCTATCAGACATTTCAACTAGGTTTTATTACCATAGAGATAAATAATATAGGGTGGAGCATTTGTTAGAGTTCTGTGAAGTTGTCAGTGGGATTTTGGCAGAAGAGCACTAGGTCAGAGCTAGAAGCAAACAAGCTATCAGGTTTAAAGGACCTGATATAGGACAAACAGGAAGACAGCTAACAATCCGCATCCATGAACATCAGCTAGCCACGAAACGACACGACCAGCTATCCCTAGTAGCCATACACTCAGACAACCAGGAACATGAATTTGACTGGGAAAACACTACCATCATAGGACAAGCCAGACAGAGAACAGCCAGGGAATTCCTAGAGGCATGGCATTCATCCACAAACTCCATTAACAGACACATGGACCCGGACCCCATATACAAACCACTACAGCTGAAACTGACACCCGGAAGCGGCAAGAACATCCATCAACAGACACATCGACCTGGACCCCACATACAAACTACTACAGCTGAAACTGACACCCGGAAGCGGCAAGAACAAACCACTATAAATACCGGAAGAAACATCAAAGCAGCGCTTCACAGGAGGCTCCAATAGCACTGATGATGTTCCCTAGCCAGGGAACGAAACGTTTGCAGCAAAAACTTCCAGCTCGGCGAACAGAACCACAACAAGCTATCAGGTGTAAGCACTGAGTTCAGCAGGCAGAGGAAAGTATTTGCCAACAACTGTAAACATGAGGAAGAGCCGAGTAGAGCTATTAGAAATCAAAATGTTTTTAGTTTCATGTTAAGCAAGTGCACAGGAATTGAGTGAAGTCAGGTTTGAGTTGATAAGTCCAAGTCTTTACAAGGCAGTTGCAGAACAAGCTTGATGTGAAATCCAAGAAAGTGGGATTAGTATAGATGGGCTGATACAGACTCAAAGGGCCTCTTCTCAGCGTATAACTCTAGGATTCTAACCTGAAAAGGACATCCAAGAATTTCTGAGACAAGTCAGCATAAAACAGAATGTTCAGTTGAGCATTTTAGGCTAAAATGTCTATAGCTGTGTTTAATGTGTTTTCAAAGTATAATGCAAATAAGTACTTAAGTCAGTATTTATTTAGAGTATTCGTTTGAAGTAATTGTGGTGTAGTAATAGTCATTTGTTTATGAAACTGTGGAACCTTGAGGATTGAATATTTTAATTCCTCTTTAAACATTCACAAAGTTCACTCTGGGATCATAACAGTTTAATTGGATGGAAGTTATTTTGGGATGTCTCCTAGTCATAAAACGTACTAAATGGGCCGGGAGGTCTGGGTTCAAATTCCGTCTGTTCTGAAGGTGCGTCATTACATGTCTGAATAAGTTAATTAACAAATTTAGAAAGCACAACATGAATTCAAGTCTGTCTTTCTTATAATACACAAGTCTCCTCACAACAGATATTTATAACTGTTTTAATGCCAAAAAGTCTGTTAACGGTTGAGTACCAACAAGCACGTCCAAATTCATTCAGATCCCAAGGGGACAAAACAGCCCAAATTTTCTCAAGACTATTTCTGTCCCAGTATACAATCTGGGGGGAGGTAAAAGCTCTGAAATATGGTTCAATTCAGAACAAGGTGCATGCTCAATAATTCTGAGACGTAGCTACAGCTGGCAAATAGTATAGGATTAATGATTATCAAAGGAAATTTAATTAGGGAACAAGATGCTGAAGTCACTTTGGTCACACTGCCATCTGAAGTTACACAACTCGACCAAACATTCTGGGTTTTCTGAACAGAACTGACTTGTCAAAAAGAGATATTCCAGCAGTATTAGTCAGATATGTTTTCTGAGGTCACAGCTTCCTGTGAAGTCTAGAACATTCACTGGAGTGTTTTTTTAAAATTGATTGGACTCAAGCTTTCAGTTTGTAACTTTTGGTCAAGGCAGAAAATTTGTGTTTTGAAGAGAATGGCACAAATTATTTTTCATGGCAATAAGTGCCCTCTGCAATAATCATATCAAATGGTTGGTACTCCAAATAAAAACATTTAAACTAAAAATTTAATCTCATCTGATGAACAGACATTAAGCACAGCCTTAAGAACAGCTAGATTTGACATTTCAAAGCATCAAGAGAAATAAATTTGTCTCAATTGCTGAACTTCTGTAGATTATTGACAGCCAGAAAAATGTGCTTTTATAACCACTCACTTTTGCAGATTTGATGTGCTGAGAAACTCTCTCAACATTGCGATTCAGTTCAATTAGCTTTGGCTCCACCACTTCGCGGCACATGGTACCATTATTTTTCATGAGGGAAACAGCTTGGTCACGTATATCATCAACTTGCAAACTGATTCCATCCAGTTCAAATTGAAAACGCTGCAAAACAATTTCAACAGTTACAATGATCTAAATTTTGAAGAGTGCCTGTGCAGATTGATAGAACCCACTCGACAAAGTTCACAGAGGGTATTAAGCATTCCATTCCTAATTCATCTGTTTACATATTCAGCAATTACTGCAAAGGTGAGGAATACTAAGACATTTGTTCAGTTATATTAAACCGAGTGTATTCCATAAGTTGGATTACTAACTTCTTCATGAAGACATTGCAAGCATGTGTACTACACATTTTAAGACGACAAATAGTCACACTAGGAACTCAGCAACCTTAAGCTGGATGAATGAATGGAGTTCAACTTTTCTGGTCATAACACTCCACTCTTAGGTTTATTTAGATTTATAGAAATATGTAGGAGGTTTATGTAAGTATGTCTCTTTTCCACTAACGTGGAGAGGTTACAGGGGCTAAATTAACATTAAGATGACATTTATTCAATTATGGTATCAAGAAGCCCAACCAAATTTAACACATTGATAATCAGGGTGGAAGTTGTCCCAAGCAGAAATGAAAATTCCCATTTGAGAATTGATCATTTCAATCTCTGACTTTTCTGGAGGATTTCCTCATCATAGTGATGTAGGCCTAACCATCGTCAGTTGCTTCATCAGTGATCTTCCCTTCAATATAGGGTCAGAATTTGGGATGGGCACTAGTGGTTACACAGTGATGAATATCATTTTCAATTCCTCAGGAACTGAATCAGTTCCCCAGCCATATACTTCATGACTAGGAGAACTTTCAGACTCCAATTTGTAAATAACAAGTAATATTTTCAGCACATATGTGCCAGGCAATGACTGTTTTGAACAGGAGAATATTAAAATCTCCTCTTGAAGTTCAACAGTACTGTCACCAACACCCCGTCACCAATGTCCTGAGCATTACCATCAAGCAGAAAAAAAACTGGACCATTACTCCCTGATCCTCTCGGCTACTGGTGTGAAAACTGGAGGACAGCTAACATTAGATTGTTTGAAAAAATCTAAAAAAGAAATAGAAAATTATTCTTGCTGGAGGGAAAACTATGAGAAATAAATTAGGGTTGGATAAATCTTCATTTACAGAGAACATGGTTGCTCAAGGTAAGATTGTAAGCCAGCGAATGGGTAGTGGATTTGATGCGGTTTTATGGCAAGATTTTCAACAAGACCCCATTTGGCAAAATAATCACAAAGAAGTCCACATGGGATCCAAGGCAAAGAGACTAGTTGGATCCAAAACTGGTTTAGAAGCAGAAAGCAAAGGATAATAATATAATGGGAATGACTATGACTGGAAGGCTGCTTCCTATCTGGTTCCACAAAGCTTAAGAGTAGGCCACTTGCTTATGGTATATACTGATGTTTCGGACTTAATGTAGACAGTACAATTAAGAGTTTGGCACAATATATAAAAAATGGTTCTATACTTGATCGGGGTGATCAGAACAATAGCAAATGGAGTTTAGTCTGCATAATTATCATGTAATTTATCAAGAATACAAAATAATTGGTTTATACTGAGAAATGTGGAGGGACCTTGAAGTGAAGTCCATAGATTCCAAAAGGTAGTTAGACAGGGAGATACATTAATGACTTGGTTGAGGAAAATGAATGCATTATCGCCAAATGAGTGGATGACACAGGAATAGGTGAGAAGGCAAATAGTGAGGATGACACAAAAAGTTTACAGAATATTGTCAGCTTCAGCAGGCAAATACTTATTCAAAGTTTGTGCGAAGATTTGTAGCTCGGGTGCTTGTTGTAGTGGTTCTGTTCGCCGAGCTGGAAGTTTTTGTTGCAAACGTTTCATCCCCTGGCTAGGAGACATCATCAGTGCTGTGGAGCCTCCTGCGAAGCGCTTCTTTGATGTTCCTTCCGGCATTTATAGTGGTCTGTGTAGAAACCGGAGTTGTTCATATGTTGCGCTTAGGCGGTTAGCGCAGGATTCCCATTTCCTGGCTTGTCTCAGCGTCTCTTGCCCGTAAGTGTTCAAAGTTTGTGTGAAGATTTGTAGCTCGGGTGCTTGTTGTAGTGGTTCTGTTCGCCGAGCTGGAAGTTTTTTTTGCAAACGTTTCGTCCCCTGGCTAGGAGACATCATCAGTGCTGTGGAGCCTCCTGCGAAGCGCTTCTTTGATGTTCCTTCCGGCATTTATAGTGGTCAGACCACTATAAATGCCGGAAGGAACATCAAAGAAGCGCTTCGCAGGAGGCTCCACAGCACTGATGATGTCTCCTAGCCAGGGGACGAAACGTTTGCAACAAAAACTTCCAGCTCGGCGAACAGAACCACTACAACAAGCACCCGAGCTACAAATCTTCGCACAAACTTTGAACACTTACGGGTGAGAGACGCTGAGAAAAGCCAGGAAATGGGAATCCTGCGCTAACCGCCTAAGCGCAACATATGAACAACTCCGGTTTCTACACAGACCACTATAAATGCCGGAAGAAACATCAAAGAAGCGCTTCGCAGGAGGCTCCACAGCACTGATGATGTCTCCTAGCCAGGGGACGAAACATTTGCAACAAAAACTTCCAGCTCGGCGAACAGAACCACTACAGCAAATATTTATATTGTGGGAAAACATCAGGTCAAGTATTTTGGTAGGAAAAACAGAAGAGCTGAATTGTGACAAAGGATGTTGCAGATTACAGAGGGACACAGATAAGCTGCAGAACTGGGATGAGACGTGGCAAATGGAGTTTAATGTGGAAAAGTGAGATGTGATTCACTTTGGAAGAAGTAACAGGAATACAGAGTACTGGGCTTATAGTAAGATTCTTGGTAGTGCAGATGAACAGAGAGATCTCGGTGTCCAGGTACATACAACCTTGAAAGTTGACACCCAGGTTGATAAGGTATACAGTGTTTTGGTTTTTGTTGGTAGAGGGATTGAATTTTGGAACCATGAGATCATGCTGCAGTTGTACAATTCTCTTGTGTGGCTCCATCTGGAGTATTGCACACAGTTCTGGTCACTGCATTATTGAAGGTTGTGGAAGCGTTGGAAAGGGTTCAGAGGAGATTCACTAGGATGTTGCCTGGTATGGAGGCAAGGTCTTATGAGGAAAGGCTGAGGGACTTGATGTTGTTTATTTTAGAGAGAATAAAGTTGAGAGGTGACTTAATTGAGACATATAAGATAATCAGAGGGTTAGATAGGTTGGACAGTGAGAGCCTTTTTCCTCAGATGGCGATGGCTAGCACAAGGGGACATTGCTTTAAATTGAGTGGTGATAGATATAGGACAGATGTCAGAGGTAGTTTCTTTACTCAGAGTGTTCTAGGAGTTTGGAACGCACCACCTGCAACAGTAGCAAACTCGACAATTTTAAGAGCATTTAAATGGTCATTGGATAGGCATATGGACGAGAATGGAATAATGTAGGTAGATGGGCTTCAGCCTGAATCCACAGTTTGGCGCAACATCGAGGGCCCTAGGGCCTGTACTACACAGTAATGTTCTATGAGTTGTGGAAGACTGAAGAAAGCTGCAGCAGAAAAGGATTGGAGGGTCGTACTGTATGAATGACAAAAAGATCAGTTCCACGTTCAGGGGATAACAGGGAAGCCCATAGAATATTGGTCTTTAATCCAAAAACATAAAAATGGGGAAGTCTTGCTAGAAGTATAAGTCACTAATTAGGCCACATCTCGAATATGGTCAGCAATTTTGGTACCGTTTCTGAAAGGAGGAATACTGGCAATGGAGACAATCAAGAGAAGGTTCACTAGGTTGATCCTGGTTATGGAGTGATTGTCTTATGAGGAGCAGTTGATTAGGTTGGGCCTGCAGTCATTAGAATACAGAAGAATGGAAGTGACCTTATTAAAACCCTTGGGGTTCCCTGGAAGTGGCCACGCAAGTTGATAGGATGGAGGAGAAGGTATATAACATGCTTGCCTTTATTGGTTTGGGAACGGAATACAAGAGTCAGGATGTCATGTTGCAGCTTTATAAGACTTTGGTTAGGCCACACTTGGAGTACTGTGCTCAGTTCTGGGCACCACATTACAGGAAGGATGTGGAGGCTTTGGAAAGCGTGCAGAAGAGGAATACTAGGATGATGCCTGGCATACAGGGTATAAACAAAAAGGAGAGGCTAGAAAAACTCAGGTGTTTTCTCTGGAGCGATGGAGGCTGAGGGGAGACTTCATGGAAGTCTGCAAAATTATGAGATGCATAGGTAGGGTTGATGGCCAGAATCTTTCTCCCAGACAAAATGTCTCAATCTAGGCGGCATGCATTTATGGTGATGGTGGTGGTGCTGGGTAGTGAGGGAGGTGTTCAAATGAGATGCAAGGTCAATTTTTGGTACACAGAGAGTAATCGGAGTATGGAGCACACTGCCATAAGTGGTGGTGGAGGCAGATGTGTTTGGGACAATTAAGAGGCTTTTAGATAAGCATACAAATATGCAAGGAATGGAACAATATGAACTAGGGACAGCAGAAGGGATTAGTTTAATTTGGAGTCATGTTTGGAACAACATCGTGGACCAAAGGACATGTTCCTGCATTGTATAGTTCTATGTTCTATGAAACATACAAGATTCTTAGAGTACTTGATAATGTTGATGCAGAAAGGCTGTTTCCGCTTATGGGAGAGTCTAGGACCAGAGGGCATCATCTCAGAGGAAGGATTCACCCTTAAGACAGAAGCAGGTAAAACATAAGTGTGGAGGAATTGCTTCTCTCAGAGGGTAGTGAATCTTCAGAATTCATTACTGCAGATGGCTGTTGAGACTGGGTCATTAAGAATACTCATGACCGAGATATACAGATTTTTAATCAGTGAGGGGACCGAGCATTATGGAGAAAGGCACAAAAGTGAAGTTAAGCTTTGTCAGATTAGTCATGTCACTGAATGGTGGCCACGATGTGGAGATGCCAGTGTTGGACTAGGGTGTACAAAGTCAAAAGTCACACAACACCAGGTAATAGTCCCAATAGGTTTATTAAAATCACAAGCTTTTGGAGCACTGCTTCTTTACCTGATGATAGAGCTGTACTCTGAAAGCTTGTGATTTTAATAAACCCGTTGTGTTACTTCTGAGACTGAATGGTGGAGTAGACTTGATGGGCCAAATGACCTACTTCTATTCCGGATCTTATTTCCTGAAAGGAAGAACATTTGTGAACCTGATAGATCTTTAGGACAGCTGCTACATGGTTACCATTAAGCGAGCTTTAAATTCCAGATTTCTTCCTTATTGAAATGAAATTTCACCATCTGCCATAGTGAGATTCGAACCCATATTCAAGAACACTAGCCTAGGGTTCTCAATTACTAGTCTAATAACATTATCACAAGGCCACCACCTCTCCCTTTCACATGGCCCATGACTGGCAACACTTTCTCTATCCAAGAGAATCAGAAATCCATAAAATGTTATCTCATTGGAGGTTATTTTTCCAATGCTTAAAAAAACATCTGCAACACAAAAAGAATTTACACCAAGATGATAGGGTAGGGAAGAAATACACGACCAAACAATATTTGTCTGCAAGAACATATCTTGGGGAAACACTTAAAGATGCAAATCTCCCCCAATACAGAAATCTGCCAACTTTATTATGTTGTCACCTTAAGTATTTCTTCTCTTTCACAGTCTGGTTTCTTATCAATCTCATCTAACAGAATTTCCGTTTGATACAGCCAGGTGCTTATGTGTGCAACATTTTGATCAAAGCCTTCCATTTGTTTTTGATAATCCTACAAAGGAAGATGTTACAAAACAATTCAGAAAACCAATGTGAAAATTATGTTGTGCTTTTATCCATCATAATGCAGAAAGTAATAGGAAATCATGCTTTGATTTGAGAAAAGTATTTAAGATGGTAACAGTACATGGTATTCACTATGAGACAAGTTTACAATAACACTTCACTATGATTGCATGAAAGATTACCATATTTGAATTAAATATGCATAGATATAATCTAGAGAGGCTAGTTTTCCAAAGATCTGAAAGCTTTGAGATACAACGGAGAATTTTCTATAACATCTGACCATTATGCTAAAAAAAATTATGAAAGAAATTCTGAAGTTCATAGTATCATGTCCCACTTTTCTTTAATTTTTATTTGCTCATAGATGTAGGCATCACAGGAAGGCCAGCATTTAAAACCTATCCTGAACTCTCCACAAAAGGTGCTGGTGAACTGATTTCCATAAACATTGCAGACAGATTGGTGTAGGAACACCCCTGATGCTAAGTGGAAGGGTGGTCCAAAAGTTTGACGCAGCAACAATTAAAGAATGGCAATATACTTCCAAGTCAAATTTAGACTATCTCATAGATGGTATACATTACAGAGGCTGTGCTTCGGTGGTGAAGAGTCTGAATGCTGCTGAAGGTAATGATTTTGTTGTCAATCAAGTGGATAGCTTTGTCCTGGATGGTGTCAAGCTTCTTGAGCTACACTCATCCAGACGAGTGAGGAGTATTCCATCACACTCCTGACTTGTGCCTTATAAATGATCTTTGGGGAGAGAGATGATGATTTACTCACTGCAGAATGTCCAGCCTCCAACCTGCTCAGGTAACCACAGCATTTGTATGGCTGATTCTGATCAATGGTGGAGATTCTGATCAATGGTGGAGCAAGCGATCCAACAATGGCAATGGCATAGAATGTCAAGGTAGGTGGTCAAATTGTCTCTTGTTGGAAATGGTCATTGCATGGCACTTGCGTTGCACGAATGTTACTTGCTATTTATCAGCCAAACTGTGAATGTTATTCAGGCCTTGTTGCATATGTCTGCTTCAGTATTTGAGGAGTTCTGAATGGTGCCAATTATTGTGCAATCATTAGTTAACATCCCTACTTCTGACCTTACGATACGGGAAGGGGGAATAAAAGCAGTTTTCAGTAAACTAGGAAGGAGATTGAAAAGCAACATGTCTAAAGTGTAGTCTCATGATTAGTCTCATATTGGAAAAGAAGTACTGAACCCAAGAGGGACCTCAGATTCAACAGAAGCAAAATTAATGAAAGTATAAGAGTAATACAAAAAATAAGACACAAAGGAATGACATGCACCAAATAGAATCATAATGGAGAATAACACAAATAAAGGCTGAATTAAAGGCGCTCTATTTGAAAATGCAGAGCATTCTAAACTAAGGTCAGTGATTTGAATACAAAAATCGAAGCAAATGGGTGTGATTTATTCTCCATTACAGAAACATGGCTACAAGGTGACCAAGAATATCTGAAGATGTGCTGAATTTAGGAAGAAGAGACAAAAAGGAAAAAAAGGTGGAGCATCAATCCTCATCAGGGACAAGATCAGTACATTACCAAGACAGGATCTTAGCTTGAAGGGTCAAGACGTAAAGTCAATGTGGGTTGGACTAAAATAAAGCAAGGAGCAGCAAAAATTATTTATGAAGAGCATTGTTTATACAGCAGCAAACTGTAGTGCTGATGTTGGGCATGCCATAAATGCTGAAATTAGAGATGCATATAACATAAGGACATAAGAACTAGGAGCAGAACTAGGCTATGTGGCCCTTCAAGCCTGCTCCACCATTCAATATGATCATGGCTGATCTTGTTGTAGACTCAGCTCTAATTACCCATCCTCTCACAGTAACCCTTAACTCCTTTACTGTTCAAAAAAAATCTATTTTAGCTTTAAAAATGTTTACAGAAGTCGCAGCAACTACTTCCCTCAGCATGGAATTCCAAAGATTTACAACCTTCAGGGTGAATAAGTTCCTTCTCAATTCAGTCCTAATTCTGCTCCCTCTAATCTTCAGGCTATGCCTTCTTGTCCTCACTTCACCTGTCAGTGGAAACATCCTCTCTACACTTCTATCTTATCTATTCCCTTCATAATTTTATGTTTCTATAAAGATCCCCCCTCATTCTTCAAAATTCCAATTAATATAATCCCATTCTACTTAGTCTCTCCTGATAATCTAAGCCTCTCAACTCCAGAATCAATCTAGTGAAAATCCTCTGCACCCCCTCCAGTACCAGTACATCTGTTCTCAAGGAAGGAGAACAAAACTGCATACGGTACTCTAGGTGTGGCCTCACCAGCACCATGTATAGCTGCAACATAACCTCCCTGCTTTTAAACTCAATCCTTTTCACAATGGAAGGACAAAATCCCATTTGCCTTCATAATTACCTGCTGCACCTGCAGACCAACCTTCTGTGATTCTTGCACGAGGACACCCAGGTTCCTGTGCACAGCAGTCTGCTGTAACTTTTTCCCATTCAAATAATAATCCTTTTAAATGTTATTCCTACCAAAATGGATGACTTCACATTTATTAACATTGGATTCTATCTGCCAGACGTTTGCCCACTCACTCAATGTATCTACGTTCCCCCGCAAAGTTTCCCTGTCGTCGGCACACTTTGCTCTGCCACTATTCTTAAGTGCCATCTGCAAACTATAACACACATGTGGTCCCCAACTCCAAATCATCTGCATAAATTGTCAATAATTGTGGCCTCAACACCGATTCCTGAGGCACACCACTCATCACTGACTGCCAACAGAAGAGCACTCATTTATCCCCACTCTATGCTGCCTGGTAGTCAACCAATCTTCTATCCATGCTAATACTTTACCATTAACGCCATGCATCTTTAACATATGCAGCAGCCTCTTGTGTGGCACCTTGTCAAAGGCCTATTGGAAATCTAGGTACATCAAATCCACTGGGGCCCCTTTGGCCATCTTGTTCATAATGTCTTCATAGAATTTCCAAAGATTTGTTAAGCATGACCTGCCCTTCATGAACCCACACTGCGTCCGCCCAATGGGACAATTTCTATTGAGATGCCTTGCTATTTCTTCCTTGTTAATAGACTCAAGCATCTTCCCCAAAGGTTAAGCTCACTGAACTATAACTACGCATCTTTTGTCTATCTCCCTTTTTAAAACAGTGGTGACATATTTGCTGTTTTCCAATCTGCTGGGACTGCCCCAGAATCCAGCAAATTTTGGAAAATTATCACCAGTACATTTGCTATTTCTCACGCCATCTCTTTTAGTACCCTGGGATGCATTCCATTAGGGCCAGGAGACTTGTCTAGCTCCATTAGCTTGCCCAACACTACCTCTTCCAAAATAATCATTGTTTCTAGGTCCTCACTTACCTTCATCTTTTTGTCAATTACTGCCATGTTATTAGTGTCTTCCACCGTGAAGGTGGTTACAAAATACCTGGTCAATGCCTCGGCCATTTCATCATATCCCATAACTAAATGCCTTTTCTCATCCTCTAAAGGATCAACATTTACTTTAGCTGATCTTTTTCATTTTATACATTTACAAAAACTTTTGTTATCTGTCTTTATATCCTGTGCTAGTTTTTTAATGTTCTATCTTACTTGTCCTTATAGCACATATTGTGGTTTTCCGTTGATCTTTAATGTTTTCCCAATTTGGATGTAGGTTTGCACACTGAGATGAAAGGTTCATTTCCAGACATTTTATCACCATAATTAGGTAACATCTTCAATGAGCCTCCGAACGAAGTAAGGGTAGTGTAACCCACTTTCTATTTATATGCTTGGGTTTCCTTGGGTTGGTGATGTCATTTTCTGCTGTGATATCATTACCTATGGTGATGTCATTTCTTGTTCTTTTTCTCAGGGGATGGTAAATGGGATCCAAGACAATGTGTTTGTTGAAAGAGTTTCAGGTTGAAATGCCATACTTCTAGGAGTTCTCGTGTATGTCTCTGATTGGTTTGTCCAAGGATGGACATGTTGTCCCAGTTGAAATGGTGCCCTTCCTCATCTGTATGTAAGGATACTAGTAGAGTGGGTCATGTCATTTTGAGGCTAGTTGATGTTCATGTATCCAGGTGGCCATCTTTCTGCCTGATTGTCCAATGTAGTGCTTGTTACAGTTCTTGCACGGTATTTTGTTGATTACATTAGTTTTGCTTGTTGTCTGTATACGGTCTTTCAAGTTCATTAGCTGCTGTTTTAGTGAGTTGGTGGGATTGTGGGCTATCGTGATGCTAAGGGGTCCAAGTAGTCTGGCAGTCATTTCCGAGATGTCTTTGCTGTTGGGGAGAGTGGCTCGGGTTTCTGGACGTGTTTTGTCTGCCTGTTTGGGTTTGTTCCTCAGAAATCGGCGTACTGTGTTCATTGGGTACCCGTTCTTTTTGAATACACTGTATAGGTGATTTTCCTCTGCTCTGTGTAGTTCCTCTGTGCTACAGTGTGTATTGGCTCATTGAAATAATGTTCTAATGCAGCTTCGTTGATGGAAGTTGGGATAACTGCTTCTGTAGTTCAATATTTGGTCCGTAAGTGTTGTTTTCCTGTAGGTGCAGGTTTGAAGTTCCCTATTGGCTGTTAGCTATATTGTGACATCTAGGAATGGCAGTTTGTTGTTGTTTTCCTCCTCTTTTGTGAATTTTATGCCAGTAAGGGTATTATTGATGGTCTTGAAGGTTTCCTCTAATTTGTTTCGTTTAGTGATGACAAAGGACTCATCCGCACAGCGGACCCAAAGTTTGGGTTGGATAGTTGGCAGAGCTATTTGTTCAAGTCTCTGCATTACTGCCTCTGCTAAGAACCTTGATATCAGAGTTCCCATGGGTGTTCCGTTTGTTTGTCTGTAGGCTTTGTTGTTGAAGGTGAAGTGGGTGGTAAGGTGTAGGTCCACTAGCTTGACAATACTGTCCTTGCTGATGAAGTTGGTGGTGTTTGGTATATGTATCTTTGAATCTTCTAATAATGTAGTCAGTGTTTTCTTAGCCAGGTTGACATTGATTGACGTGAATAAGACTGTTATGTCAAAGGAGACCATTATTTCATCCTCTTCTATCTTTGTGTCTTTGATGGTCTTCAGGAATTCCTGGGCGGAGTAGTTGGAGTAGCCTGAATCTCCTACTAAGTGTTTTAGTCTTTGGTGTAGCTCCTTGACCAATCTGTAAGTTGATGTTCCAGGTAGCGAGACTTTGGGTCTGAGGGCAGCTCCTGGCTTGTGAATTTTGGGTAATCCACAGATCCATGGTGTGTTGGATCCGTCTGGTTACATTTTTAGGAAGTCAATCTTATTTATTTCTCCAGATTTCTGAAGTCTTTTGAATAGGGCTATGATTCGGTTCTCTAGGTATGGGGTCATTTGTTGGTAAGTTTTGGTATCTGCAAATAGTGCATTTGCTTTCTCAATGTAGTCTCTTTGATTTAAGATGACTGTCAAGCGTGCTTTTTCTGCAGGTAGGCTAACAATTTCCTTTTAGCTTTCCTTTCTTTTGTATTGAATGTATTTTGTTCCTTTTTCCTGCTTAATGTTGGTACGATTAACTGTCTGGTGGTTTGCTGGATTTCTTCTGTAAGTTGGCTGTCTTTCATTGTTGCTTCTAATGCTGCTAAGAAATCTTTCTTTTCCACATTCTGGAAGTTGTAATTTAATCCTCTTACTAAGACCGTTTTTTCAGTGTCTGTTAAGGGTCAGTCAGATAAGTTTTTTATCCATGCTTCTGTGTTGTCAGTGTTGTTATTTTGTGTAACAGACAACAAGCAAAACTAATGTCATCTACAAGATACCTTGCAAGAACTGTAACAAACTCTATATTGGACAAACAGGCGGAAAACTAGCCACCAGGATACATGAACATCAACTAGCCACAAATCAATATGACCCACTCTCACTAGTATCCTAACACACAGATGAGGAAGGACACCACTTCAACCGGGACAACATATCCATCCAAGGACAAGCCAACAGAGACACGCATGAGAATTCCTAGAAGCATGGTATTCCCACCAAAACTCTATCAACAAACACATTGACTTGGATCCCATCTACCACCCCCTGAGAAAAAGAACAAGAAATGACATCACCATAGGTAATGATGTCACCACAGGATTGACATCACCAACTCAAGGAAATCCAAACATATAAACAGAAAGCGGGCTACACCACCAGGGCTTCAATCGAATGCTCACTGAAGATGTTACCTAATATGGTGACAAAACATCTGGAAACGAACCTTCCAGCTCAGCGAGCAAACCTAAATTGAGAACCTCAATCTGAGTTACAAATCTTCTCAAAACTCGCTTTTCCCAATCTTCTAGTTTTTGGCCACTTTGTATGCCTTCTCATTCAATATGATAGCCTCCCTTATTATTTCCTTAGACACCCATGGCAGATTACCCATTTTTTTTACAGTCCTTCCTTTTCACTGGAATATATTTTTGATGAGTGCTTTGAAAAATTGGTTTGAAAGTCCTCCATTGCACATCAACTGTCTCACCAAAAAATCTTTGCCTCCAGTCTACATTTGCCAGGTCCTCCTTCATTCCATTGTAGTCCCCCTTGAGCAAGCATAGGACCCTGGTATTGGATTTTATCTTCACACTCCCCATTTGTATTTGAAATTCAACTATATTGTGATCTCTCCTTCCAAGGGGATCTCTAAGTATGAGGTCACTAATTATTCCTGTAAAAAATGAGGTCTGCAGATGCTGGAGATCACAGCTGAAAATGTGTTGCTGGTTAAAGCACAGCAGGTTAGGCAGCATCCAAGGAATAGGAAATTCGACGTTTCGGGCATAAGCCCTTCATCAGCCCGAAATATCGAATTTCCTATTCCTTGGATGCTGCCTAACCTGCTGTGCTTTAACCAGCAACACATTTTCAGCACTAATTATTCCTGCCTCATTACACAGGACCAGATCTAGGATATGTTGTGATTCTGTTCGTCGAGCTGGGAGTTTTTGTTGCAAACGTTTCGTCCCCTTTCCAGGTGACATCTTCAGTGCTTGGGAGTCTCCTGTGAAGCGCTTCTGTGCTGATTCCTCTGGCATTTATAGTGGTTTGAATCTGCCGCTTCCGGTTGTCAGTTGCTGTCCGCTGCAGTGGCCAGTATATAGGGTCTAGGTCGATGTGTCTGTTGATGGAATTTGTGGATGAGTGCCATGCCTCTAGGAATTCCCTGGCTGTTCTCTGTTTGGCCTGCCCTATAATAGTGGTGTTGTCCCAATCGAATTCATGTTGTTAGTCATCTGAGTGTATGGCTACTAGGGATAGCTGGTTGTGTCGTTTCGTGGCTAGTTGGTGTTCATGGATGCGGGTTGTTAGCTGTCTTCCTGTTTGTCCTATGTAGTGTCTTGTGCAGTGCTTGCATGGTATTTTGTACATTACGTTGGTTTTGCTCATGCTGGGTATCGGGTCCTTTGTCCTGGTGAGTTGTTGTCTGAGAGTGGCTGTTGGTTTGTGTGCTGTTATGAGTTCTAGTGGTCACAGCAGTCTGGCTGTCAGTTCAGAAATGCTCCTGATGTATGGGAGTGTGGCCAGTCCTTTGGGTTGTGGCATGTCCTCATTTCGTTGTCTTTCCCTTAGGCATCTGTTGATGAAATTGCGCGGGTATCCGTTTTTGGTGAATGCCTTGTATAGGTGTTCTTCTTCCTCTTTTTGTAGTTCTGGTGTGCTGCAGTGTGTTGTGGCCCTTTTGAATAATGTCCTGATGCAACTTCATTTGTGTGTGTTGGGGTGGTTGCTTTCATAGTTCAGGACTTGGTCTGTGTGTGTGGCTTTTCTGTATACCTTCGTGGTGAATTCTCCGTTCGTGGTTTTTTTTTTCCATCACGTCTAGGAATGGGAGCTGGTTGTCCTTTTCTTCCTCTCTCGTGAATCGGATTCCTGGGAGTGTGGCGTTGATGATCCGGTGTGTGTTCTCTATTTCTGTGTTTTTAAATGATTACAAAGGTGTCGTCCACGTATCTGACCCAGAGTTTTGGTTGTAATTGCATTAAAACTGTTTTTTCTAACCTTTGCATTACTGCTTCTGCTATGAGTCCAGAGATCGGTAAGCCCATGGGTGTTCCGTTGATTTGTTCTTATGTCTGGTTGTTGAAAGTGAAGTGTGTTGTGAGGCACAGGTCCAGTAGTTTAAGTATGCCATCTTTGTTAATAGGTTCAGCGTCCTGTTGTCTGTTCTGTATGTCCAGCAGGTTGGATATTGTTTCTCTGGCTAGGGTTTTGTCGATAGAGGTGAACAGTGCCGTTACTTCGAATGAGACCATGGTTTCTTCCTTGTCTATGTGTATATTTCTGATGACAGCCAGACTGCTGCGACCACTAGAACTCATAACAGCACACAAACCAACAACCACTCTCAGACAACAACTCTCCAGGACAAAGGACCCGATACCCAGCATGAGCAAAACCAACGTAATGTACAAAATCCCACGCAAGGGCTGCACAAAACACTACATAGGACAAACAGGAAGACAGCTAACAACCCGCATCCATGAACACCAACTAGCCACGAAACGACACAACCAGCTATCCCTAGTAGCCATACACTCAGATGACTAACAACATGAATTCGATTGGGACAACACCACTATTATAGGGCAGGCCAGACAGAGAACAGCCAGGGAATTCCTAGGGGCATGATACTCATCCACAAATTCCATCAACAGACACATTGACCTAGACCCTATATACCGGCCACTGCAGCGGACAGCAACTGACAACCGGAAGTGGCAGATTCAAACCACTATAAATGCCGGAGGAATCAGCACAGAAGCGCTTCACAGGAGACTCCCAAGCAATGAAGATGTCACCTAGAAAGGGGACGAAATGTTTGCAACAAAAACTCCCAGCTTGGCGAACAGAACCACAACAACGAGCACCCGAGCTACAAATCTTCTCACAAACTTTGAAGATCTAGGATAGCTTGCTCCCTCATCTGTTCCATTACATTTTGTTCAAGAAAACTATCACGGTTACACTCAATGATCTCCTCCTTAAGACTACCCTGACTAAGCTGGTTCGACCAATTGACATGTAGATTAAAATCCCCCAAGATAATTGTCATTGGTAATATCATAATAGGTGGCTTCAATTTATAAAGACTGAATTCTCTGCAACAAGAGTTGTGGAAGCTCAGTTGTTGGGCACATTCAAACAGAAATTAATAGGTTTATGGAGACTAATGAACTTAAGGGGTGAAGATAGTGTGGAAAGTAGCATTGAGAAGATGATCAGCTCGATGGACTAAATCAATATTTCTGAAACAGGCCGATCTGCCATTTTACGGCTCTTCCCTTTTTAATTCTGAAATTAGAAGCATACCTGGAATAACCATTGATACTTAAATCATGTGTAACTATCTTGGGTGATCAAGCAACTTCTGAATTTCAGAATTTCACTTATCTTACAGTTTGAAATTCAATTCCCAAAGAATGGGAATCATGAAAGTAAAGCTTTTCAAAACGTTTAAAACAAATTCAGTTCCGTCACTCTGTGGAACTAATATTAAAGAGGTTTTCAGTGAACAGTCAGGAGATGAACAGCTCTAAGTACTAACTGTTGCAGGAATCTGAACATTTTCTGTTGTTATAAAATATTCAGAAGCGGTTGAGTAATTATAGACAAAAATGTTTGCAGTAGTAATAGGCTCACTCTCTCGGCGGAGCAGGTAAAGGCTGTCTGGTGGTGTTTTTTTTAAGTTGGGGGTATAGTCCAGTTTTTGTTTTTTAACGGCTAAAATTTAAAGTTTTTTTAAGCGCCTAGCTGACCCGGAAGCTGGTGTCGCGCTAGCTTATCTGGGAAGGTTTTTTTTTCTTATATAAGCGCGCAGGCGAAGAACCCGAGGCACTACAGGGGTAGAGCCTCCCACCCGTCCTCCTCCTCTAACTTAATAATAAGACCCGTTGTGGTAAGCAGGTAAGTGCTGCATTTTGCTTGTTTGTTTCTTTAGACTTAGTTTTATAAAGTTTACCTTTTAGAGGGATGGCAGCGAAGGCAGTGCAATGTTCCTCTTGCAACATGTACGAGGTGAGGGAAGCCATTAGCGTACCTGCTGATTACACTTGCAAGAAGTGCACCCATCTCCAAGACCGTGTTAGGGAACTGGAGCTGGAGTTGGATGAACTGCAGATCATTCGGGAGGCAGAGGTGGTCATAGATCAGAGCTTTAGGGAAGTAGTTACTCCGAAAGTTATAGAGAGATGGGTGACAGTGAGGAGGAGTGGGAGGAAGCAGCCAGTGCAGGGACCCCCTGCAGTCATTCCTCTCAAGAACAAGTATACCGTTTTGGATACTTGTGGGGGGGATGACTTACCAGGGGTAAGCAACGAAGTTCAGGCCTCTGGCACGGAGCCTGTCCCCGTTGCTCAGAAGGGAAGGGTGGAGAAAGGTACAGCGATAGTTATTGGGGACTCAATAGTGAGGGGCACAGACAGGCGGTTTTGCGGGGGCGACAGAGACTCACGATTGGTATGTTGCCTCCCAGGTGCAAGGGTACGTGATGTCTCTGATCGTGTTTTCCGGATCATTAAGGGGGAGGGGGAGCAGCCCCAGATCGTGGTCCACGTTGGAACCAACGACATAGGTAGGAAGAGGGGTGAGGATGTTAGGCAGGCTTTCAGGGAGCTAGGTTGGAAGCTCAGAGCTAGAACGAAAAGAGTTGTTGTCTCTGATTTGTTACCCGTGCCACGTGATAGAGAGTCGAGGAATATGGAGAGAGAACAGTTAAATGCGTGGCTACAGGGATGGTGCAGGAGGGAGGGATTCTGGTTTCTGGACAACTGGGGTTCTTTCTGGGGAAGGTGGGACCTCTATAAACAGGATGGTCTACACCTGAACCTGAGGGGCACCAGTATCCTTGGGGGGAGGTTTGCTAGTGGTCTTTGGGAGGGTTTAACCTAACTCTGCAGGGGCATGGGAACCTGGACTGTAGCTTTAGGGTACAGGACCTTGAGTGTAGGGAGGTTAGGAACAAGGCATCGATCTCGAAGGAGGGTGCCTGTAAACAGGAAGGTGGCTTGAAGTGTGTATACTTCAATGCCAGAAGTATAAGAAATAAGGTAGGTGAACTTGCAGCGTGGGTTGGTACCTGGGACTTCGATGTTGTGGCCATTACAGAGACGTGGGTAGAACAGGGGACAGGAATGGCTGTTGCAGGTTCCAGGGTTTAAATGTTTTAGCAGGGTCAGAGATGGGGGTAAAAGAGGGGGAGGTGTGGCATTGCTTGTCAAGGATAGTATTACAGCGGTGGAAAGGACGATGGAGGAAGACTTGCCATCTGAGGTAGTTTGGGCTGAGGTTAGAAATAGGAAAGGTGAGGTCACCCTGTTAGGAGTTTTCTGCAGGCCTCCTAATAGTCCGAGAGAAGTATTGCGAGGATGATTCAGGAGAAGAGTGAAAGTAGCAGGGTGGTTGTTATGGGGGACTTTAACTTCCCAGATATTGACTGGGAAAGCTATAGCTCGAGTTCGTTAGATGGGTCAGTGTTTGTCCAATGTGTGCAGGAGGGTTTCCTGACACAATATGTGGACAGACCAACAAGAGGTGAGGCTATACTGGATTCTAGGTAATGAACCAGGCCAGGTGTTAGACTTGGAGGTAGGTGAGCACTTCGGGGACAGTGACCACAACTCGGTGACTTTTATTCTAGTGATGGAGAGGGATAAGTGTGCACTGCAGGGCAAGAGTTATAGCTGGGGGAAGGGAAATTATGATGCGGTGAGGCATGACTTAGGATGCGTGGATTGGAAAAATAGGCTTCAAGGGAAGGACACAAATGATATGTGGAGATTGTTCAAGGAGCAGCTATTGGGTGTCCTTGATAAGTATGTACCAGTCAGGCAGGGAGGAAAGGGTCTTGTGAGGGAGCCTTGGTTTAATAAGGAATTGGAATCCCTTGTGAAAGGGAAGAGGGTGGCCTATGTAAAGATGAGGCGTGAAGGTTCAGTTGGGGCGATTGAGAGTTATAAGGTAGCCAGGAAGGATCTAAAGAGAGAGCTAAGAGCAGCGAGAAGGGGACATGAAAAGTCCTTGGTTGGTAGGATTAGGGAAAACCCAAAGGCTTTCTATAGGTATGTCAGGAATAAAAGGATGACTAGGGTAGGTATCGGTCCAGTCAAGGATAGTAGTGGGAAGTTGTGCGTGGAGGTGGAGGAGATTGGAGAGACACTAAATCAATACTTTTCGTCAGTATTCACTCAGGAACAGGACACTGTTGCCGATGTGAATATTGAGGCACAAGTGATTAGAATGGATGGCTTTGAGGTATGTAGGGAAGAGGTCTGGGGAATACTGGAAAGGATGAAAATAGATAAGTCCCCTGAGCCTGATAGCATTTATCCTAGGATCCTCTGGGAAGCTAGGGAGGAGATAGCGGAGCCATTGGCCTTGATTTTTATTTCATCATTGTCTACGGGAATAGTGCCAGAAGACTGGAGGATAGCGAATGTGGTCCCCTTGTTCAAGAAGGGGAGTAGGGATAGCCCTAGTAACTAGAGGCCAGTGAGTCTCACTTCTGTTGTGGGCAAAGTCTTAGAGAGAATTGTAAGGGATAGGATTTATGAACATCTGGATAGGAATAACGTGATCAAGGATAGTCAGCATGGTTTTGTGAAAGGCAGGTCGTGCCTCACAAACCTTATTGAGTTCTTTGAGAAGGTGACCAAGGAAGTGGACGAGGGTAAAGCAGTAGATGTGGTGTATATGGATTTTAGCAAGGCATTCGATAAGGTACCCCATGGTAGGCTAATGCAAAAACTACAGAGGTATGGCATTGAGGGTGCATTAGGGTTTGGATTAAGAATTGGCTGGCTGGAAGGAGACAGAGGGTAGTAGTTGATGGTATAGGTTCATCTTGGAGTGTAGTTACTAGCGGTGTTCCACAAGGATCTGTTTTGGGACCATTGCTGTTTGTCATTTTTATAAATGACCTAGAGGAGGGGCTTGAAAGCTGGGTGAGCAAGTTTGCGGATGACACAAAAGTCGGTGGAGTTGTGGACACCGAAGAAGGATGTGGCAGGTTACAGCGGGATATAGATAAGTTGCAGAGCTGGGCAGAAAGGTGGCAAATGGAGTTCAATGTAGCTAAGTGTGAAGTCATTCACTTTGGTAGGAGTAACAAGAAGATGGATTACTGGGCTAATGGTAGGCTACTTGGTAGTGTGGATGAGCAGAGGGATCTTGGTATCCATGTACACAGATCTCTGAAAGTTGCCACCCAGATAAATAGTGCTGTGAAGAAGGCATATGGTGTACTGGGCTTTATTGGTAGAGGAATTGAGTTCCAGAGTCCTGAGGTCATGTTGCAGTTGTATAAGACTCTGATGCGGCCTCATCTGGAGTATTGTGTGCAGTTTTGGTTGCCATACTATAGGAAGGACGTGGAGGCATTGGAATGAGTGCAGAGGAGGTTTACCAGGATGTTGCCTGGCACGGTAGGAAGATCGTATGAGGAAAGGCTGAGGCACTTGGGGCTGTTCTCATTGGAGAAAAGAAGGTTTAGGGGAGATTTGATAGAGGTGTACAAGATGATTAGGGGTTTGGACAGGGTTGACAGTGAGAACCTTTTTCCGCTAATGGAGTCAGCTGTTACTAGGGGACACAGCTTTAAATTAAGGGGTGGTAGGTATAAGACAGATGTTAGGGGTAGATTCTTTACTCAGTGGGTTGTGAGTTCATGGAATGCCCTGCCAGTAGCAGTGGTGGACTCTCCCTCTTTATGGTCATTTAAGCGGGCATTGGATAAGCATATGGAGGTTATTGGGCTACTGTAGGTTAGGTAGGCTTTGGTCGGCGCAACATCGAGGGCCGAAGGGTCGGTACTGCGCTGTATTTTTCTATGTTCTATGTTCTATGTATTAGTCAAATTGAATCATATACTTATCTGACTCAGAATCTAAGAAGAGCCCTAAAGGTCTTATTCCTACAGGTAGATTTATGGCCTCCAGCAATTGCAATGATCTCATGTAAATCATCACCCAAGTATTCCACTATCAGTCAAACACAGTTGATGTGAGTTATCAACCACTTGCTATGACATTATTTATCAGCTATCTAACAAGACTGTCGCGAATTACCTATGAAACACATACTGTGATATTACTTACCAGCAGTTTGTCACACCACCCCTGTGTCAGAGTGTGGACCTTGTTCCAAGCAGCATTCAGTGTGCACATTTTATCCTCCAAAACATGACTGCTGCCTTCTATCAGGCTCTGCAGTGCAGCACTATTCTCAGTGATATTACCCAGTTCAGTTTTCTTCACCTCCAATTCTTTCAGAATTTGCTTTAAAAAGAATTGTATGTTTTTAATAAATACACTTCACAGCAATTAAATAAACAGGCCAATTGTTTTAATCAGAGAAGTCAGAATTGGATTAAGGCAAATAGCTATTCAAAACCTTATAGGCAGCCTCCCAAACCCATAACCACTACCCCATCTAAGAGCGTAGCAGGTACATAGGAACACCACTATCTACAAGTTCTCTTCCAAGTCGCATACTTTCTTGACCAGTGCTAGGTTATCAACCTGAAGCTGCACTTCTAACAGCAGTGTGGGTGTACCTTCATTATATGGGATGCTGTAGCTCATCACCACTTCTGAAGGCAGTAGTGGATAGCCTTGCTAGCAACAGTCACATTACAGGAACAAATAAAAAAAGTACTCTGGTATGATTTTATGATAAAGATTTGAATTAAACATGACAAGGTACCACCTGATAACTGAGGTCTGCCTGTGTGACTCTTCCTTCGGACACACCACTGAGAGTATTTCACACTTCATTTACATTTACACCAATGTCCTACTGATGTGAACTACAGCCCTAGTTTGTTGCATTATCTGCTATCTTATAATTGGTCACAGTAACACATGCCAAGTAGAAACATCACAAGCGGGAAGGTAGATGATATTGTGTATCTTCATTCAAGGATAAATATGCTTGAGAAAAGTTTTAAGGTCACTTTTGGTGAAAACTGAAGCAGGGTGCAACTTTTAAAAATAACTTTCTTCATCTTTTAACCAAATACCATTTCATAGCTATTACTTCAAGTGATCTTCACTATGGTTGGAGAAGCTGAAAGGCCTCGTCCTTTTCCTCATGGGCTGCTTTCGTGGGCAATGCACTCTGAAAACCTCCCTGAAATGAAACATTTTGCGACCATGGAGTGGGATGAGGTTTGTGTGCTGAATTAACACCAGCACAGATATTAAGGCAAAAGGTCTACTTTTGTGATCTAAATACTTTGTAACGTATCTCAAAGCTGCCCATTCTTATTCCGTTCCAAGTAAGCACACAATTCGTTTGGATTGAACACCCAACCTTTGCCAAGAACAATACATACCAAGAGGAGATAAGAGCATTAAGAATAAGAAGGAACATCCATTCTTTTTTTCTGTTCTTTCATTCTATTTGTTCATGGTCAATATGTATAAAGAATGATAAAGTGCTTTTGAATTTTCATCGAGAAAAGTAGTGTGTAAATCAAGGATACTTCAAATTACAATTTATGCCTGAGACAATCCATTTCATGACAGCCAAGTGCCAACATGAGGACAAAATGCAAAACCCTTTTTAATCCTTATTTTTAAAGAAACAAAAATACTCACTCTGGTCCACTTGATCTCTGAATCTAAGTTAGCAGGCATTCCACTGGAAGATGATTTTTGAATCACTTCATCTTCTTTAGCTGCCAACCATTCTGAAAATGACTCGGCCTCTTTCTTCCACTTGCGAGATAGATGCAAGGCCTTTTCCAAATCCTGCTTACCTTCAGTGACCTACAGAAGAACAAAACATGGAAGATGAATTATCTGAGGAAAGAGGCCTTGGTGAGATGGAATTAGGGTCTCATTGTTGTGAGACCTAAAAATCTCATTCAGGAGGCTGTACCACTGAGCTTGAGCCACCATTGGAAATTCTTTTGATGTTATACACACTTCTCACAGTTGTTTCAATCATTCATCTGAGCAAGGCCCTGTGTCCCATCAAATCGGAGATTAAGTCATTGTTGTTTAATCAAATTGAGGTTTAAAATGATAAAAGATGGCTACAAAAAAGCCATTTAAAACTGAAATCAAAAACTAGAAAGCAAAGAAATTTGAGATATTGAACATATTCCCTTTTGCTGCTAATGCTCTGATTGCAACCTCTGCCAACTCTTACAATTTCCCTTATCATCGATCTTTCTCTTGCTGAACCTCCAACTTCTCACTTCCCCTCCTGAATCCAGATAGTGAGCAAGGGCTCTGGACATGAGTAGTGAGAGTCACGAAGTGCAGCTCCATCATCAACAGCAAATTGTAGGACAGCAATGTGAGGGAGTCAAAGAGGCCACAATTCAGAACATAAGATGATGACAGCAACTTAGGTAACTATATATGCATCTTTTCAAATCTTTTCTATAATTGAAATGAGTAAACAACCATAACAGCTAAATGTGTTAAGCAACCATCCATCAGTGAGCTGTAAACAATGACATCACCTGAATTGGAAGGTGCGTGATTACATTATATTTTAATATGATTTCTTTCAGAGTTTGGATCTTGAACTAGTGGCAAATGGGTTGATCTGTGGAGTTTATGGAGGAGTTTAATAATTCAATTATAAGAAAGATCTGAGAAGATAAGTTTTGAAGTAAATTGCAGCCTCAACTATTTAGACAATTTACATAATATTCTGCAGAAATCTGAAAAATTTCCCATATATCTGCCCCATAATTAAGATGCAACTGACAGCCTTATTAGATGGATTAGTTAATGACTAAATGGTCATCAGGATCCTTAATTCTTGTGCCCTGCTGACCCCAAACAAACAACAAAAAAAATCTTATTTATATGGTATCCCAAGCACAATAAAATGTTCTTCACAAGGCCTCATTTCAACAAAATTTGACAGCAGACTACATGGAGATATTGGGTAGGAGACCAAACATTTGATCAATATAGCAAGATTGAGTAGTGCCTTAAAGAAGAAAGGTAGAAAGGCAGACAGTTTTGGGACAGAATTCAACAACGTGGGCCTCAGTCAGTTGAGGCCCAAGCAGCAACAACAGCGTGATTAAAATCAGGATTGCTCAAAAGGCCAAAATTAGAATGTGAGAGGTTGTTGAATTGATGGACATTACAGGGTAACTGAAGGGCAATGTCAAGGAGGAATATGAAAACTAGGATTAGAATTTTAAAGCTGAGAGCTTGCTTTACTGCAAGCTAATGGAGGTCAAATGGAACAGAGAAGGAAATCTAGCACAAGTTCAGGCACAAGTAGATGAGTTTTTTTTTAGGAGATAATGTAGGAGTTGGTCAGGTGCACTGCAATAGTAAAATAGGGATAACAGAAGTACAAATAAAATTTCCAGCAGTAAATGAGCTGAGGCAAAGCTGATGTCAGATGATAGCTAAGAACAGTTGTAGTGATGCTACAGATATGAGGTTGGAAGATCAGCTCGAGGTCAAATATTACATCAAGGCTGTGAACAGTCCACTGGCACCACCTCTTTTTAATATTAAATATCACTTTGAAAATTTTCCACTGGTCAGAGCACACACATGGAATTGAAATAGATGAACTTTACCACTTTTTTTTTGGAGAGTTAACTAAACTAGATGAAAAAATGTCAACCAATCGGGGTTCTAAAAAAAAACATATCGTATTTAAAACATTAAGCCTGTTTCTCTTGCCACAAATGCTGCCGGGCCTGCTGGGTTTTCAATCATTCTCTGTACTTACAGCATCCACAGTACTTTGCTTTTACTTGAATGCCAACCAATGTTGTTTATACAGTTTTCCAGAGGTATTTGCTACAGTCTGTCAAAACAAACTGTTGAAGCTCATGGAATTGAAAATAAATTATTTTAACCCAAGAAATGACAGCAGGACAGTCCCTCAAGGCTTCCTCACCATTCAAATCGTGGCTGATCTATCCCAGGTCTCAATTCCTCTTTATTTCCAGCTCCTCATAGCCTCAACTCCCTAATATTTCAAAACTCTAACTATCTCCTCTCTAAATTAGTATGGTAGCCTCCATAATTCTCTAACATGAAGAATTTTAGACATTCACTGCCCTCTGAAAGAAGAAATTTGTTCACATCTCAGTTTTAACTGAGTACAGGTTGTTCTGCTATAACTTGACAGTTGTGTTCCTCTGCAACCTCACACTGTAGAAAATTGCACAGTAGAAGATTGCTAATAGAAAATCGCTATACCCATTCAGTGGAAAGTTTACATTATCCAAACGTCCACAATTCATCAATTCCATTATAGCCAATTTGCACTGACAAAACACATATTAAAGCAGAACAACCTGTTGTCCCTTATTCTGTAATTATGTCCGCCAGTTAGAAAATCCCCCCTTAGTGGAGAGATCTTCTCAACATTTAGCTTGTCAAACATTCTCAGAATCATGTATGTTTCAATAAGATCATCTCATCTTCTAAAGTGTAATGAATAAATGAATCTTGTTGAACTGCCTCCAATGCCAGTTATATTCTTTCTTAAATATTGGGAAAAAAACAATACACAGTACTCCTGGTTTGGCCTCCCCAGCACCCTGTACAGGTTGTAACAGCACTTCCCTATTTTTGAACTCCAATCTTCTAGCTTTAAAAGGTCAAAATTCTATTTATCTTCTCAATCACTTGCTACATGCAAACTGTTAGCCTGTGTGGTACATTGGCTCAGTGGTCCAAGACAGAGTAAGAAAACTGCATAGATACTCCATTGCACAAGTGACTCGTGGTGTACCACAAGTAACCGAGTCAGGCCCTCAACTACCTACTGATTTGTTAACATCTATAATCGTGAGATAGAAAGCTACATATCCATAGTTGACAATGATACAACGAGAGGCTGTATTGTAAACACTATAGATAAAAACACAAGTAACAAATATATTGCTTTAAGCAAATGGGCAAAAATAGTCAATAATTTTCATGCAGCTAAATGTAAAGCTGTCTGTTTTAGACATAAAAAGAATGGAACATAATACGTTCTACATGATAAAAAAAAAGCTAGAATTACTGACGGCAAAAAAAATGAAATCTAGGTTGATTTTATATTTATTCATGGGATGTGGTCATTGTTAATTAGGCCAGTATTCATTGTCTATCCCTAATTGCCAGGGAGAAAATTGGGGTGAGCGATTAACCGCAGCAGTCTTTGGAGTGTAAGTACATACATCGCGCTTTTGAAACAGAGTTCCAAAATTTTGACCCAGCAACAATTAAGGAATGGTAGCAATATGGTTTCCAAGTCAGAATGGCACATGAACTAAAGGAGAACTTGCATGTGATGGGTGAGCCCAAGTATCTGCTTCCTTTGTCCTTCTAGGTGGTAGAAGTTATGGGTTTAGAAGATGTCGAAGGAGCCTCATAGATGGTACACATTACAGAAACTGTGCTTCAGTGGTGAAGAGTCTGAATACTGAAGATAGTTGTGGTGCCAATCAAGTGGGTTGCCTCGTCCTGGATGGTGTCAAGCTTCTTGAGCATTGTTGGAACTACACTCAAAGACAAGTGGGGAATAGTCCATCACACTCCTGACTTGTGCCTTGCAAATGGTCTTTGGGGAGAGAGATGATGATTTACTTACTGCAGAATCTCCAGTCTCTGACTTGCTCAGGTAGCCACAGCATTTATATGGACTGATCCAGTTCAGATTCTGATCAATGATGAAACACGCGATCCAACAATGGCCATGGGATAGAATGTCAAAGGTAAAAGGCAGGTTATCTTGTGTTGGAAATGCTCATTTCATTTCACCTGTGCGGTATGAATGTTATTTGCCGTTTATCAGTCAAAGCCTAATGTTACTAGGGTCTTGTTGTGTATGGGCATGGACTGCTTCAGTATCTGAGTCCTGAATGATGCTGAACATTTTGCAATAATTAGTAAGTTTCCACACTTCTGACCTTACAAAAGGGGGAAGGTGATTGGGTAGGAAGGGAGAGAATGCAACAAGATTTCAGTCAGCTAGTTGTAGTGATTGTAACAGGGTCAGCCAAGTGGACCTCATTGATTAGGAGTTCTCTGATTGGACCGGATTAACAGCCCCAATCAGAAAGCCCTGGCTGGCAGATAAAAAGACTGTCACTGTTTCTCTGTATACAGCTGTTAACATAGAGCTAGAACAAAACAACGCAGAACAGGCCCTTCCACCCTCAATGTTACGCCAACCTGTGAACAATGTTAATTGTTTTCTAAACTGTGAATTGTTTATTTAAAAAAATGACTGTCAGACACCCTTCTCACTCAGAGTTGGTTCTGAGGAAGCTGGATCAATATCAAAGTATAAATAAAAGGTGACTTGGTGAGGGGATACTGGCCTCGGTGGTGTTATTTTAAAGGCAATGAGAGAAATGTATGCTCCTGAAGAAATTTGCTCGCTCAGTTGCCTTTGAGTTGAGGTAAGCATTTCTGGCATCATGCTGTTATTTTGGAAGCTTTACTCATTTGATCCTGCTGTTGAAAACTGGGCCCAGTATGTGGAAATAATGCGTTATTTATTTACTGGTCAATGACATTAGGGCAGTTGAACAGCAACGAATAACTCTCCTGACAACTTGTGGACCCACAGTTTTTTCGGTTATTACCTGAGGGACTAGGTACTCAAACCTTTCAAGATTTACTTAAGGAACGTTACAACCCTAGGCTCCCTCTAATTCTGAGACACAGTGGCTTTACTCAGCAATTTGAGAACCGGAGCAATCCATATCATGATTTTTGACAAGGTTAAGATGACTGGCAGAGGTGTTGACTTTGGTTTAATGAGATGCTGAAAAACTGTTTGAAACATGGGATTAATGACGTAACCATGCAAAAGCACCTTCAAGCTGAAGACCAACTGGATTTCAAACGGGTACTATAACTGGGTTTATTATTAGAAAATGTAGTAAGTAGAACATCTGAATTGCAGGGTTGTCCAATGGAAGTGGACACTCTTACCAGTTCAGCTAAGCTTGAGGAAATCTACTTGAGTAGATTACATTGCTTCATTCAGGACATATCCTGAATAGAGGGACTCTAGGTCAGCGCAAAACCACAAAACAAAGCCAAACTTCAACTAAACAGTTAAAATTTTCTTCAGGATCTGAGCTGACAAGAAACTGTAGTTGCTGCAAGTATGCAGACTTGAGACAGCAAAAGAGTCTCCAGTATACCTAAATTAAAGTAAGAGAACTCAAAGGCTAGCATCCAGGAAAGGGCACACCCTGGAAAATCCATCTTAATCTGGTTTGGAACAATTAAGTTGCTTAGCAATATCTAAATTATAACCAATCAAAATAAGCATCTGGTCAAATGGTCACCCAATTCTAAAGGAGGTCTATAGCGGCACAGCCGTTTCAGTAATCGAATGTTCTGGACCAGACCAGACCCTCAACATTTCAAGAAGGTAGCTCAGACCTTAACTTTGCTCGTTGTTTAAAGCAGGTGTAAGGTAGACTTCCAGGAGAGAATCAGCTGATCAAACCACTTGGTTTTAAACAAAACAGAATTTATTTACAAGATTACCGAATAAAACACGAACAACAGAAAAAAAGAATACTGAATAACCTATCCTATCCAAAAACCCAACAGACTATCCCAACTTAATGATGCTGTTCCAAGATACTTGCAACAATCCCCATAAACACTTCTTGGCACAAAAGATAAATTTAAACACAAGTTCTTACAGAACAGAAGTCAGAGAGAGAGAGAGAGAGAGAGAGAGAACCAGCCGAGACCTACTTCTATGGGACTAGCAGCCTTTCTTCACACTACTGCTTACAACGACCACACCAGAACAAAGCTGAGCTGGGAGAATTGGCCATTCCCCTTTCATTGTAGATGTGTTTTTGTAAACTTGAAAGCTTTCAGCCTGAGGCAGTAACTGTTAGCTACTATTAAATTGACCCAAAAACCCATCCAAATTCAGACTTTTCAAAACCTGTGTTTTCAAGAAACAAAAACCAAGGACAACATAACCTTGTTAAAGAAGCAGCATCGTCACACGTAGAACTAGTTTTTAAAAAATTCACTCTGGACTCCAACCCTTAAATTGGCACAAGACCTTGGCCAGACTGAAAACCTATACAGATTAAGGGTACAACTTTGGTTCAGGTCTCTTATGACATGCAGCTGGTTCAGATGCCACTGACTGCAGTAAAATATTCTTGCCCCAAGACTAATGGAGTGAAATTAGAATTATAGAATCCCTGCAGTGTGGAAGCAGGCCATTCAGCCCGAGTCCACATCACCCTCTGAAAAGCAGCCCAACCAGTTCCATCCCCTTATCTTAGCATTTCCCATGGCTAATCCACATAGCCTGCACATCCCTGGACACAATGGGCAATTTATCATAGCCAATCCCACCTTTTCTGCACATCTTTGGACTGAGAGAGGAAACCAGGGCACCAGTGGAAACCCACATAGACATGGGAGAATGTGTGATCTCCACACTGTTGCCCAAGGGTGGAATCAAACTCGGGTCCCTGGGTCTGTGAGGCAGCAGTGCTAATCACCAGGCTAGTGTTCTGCTCAATTAGTTGAGAATGATTCATCTAAATTGGCTCAATATTCTCCAAATAAATAATGCATGCCTGAGTAAAGTCCTAATTAAATACCCAGAAATCTTTAAGAAAATGTAAGAACAATCAAAGGAGCCAAGGCCAGCTTGTATGTTGACCACGAAGCAATTCCAGGATTCTGCAAGACCCACCCAGTGCCATTTGCCTTGCAGGCAAAAGTCGAGGCAGAAGTTAATGCTGGAAAGCGAAGGAATCATCCAATGATCTGACAGAAGAAAGAGTCCAAACTTTGATGGCAGGCTTAAAGAAACAGTCTACAGCTTCACTAGACACAGTCACAGTTCCTATTTAATTATAGGACTTCATGCAACTACAGGGTTAGCTCCAACAGATTTGTTATTAGGGAGAATACTCCGCATCAGGTTAAATCTGATCTTCCTGAACCTAGGGAGTGGGAAGGGTGAACTGGCCTCAGGAACACCAATACTGGACACAATGCTCTTGCTAAGTGAGAGGGATAGTTTACCTCAGGGGCGAAGTTTTGTTCAGGAGCCATGGGAATGGCCATGCATGGGGAACAGGCATGGTCGACGGGAGTCAGATGCAGCAATGTATAAAGTTTGCGTGGGTGCAATGGTCCTGAACAAGCAAGCACACCATTTGAAAGTTGCAAACTCACAAACAGTGCAGAAGCAAAACGCGCCCAGCTCTTCAACTGCCTTTCTAACAGTTCGGGACATAGTGGGTTCTCCCCCTCTGTCAAATATTGACCATACTCGTAATCTGAAATGGACATGGCTGATGTCATTACCTTGACGCCTTTACTGCCTGAAGAGGAGAACAAATTTCTTCTGAGACACTCTGGGCAAAAAAGTGAGCTACCGTTAGTTATACGCTGTTCATTTCATAGGCAGGCTTGACATGCTAAAACGTCCCAGAAGGACCTTAAAAAAAAGCCTCTGCTTTGGGCTGTTAATCTGATCAATCAGGGAGCCCTGGCTGACAGATATAAACTGGGCCATGAAAAATGAAAAAAAAACTGGAGTGTCAGAGGTTCTGCTCACTCTGACAGCTGCTCTGAGAGAGCTGGATCAGTGTCAAGGACTCTCTATGTGTAAGTAAAGGATAGCTTATGTAAATAAAGATATCAGCTTCAGTGGGGTTATTTTACTAGGAAGCAGATTGAAAAGCTGGACCCTGAAAGAGTAGTCTCAGGATTACATTCAGAATAGTGAGGAGGTATTGAACCTAAGAGGGACCTCAGATTCAACAGGAGCAAAATTCAGGATATCCAGATGGCATAGACAAACTGGACCAAAAGGCCTGTTTCCGTGCTATACATCTACGACTATAATAAAAGGAAGTATAAGAATAGTACAAAAAAATTAACAAGTAATGCAAAAAATCAAATAGGATCAAAATGGAGCGTGCTATTTGCTGAGATCCAAACTGTAGGTTTAATATTGGGCATACTAAATATCATGTAATTAGAGATGCATGTAATGTGGATGATATAATAACAACAATAACTTCAATTTGTGTATAGATTGAATTCACAGAGATCCTCAGACACCACCTTCCAAACTCACGACCACTTGCATATAGAAGGACAAGGGTAGCAGATACATGGGAACACCACTGCCTTCAAGTTTCCCTCCAAGCCACTCGCCATCCTAAGTTGGAAATATATTGGCATTCCTTCACTATCGCTGGGTCAAAATCCTGGAATTCCCTCCTTAATGGCATTGTGGTTCAACCCACAGGAGGTGGACTGTAGCAATTCAAGAAGACAGCTCACCACCACTTCTCAACTAGGAATGGCCAATAAATTCGGGCCAGGCAGTTAAACCCACATCGCACAAGTGAATTTTTCAGAAATTTTCTACCTCACAGGCTGTGGAAGCTGAGTCATTGAGCTTGTTCAAGATAGTAATTAATAGGTTTCTGGAGAACAATAGCATTAAGGAATATGAAGACGCTAGCAAAAGGGCCTTGGTGAGTTAATATAGTGCATCTTGTCAACAGTATATTGTAGCTATACTGGAATAGTTTGGCTAGGGGTGCAGTTAGTTTAGAAGCACAAAACTGCAATTGCCAGAATCTCAGCAGGGCCCATAGCCTTTCCAGTATCTAGTGCCTTCAGCTGTTTCTTGATGTCATGTGACAACTGGCATTTGTGAAGCTAGTGATTTCAGGAGGAGGCCAAGATAGATCATTAAATATCACAAACAGGTACAGAACATAATCAATAAGGTGAATGAAATGGAACACAAGAACACAGGAGTAGTCCCTTCCAGCATGCTTCACCATTCAATAAGATCATGACTGATCTAGTTGCGTCTCAGCTCCACTTTACTGTATGCACTCCACTATCCTTAACTCCTCCATCTATCACAAATCAATTTCATTCCACCTCGAATACATTTCAAGACTTGGCCTCCGCGACCTGCTAAGAAGAGAATTCCATCCTCTAATGAGCTTGAGAGAAGGAAAAACCCTCATCTTTAACTTAATAGTCAAACCTTTTGTTCTTAACCAAAGATGTGCAGGTTAGGTGAATTGGCCATGCTAAATTGCCAATAGTGCTAGGTGCATTAGTCAAAGGGAAATGGGCCTGAGTGGGTCACTCTTCGGAGGGTCAGTGTGGACTGGTTGGGCCGAAGGGCCTGTTTCCGCACTGTAGGGAATCTAATCTAAACTATGTTCCCTAGTTTTAGTCTCCCCCAAAAATGAAACATCCTCTAGGCATCCACCCTGTACAGTTACCTCAAGGCCTTACATTTGAATAAAATCTCTGATTTTTCTAAACTCCACTGGATACAGGCCTAGCGTGTTCAACCATGATTCATTGGATAAGCTCTTCATACAATGAAAGAGATGAGTGAACTTACCTGAACTACTTCTAAAGCGATTATATCTTTTTCAAATATGGAGGCCAAAATTATACACAGTATTTCAAATTTCCTACTTTTATATTCCATTCCCTTTGTAACAAATGGCAACATTCAATTTGTCATCGTAATCACTTGCCATACCTGCAAACTAACTATATGTGATTTATACACCAGGACAGACCGATCCTTCTGAACCACCATATTCTGCATTCTCTCGCCAGTGAAACAGTATACTGCTTTGCCAAATTTACCCAAATTATACCTCATCTACCAAATTTTTGCCACCCACTTAATCTGTCTATATTGTTTTGCAGATTCTCTACCTTCTGATAAGATATTTTCCTATCAATTTTGGTACCATCAGAAAATGTAGCTATCATACTGTCAGTTTGTTCATCCAAATCCATTGACATTGGTTGTATGATGATGCTGCCCTTTTAACAAGGTTATTTTCGAGAGGGGTCGTAAAGACAAAGGTGCTGACATGTCTGAACTGGCTATTTTAATAATGGCTAACAGCCCAAGTTAACAATCTGAGGCGGCCTTTAGAGTTTTTTTTTCAAAAACAGGCTGTACAATGAAAGGGGAATGACCAGTTCTCCCAGTTCAGGTTTTTTTTCTATGCTGGTCTGTTCAAAGTTGCTGGTCAAAGAAAGCTGCTGAGGAGAAAGGTTTCCTAATTCAAGAGGTTTTCTGGATGACTCTCTGACATCTCTCCTGGAAGAACCTGAGTTTGAATTTACCTATGTGCCAAGAGATGTGTTTACGGGATGTTGCAGGAAATCGGAACAGCTCTTTGTTAAGTTAGGTAATGTCAGTCAGGTTTTCAAATCATTGTTATTCTAAGTTCTGTTTTCCTCTGTTTATATTTAATTTGGTGGTGTGTAAGTAGATTCTGTTTTACTTTTTGAAGCCAAGTGGTTTGACCAACTGCATCACTCCTGGAATATTCACCTTAACATCTGCTTAAAACAACTAGAAAAGTTAGGATCTGGGCTATTTTCTTTGCTTTTGAGGGAGTCTGGCCTGGTCCATAACAGCATGGATTCCTGTGGCACTCCACAATTTACAGTATATCAATCTGAAAATGATTCATTTATCCCTCTCCTGTTTCCTGGTCACTCTCAAATCCTTTATTGGTGCTAAAATGTTACCACTTACACCATGCCCTCTTATCTTTTTCAAACACCTTTTGATATGCCACCTTATCAAATGCCTTTTGAATTTCTACATATCAACACATCTACCAGTCAGTTCCTCTCTATCCAACACAAATGGTACTTTGTCAAAAAACTCTAAGTTAAATACAATTTCCCTTTCATAAAATCATACTTCCAGAACTGTCTTTTTAACCTTTACTATTTCTTATTTATACCCAAACATTTTGGATCTCTGAAGTTTTGATCGTCTCTCAGTACTGAAGCAACAGCATCCTTAACAACAGAGCCACCCAACCGTGTCCTTCCATTTTCCTGTCTTTCAATATGTCAAATACTTTTCAACACTCAGCTCCCAGCCTTGATCACCTTTCAATATATATTTATAATGCTCATAGAGTCATACAGCATGGAAATAGATCCTTCAGCCCAACTTATCCATGCCAACCAAGGAACTATGTGCCTATATCCTGAGACCCCTCTGATCGTCAACACTCCCCAGGCCTCTACTGTTAACTACACATCTTATCCTGGTTTGTCTTACCAAAATAAAACGCCTCACATTTTTCGAAATTAAACTCCATCCTGCCATTCCTCAGCCCACTGGACCAGCTGATCAAGATCACGTTGTACTCTTAAACAACCTTCTTCACTGTCCACTATACCAGCAGAGGTATATGGTCTACTCTGTTTCCTCAGTTCGATAACCAGCTCCTTAGTTTTGCTGACATTGAGGGAGATTGTTAATTGCACTGTGCCACTAAGCTCTTTCCTGTACCCTGTCTCAGTGGTACTTCAGATCCACCCACTACAGTGGTGTCACCAGCAAGTTTATAAATGAAATTAGAACTGAATTTGGCCATGCAGTCATGAGTGTATAAGGACTTTGGTAAGGGGCTGAATAGGCAGCTTTGCAGGGCACCGGTGTTGAGGATTAATGTGGAGGTGGTAATTTCCGCAGGTCAAGTGCTGGATATTTATCTATCTTCATGTGTTTCAAGACCTCGCGCACCTCCTTTTCTGTAATATGGACTCTTTTCAAGATATCACTATTTCTTTCCCCGAGTTCCCCAGCTTCCATGTCTTTCTGCTCAGTAAATAGTCTTGCAAAACATTTGTTTAAGATCTCGATCATCTCCTGTGGTTCCACACATATACGGCCCTATTCTTTTCCTAGTTACACTTTTGCCCTTAATATACTTGCAGAATTTCTTTGGATTCTCCTTAACCTTATCTACCAAACTCATCTCACCCTTTTGCCCTCCTGATTTCCTTGTTAAGTTTACTTCTGTACTCTCTATACTCCTCAAGGGATTCATTTGATCCCAGCTACCTATACCTGACATATGCCTCCTTTTCTTCAACAAAGGCCTCAATATCTCTAGCCATCCAGTGTTCCCTACACATGCCAGCCTCGCCCTTCACAGTAACAGGAATAGGTTGTCCCTAAACGCTCAACATTTCACTTTTGAATATATCTCACTTGGCAGTGTGGAGGAACAGAGGGATCTGGGTGTGCAAGTACATAGATCCCTTAATGTTGCCACCCAAGTGGATACGGTTGTTAAGAAAGCATATGGTGTGTTGGCTTTCATTAACAGGAGGGTCAAGTTTAAAAGCCGCGAGGTTTTGCTACAGCTCTACAAGTCCCTGGTGATACCACATTGGAATATTGTATCCAGTTCAGGTCACCCTACAATAGAAAAGATACAGAGGCTTTGGAGAGGGTGCAAAGAAGGTTTACCAGGATGCTACCAAGACTGGAGGGCTTGCCTTATGAAGAAAGGCTGAATAAACTAGGACTTTTCTCTCTGGAGAGAAGGAGTAAGAGAGGTGACCTGATCGAGGTATACAAGATAATGAGAGGAATAGATAGAGTCAATAGCCAGAGACATTTCCCGCAGGATTGACTGGTACAAGGGGTCATAGTTTTAAGGTATTAAGAGAAAGGTATAGAGGAGACATCAGAGGTAGGTTCTTTACGCAGAGACAAAGCACAGCAGGCCAGGCAGCTTCATCAGGAAGGGCTTATGCTCGAAACGTCGAATTGTCTATTCCTGAGATGCTGCCTGGCCTGCTGTGCTTTGACCAGCAACACATTTGCAGCTGTGATCTCCAGCATCTGCAGACCTCATTTTTTACTCTTTACACAGAGAGTTGTGAATGCGTGGCATGAGTTGCCAGCGGTGGTGGTGGAAGCAGAGTCATTAGGGATATTTAAGGGACTGCTAGACATGCACATGGATAGCAGTGAGTTGAGGAGTGCTTGGGTTAAGGTATTCTATTTTAGATTAGGATTAAAACTTCAGCACAACATCGTGAGCCAAAGGGCCTGTTCTGTGCTGTACTGTTCTGTTCTATGTTCTATGTCCCTTTATTTGCAAACAGCCTCCCACAATCAATTTGTTAAAGTCCCTGTCTAATACCATCAAAATTGGCCAAGCCCCAATTTATAACTTTAACCTGTGCAGCTCATTTTTCCATAATTCTGTTAGTTTTAGAATAGTTATGATCACTAGTCCCAAAGTGTTCCCCTACTAACACCTCAATGCCCTGTCCTGCCTTATTTCCCAAGAGGGGATCAAGTTTTGCCCCTTCACTAGTAGGGCCATCTACATAATGGTTGACAAGGTTTTCCTAAATACACTTGAATCTATCCCCAACCAAGCCCTTAATACTTTGGCAGTCCCTTTCCTACAGATTTACCTCCATCTGTGCTAACAATTTGTGATAAATACTGGCCCATATATCAAGAAAAATAGAATATTATAAAATCCATGCTTCAGCGAAACAAAGCGATATTTAGGCCACACTAGACAATTGAGATTAGCTCTGAGCACTACATGTTAGGAAGGAGATATTGGTCTTGGAGAAAGTGCAACAAACGATATCAAGGGTTAAAGACCCCACGACCAGGGACATATTTCCCTCCCCACCCCTTTCCACCTTCTGCAAAGACCGTTCCCTCCGTGACTACCTGGTCAGGTCCACGCCCCCCTACGACCCACCCTCCCATCCTGGCACTTTCCCCTGCCACCGCAGGAACTGTAAAACCTGTGCCCACACCTCCTCCCTCACCTCTATCCAAGGCCCTAAAGGAGCCTTCCACATCCATCAAAGTTTTACCTGCACATCCACTAATATCATTTATTGTATCCGTTGCTCCCGATGCGGTCTCCTCTACATTGGGGAGACTGGATGCCTCCTAGCAGACCGCTTTAGGGAACATCTCCGAGACACCCACACCAATCAACCACACCGCCCCGTGGCCCAACATTTCAACTCCCCCTCCCACTCTGCCGAGGACATGGAGGTCCTGGACCTCCTTCACCGCCGCTCCCTCACCACCAGACGCCTGGAGGAAGAACGCCTCATCTTCAACCCCAGGGCATCAATGTGGACTTCAACAGTTTCCTTATTTCCCGTTCCCCCACCTCATCCTAGTTTCAAACTTCCAGCTCAGCACTGTCACCATGACTTGTACGGACTTGTCCGACCTGCCTAGCTCCTATTCCACCTATCCACTCCACCCTTTCCTCCCTGACCTATCACCTTCATCTCCTCCCCCACTCACCCATTGTACTCTATGCTACTCTCTCCCCACACCCAACCTCCCCAAGCTTATCTCTCCACGCTTCAGTCTCTCTGCCTTTATTCCTGATGAAGGGCTTTTGCCCAAAACGTCGATTTCGCTGCTCGTTGGATGCTGCCTGAACTGCTGTGCTCTTCCAGCACCACTGATCCAGAATCTGGTTTCCAGCATCTGCAGTCATTGTTTTTACCTCAAGGGTTAAATAACCAGGATTATACAAACTAAGATTACATTTCCTAGAGTTTAAAACATTCAAGAGAAATCTTATTAAACTTGACAACACATTAGGAGAACAAACAGGACAGATACAGGAAAACTATTTCTGCTGATTGGAAAATCTAGGCTATAAGTTAGAGCCAGACCTTTTAAGAGTGAAGTTGGGAAATATTGCACAGGATAGTTAGGAATCCTTTTCTGCAAATGACAATTGATGCAAAATCAATTATTAATTTTAAAATGGAGATTGATAATGCATTTGCTTGGCAAAAATGTAAGAGATACGGGACATAGATGGCAATATGTTCAGTGACAGAGCAGCCATGATCTCATTGAATAGGAGAACAGGCTCTAGGGGTGAAATGGTTTCTTCCTGTTTCTATGCTTCTACATTCCCACTAGATAAAAAACATTATCTGTATCTATCTCTACAGACGCTGCCAGACCACCAGAATTTCACAAGCACTTGTTTTTATTTCAGATCTCCAAAATCCACAATATTTTGCTTTTATCAGATCTCCTCTTCCTCATGCTCTGCTTGGCCCCAATCACTCTATCACCATAATGGAATTACTGCAGTGTGCTAGTACTGATGTATTATTTTATCCACCATGGTTCCACAAATTAAGCCCATCTCACCTGCCTTTACTCTGAAGGTCCACAACATCGCTTATCTTAGCACACTTACAAAATGGCAACTTTGTCAATTTTAATGCCACCTGATGCTATCTCAACCATTAGCCACTCTATACATCTGAACCTATACAGAATCAACTGGTCATCCAGCAACAAACATGATCCAGTCCTTATATGTGTCCATTCAACTCAGATTAGAAGTAAAGACCTTAGCTAATGTACCCCTTTACTAACCAAACAGCTGACAACTCTGACCATCCCCTACAATTCCCTAACTCTGCTCCATCTCAAACTACTATTCTATATCAGGAACCACTTAAAACAGAACTGCACCACTATCAAACATAGGAATTTCCAGTTATTTACGAAAATAATGTGACTTAAGTCACAAATATCATTGTACTTGCAAGCCTTTACTCAGTGTCCATAGACAATTCTTCCAAAACCACCTCACAGCATATTTGAACATGCCTAAAATAATCATGCAGCAAAGAAACTTTAATTTTAATTCAACTGGAATTAGTCAGCTCCCAAAGCAATTTTTCCCTCTGCAAGATCTGAGACAAATGCTCTTACAAGATGGAATTCCACATTGCCCAGGAAAATTTATCATGTGTGTATTATAGACACTGATTATCTCGCAAATCAGTATTCAGAAGGAGAAACTGATTGATTGTCTTACTGCTTCCCCTGTCCCTAGCTGTGATATTAGTCAACTAAATGTCTAGCTGACATCAAGTACTCCTGAGGACCTTCCACGAGTCAGCAAGACAGTTCATGCTGACAGGCTATTTGCCAACACAAACATGGTCATCCAGCTTCAATCCTACCAAAGTTCAGACAGACACACGTTTCAATTGTGGACAGCAATTATAGCGGGAAACCTGGCTTACATGTCTTTATTCAGATGTAAAACTACCGTCCCATCGTCCCTCAAAATGACCCCAACAAATATCCAATTAAAGGCCATTCCAACGGTGGACTAAGAACCAAAGAAAGAAGAAAATGGTGATCATAGTCTTGGACATTTCGATCATATTGAACATATTTAAAGAGATTGAAAGAATTGCTTTTTATCACACAGAGCACTATTCGTGACAGTCTGGAGTATCGGGGCGTTGTATTCAGACAGTCAACATACAAAATACAGATTTTAGTTAAAACATGTTCAGCAGAGGAATGAGTTGCTAGTTTTAGATTCCCACAGCACTTTTCAATAGCATCTATGCTAGTAATTAAAAAACTTCCTGTTTTACCTCAAGGAGCTCAAAACTTGTAACCATATTTGATAAATGCTTTATTTTATGTTGATGTTACAGTATTCTCTTTATTTCTAAGACAGTAAAAAGTAAATTGAAAGCAGATATCTGGGCTGTACTGAAGTAAAGTAACTGTCAAATTAAGCATCCCCATTTTTAAATGACATAACATGACTATCTTCCATCATTGTTACCAGTTGTTACTAAACCATCCCAATATCTGTTTGCACTATTTGCTCCACTTACCTGTGCTCCCATTTCATTGTACAAGAGTTTCAGAGCTGTTAATTGCTCATCCATTAATTTGGGGTTGTCAGTCTGCTGTTTCTGAACAATTTGTCGTCCAGTCTTTATTACTGTCTCCACCTCAAGCTTCACTTCACTCAGTGTTTTATACAGTTTCTAAATAAGAGAAAATATTTTGATTAGCCAACATGGCAACAGAAGATACTAACAACAAAACTGAATTACGCATCTAGATGCGTTTATCTGTGCGGGGATTGAATAGATGATGGGAGGGAAGTAATTTCCAATTAAAAAGTATAATAAAGTTCATCCTTAATTCAGTGATTGCGACAATTCCATTTACTTTCAGATCACAATTTGCAAAATGCACCCAGGATAATTGTAAATAAGATGTCGAATTGCAATTAAAATATTCATGAAAGTGCTGTAGCATTTTCTAAATTGGAATCATTGCGTATCGATTATGAAAAACAGGTGAATGTTCAATGTTTTATAAACTAAGTCTGAAGTGTAGTATTCAGAAAAATAACAAATGCAATTGAAAAGCCAATTATCTGTAAATTAATTTGAAAAGAAATTTATTTTTAATTAAATAGTTTGTTGATGATAAAATTGACAGTCAGCAGGGTAGTATTCTTCTCCTGCGGAACGGGTGGTAATCAGACAGTTTGAACATTTCTAAAGGTGATGACTGCAGGAAGTGTATCCAATTACAGCTGCTGTCACACTGCGTGGATTGATTGGAGCAACAGTGGGACACACTTAGCAGCATGCAGGGGGCAGAAAGCCTCATAGACAGGAGTTTCAGAGATGTAGTGCACCCAATGTTCAGGCAGAGACATAGGCGGTCACCAGAAAGGGCAGGAGGCACCAGTGGCTCTCCCCTCTCTAATAAGTACACTATTTTGGATATCTAGGGGGAATGCGGGGGAAGAGAAGATCCACTCAGGGGATGGCATCAGCATCAGCCAAAATGGTGGCTGTTATACAGTAGGGAGGTTCAAAGTGCAGAACAGCAGTAGCAATCGGGGACTCCACAGTCAGGGGCTCAAGCTTTTGTGGCCACGAAAGGGACTCCAGAATGTTCTGTTGCCTCCTTGAGACCAGAGTCAAGGATGTCTCTGAGCGGCATATTCTCAAAGGGAATGTGAGCATTCAGATGTTGTGGTACACACTAGTACTGACAATACAGGCAGGAAGAATGATTAGGTCTTGAGGAAGTAAGTTGAAAAGCAGGACCATTTGGCTTGTAATCTTGGAATACTCTCCCTGTGCCACGTGCCAGTGAGGCTAGGATATGAAAATAGTACAGATGGATATGTAGGAGGGAGAGCTTCAGATATAGATGCCTTCCAGGGCAGGTGAATCATGTACAAGGAGGATGGGTTGCACTTAAACTGGAGGGGCACCAATATCCTGGTAGGGAGGTTTGCTAATGTCACTCCAGAGGGTTTAAACTAGTGTGGCTGGGGGCAGGAGCTACAGCAAGTGAAATGACCAAAAAGGACTTACAGACTAAGGCCAGTCAGGCTCAGTGGAAGAACAGACAAGGACAGGTTCCTGAATTTGGCAGGACTCGCGTTCTGAAGTGTATTTGTTTTAACATGACAAGTATAACATGTAAGGCAGATGAACTTAGAGCTTGGATTAATATATATAACCATACTGAGAGAGTGACAAGGCTAGCAGCTTAACATTCCTGGATTTAGATGTTTCAGGTGTCAAAGGGAAGGTTCTAAAAGAGGTGGGGGAATAGTGTTACTGATTAGGGAGAATATCACAGCTGAGGGATGACATCTTGAAGAGTTCATCCACTGGGGCCATATGGGGAGAGCTCTGGAATAGGAAGGATGCATCACTTTTGATGGGGATGTACTTAAAATCAGTGGGAGATACAGGAAAACATACATCTCCAAACTATAGAAAAACGTATGGAGTACTGCGTCCAGTTCTGAGCTGCCCAGTTAAAAGAAGGATATTATTAAGCTGGAGATGGTTCAGAAGAAATTTACCAGGATGCTGCCAGGTTTGGAAGTTTTCAGCTATACAGAAAAGCTGAGACCTTTTTCCACTGGAGTGTATGAGGTTGAGAGGTGACCCTATAGAAGTTTATAAAATCATGAGGGGTATAAACACGTTTTTAATGGTGGGTCTCTTTTCCATAAGATGGAGAAGTGCGAGACCAGGGGGCATATTTTTAAGTGAGAGGAGAGAGATTTTATAAAAGGCATGAGGAGCAAACTTTTCACACAGATGAGGATGAGGTGGATTGGGCGGTGGGGGGGGGGTTCAGTTACAACCTTTAACACTTCGATAAGTACAGAGATAGGAAAGGTTCTGTTTTCATGCGAAATGACTCTCTAAGTATGCACATATGTGAAATACAATATACAAAAATGAGATAATACAAACAATGAGAAGCAAAAAGATAAATTTCTGCAAAAAAATCCAGGAGTTAGATTTAACATCTTGAGCCCAATAAGACTCTTTTTTAGGCAATAATAGATTACATAGCCTATTAGTTTAACAATATTTCATGCTGCTTACCATACAATTATCCAATTGGGGCTGTAGTTCCTCAGGCTCAACACTCCTCATGTCCAATACATGCAGTTCTGTTCGAACGCTGTCCAACACATGTTTGCAATCTAACATGCGCTGCTCAAAATTTGCCGGCTTCTGGAAAAGTTGGAATTTTGTTGACACTTCTCGAAGTTTCCTCTGTTAATTACACAAAATGTCAAACTAGTAAAGACTGTTGGGCTGCACGGAGTCTTTTGTTAGCTTACAAAAGAGTGCATATAGCAATCTAGGAATAGCACAGAAATATCAGAAAATGGAAGTATGCAAACTAACGGAGTGAATGATTTAAACTATACACAGAGTCTCACGGCACATGGTCAGCAGCCCATAGTGACCAAAAACTTTCTGTGCATTGCATACAAAAGCGTACACATTTACAAAGGTAAACATAAATGAGAATAAAGTGAAAACCCAAACTACCGTATAGAGTCCTCATTGCAGCAAAGGCCTATAGAAAGAAATATAGGGAGATAGTGATACACACATGTAAGAAACAATTAAGGAAGTATTAGTAGCTGAAAATGTCAACATTTACACAAAGAAGCACTGAAAAACATACAACTGTATTTAAGCTTTGAAGAGTATCACAGAAGTTTCAGAATTAGAATCATTTTCGATTTGTATCAATTAAAACTCTAAGATACACGGCCTGGCCATCGGCACTCAATGTGCAGAAAGTTGAGAGAACAAAATAATGCTGATTGGAGACAAAATAAACAACTGACTTAAATCCATAACTTTTTTTTGTGAAAGATCAATATCACTGGGCAGTTTAGGAGTTTTTCCAAGAAAGCCCTCTAAGTTTATCACATTAAATGTCAAACCTCCCAAACAGCTTTCTGACCTTAGAAGTAGAAAATCATTTTATTTCCTCACATGCATTTCAGTTACAGTTTAAGCTGGCGGAACTCATTTTTCTTTATAGTTTGAGTACGGGAGAAAATCAGCCATTCTCATACTTGGTCAAACTAATCCAAAACAGAAGAGCATGACAAGTATATATAAGCATAGTCCTACAAAATATCAGCATTCAAATTTTCCAATTTCATCCTCTCATACATTCCTCCCATACCTCTCATAATACTCTAACAATACCAACCCCTCCCAATTTATTTAGGCCACCTCATTCCTTCTATCCCATTCCATCTTTCTAATCCCTTCTATCAACGCAATTTCATTCTTTTAATTCAACTCTCCTCACACTACTCCACTGCACTATTCTACCCCTCCCAACAATCCCAATCCCGGCTCCTGAAAGCCCATTGCCCATTCTCCACTACATGCCTTTTATGTCAAATCTTCAGCAAACATCACCACCTTTATCCCTCCAGTGCCTGAGACAACTTCTCAGTCCCATGCCTTTCAGCCAGGATATCTTGGCCTTTGAGCTCTACCTACTGTCCAATGTTATTTTTCTTCACGAACCCCCCCCCCCCCAACCCTAACCAATTTAACCGCCATTGCTGCTATCAGACATTGGCAGCCACATACAGTCTTGATCCAACCAGTCCATGCCGAACATAATCACAAACTAAACTAGCCCAACCTGCCTGCTCCTGGCTGACATCCCTCCATACCTTCCCTATTCATGTATCTATTTAAATGTTTTTTAAATGTTATAATTGTACCCGCATCCAACAATTCCTAAGGAAACTCATTTGAAACTCGAACAACTTTCTGTGTCAAAAATTTGCCTTGAAAGTCTTTTTTAAAATTTAGATTACTTACAGTGTGGAAACAGGCCCTTCGGCCCAACAAGTCCACACCGACCCGCCGAAGCGCAACCCACCCATACCCCTACATTTACCCCTTACCTAACACTACGGGCAATTTAGCATGGCCAATTCACCTGACCCGCACATCTTTGGACTGTGGGAGGAAACCGGAGCACCCGGAGGAAACCCACGCAGACACGGGGAGAATGTGCAAACTCCACACAGTCAGTCGCCTGAGTCGGGAATTGAACCCGGGTCTCAGGTGCTGTGAGGCAGCAGTGCTAACCACTGTGCCACCGTGCCACCCACTAAATCTCTCTCCTCTCAACTTAAAAAGGTGTCCCTTTGTTTTGAAATGTCCCATCTACTATCAACTGTATCTATACCTCTCATTTTTTTTTATAAAGTTCTGTCAGGTCACCTCTCAACCTCCTATGCTCCTGTGAAGAAAGTCCTAACCTATCCGACCTTTGTATATAACTCAAATCTTCCAGACCAGGCAACGTCCTGATAAATTTCTTCTAAACCATCTCCAGCGTAATATTATCTTTCCTATAATGGAGCAACCACAACTGGACACAGTATTGCAGAAGAGGTCTCACCGATGTCCTGTAAAAACTACATACTCAAGTGCCTCACGTGCAGGCTCCACCCACTAAAACAACCTACTGGTCAATCAAAAAAGTGTGCATCAACAAAAACTATGTTTATCATACATTACATAAATCTAAGCATTATGATAGCTAGTTCAGAATTGCAACAAAAATTGAATTTGTAACATGTATGACCTTGTCTGTATGACTTTAAATACAACATGCAAACAAACTCTTCGGTCCAACTCATCTACACTGTCCAGTCATCCTAACGTGACCCAGTCCCATTTACCAACATTTGGCCCATCTCTCTCGAAAGCGTTCCTATTCATACACACATTCAGATGCCTTTTAAATGTTATAATTGAACCTCTACCACTTCATCTGCCAGCTTGTTCCACACACACACCACCCTATGCATGAAAATGTTACCCCTCAGGTCCTTTTTAAAATATTTCACCTCGCAGCTTAAATCTACAACCTCTAGTTTTGGACTCCCCCACCCTAAGGAGAAAAAAATCTTGGCTATTCACCCTTATTCTGAAAATGTGTTACTGGAAAGGCGCAGCAGGTCAAGCAGCATCCAAGGAACAGGAGAATCGACGTTTCAGGCATGAGCCCTTCTTCAGGAATGAGGAGTGTGTGCCAAGCAGGCTAAGATAAAAGGTAGGGAGGAGGGACTTGGGGCAGGGGCGTTGGAAATGCGATAGGTGGAAGGAGGTTAAGGTGAGGGTGATAGGCCGGAGTAGGGGTGGGGGCGGAGAGGTCAGGAAGAAGATTGCAGGTTAGGAAGGTGGTGCTGAGTTCGAGGGTTGGGACTGAGACGGCGGGGTAGGGAAATGAGGAAACTGGAGAAATCTGAGTTCATCCCTTGTGGTTGGAGGGTTCCTAGGTGAAAGATGAGGCGCTCCTCCTCCAGCTGTTGTGTTGCTATGGTCTGGCGATGGAGGAGTCCAAGGACCTGCATGTCCTTGGTGGAGTGCGAGGGGGAGTTGAAGTGTTGAGCCACGGGGTGGTTGGGTTGGTTGGTCTGGGTGTCCCAGAGGTGTTCCCTGAAACGTTCCGCAAGTAGGCGGCCTGTCTCCCCAATATAGAGGAGGCCACATCGAGTGCAGCAGATGCAGTAAACGATGTGTGTGGAGGTGCAGGTGAATTTGTGGCGGATATGGAAGGATCCCTTGGGGCCTTGGAGGGAAGTAAGGGGGGAGGTGTGGGCGCAAGTTTTGCATTTCCTGCGGTTGCAGGGGAAGGTGCCGGGAGTGGAGGTTGGGTTGGTGGGGGGGTGTGGACCTGATGAGGGAGTCACGGAGGGAGTGGTCTTTGCGGAACGCTGATAGGGGTGGGGAGGGAAATATATCCCTGGTGGTGGGGTCCGTTCGGAGGTGGCGGAAATGACGACAGATGATGTGATGTATATGGAGGTTGGTGGGGTGGTAAGTGAGGACCAGTGGGGTTCTGTCCTGGTGACGATTGGGGGGGGCGGGGCTCAAGGGCAGAGGAGCAGGAAATGGAGGAGATGCGGTGGAGAGCATCATCGATCACGTCTGGGGGGAAAATTGCGATCTTTGAAGGAGGAGGCCATCTGGAATTGGTTCTCCTGGGAGCAGATGCAGCAGAGACAAAGGAATTGGGAATATGGGATGGCGTTTTTACAGGGGCAGGGTGGGAGGAGGTGTAGTCCAGGTAGCTGTGGGAGTTGGTCAGTTTATAGCAAATGTCCATGCTGACTCGTCGCCCGAGATAGAAATGGAGAGGTCTAGGAAGGAGAGGGAGGAGTCTGAGACAGTCCAGGTAAATTTGAGGTCAGGGTGGAAGGTGCTGGTAAAGTGGATGAACTGTTCAACCTCCTCGTGGGAGCACGAGGCAACGCCGATACAGTCATTGATGTAGTGGAGGAAAAGGTGAGGGGTGGTGCCAGTGTAGCTGCGGAAGATGGACTGTTTCACATATCCTATGAAGAGGCGAAAAACCGCAACACATTTTCAGCTCTGATACAGCAACACATCTTCAGCTCTGATCTCCAGCATCTGCAGTCCTCACTTTCTCCTATTCACCCTTATGATTTTATAAGCCTCTATAACGTCACCCGTTAGCCTCCAACATTGTGGGTGAAAAGCACCCCAGCTATTCAGCCTCTCCCTATAGCTCAAACCCTCCAGTTTCAACAATATCCTTGTAAATCTTTTCTGCAGTCTTTCAAGTTCAACAACATACTTTCTATTATAGAATCATAAAATCCTTACAGTTGGCAACAGCTCCTTTAGCTCAACAGTGGTTAGCACTGCCGCCTCACTGTACCAGAGACCCGGGTTCAATTCCCACCTCAGGTGACTGACTGTGTGGAGTTTGCACATTCTCCCCTTGTCTGCGTGGGTTTCATCCAGTTGCTCTGGTTTCCTCCCACAGTCCAAAAATGTGCAGGTCAGGTGAACTGGCCATGCTAAATTGCCCGTAGTTTTAGGTGAAGGGGTAAATGTTGGGGAATGGGTCTGTGTGGGTTGTGCTTCGGCAGGTCGATGTGGACTGGTTGGGCCGAAGGGCCTGTTTCCACACTGTAAGTAATGTAATCTAATCCAACGTCCACACCAACCCTCCCAAGAGTAATCCATCCAGAACCATTCTCCTATCCTATTATTCAACATTTACCCCTGCCTAATGCACCACACCAACACATCCCTGAACACTATGGGACAATTTAGCTTGGGTAATCCACCCTAATTTATACATCTTTGGATTGTGGGAGGAAACCAGAGCTATTGATGGGAAATGAGAATTTAAGCAACATTTCTGAGATTCTTTTCATATTAAACAGAGTTTGATTCAAGCATTCCAAAACGCTGCATTCAAAGTCTCTTGATCTTCAGTTAAACCATTCGTACCTGAAGCAAATCCAATTGAGGCCCACCACGAGAGTGAGGTTTGCTACCTAAGAAAGGCAGGGCCCTCGTATTTTTCATCTTCATTTCCTCTAAGCTGGCTTCATAGGCTGCAATATCTGTTTTAATTTTCTATTAACAATAGAAAAAAGAATAAGATCGTAAGTCACACTGTAACATCTCTGCAGGATAAAGTATGGTTCCTCAAATCACAACCAGCCAATCAGCACATTTTTACGTTATGACACTAGTTGACGATTGAGGATACAGTTGTCAACCACAAATTTTCTTGTTAACTTTAGGTTCACATTAAAGTTGAGATCCAAATCGCTGTTGATATGATGGAGATGGGACTTTCAGAGGCACTTGATAAACTGCCACACAACAGACTTGAGAGAAAAGTAGCAGCTCGTGGAGCTAAAGGGACAGCAGCAACATGGATACAAAATCGTTGAGCGATAGGAAACAAAGAGTAATTTCTGGCTGGACGAAAGCTTATAGTGGAGTTACACACAGACAAGTATCGAGAACTTTACTTTTCCTGATATGTATTAATGACATAGATCTTGGAGTGCATGACATCATCAAAGTTTGCAGATAACTAAAAACTTAAAGCAGTGTAAATTGCTAGAAGGACTGTATAGAACTCACAAGGTCATTTGAAGTCGCTAAAGTAGGTGGATAGATGAAGTTCAATGCAGCAAAAGGTGATGCATTTTGAAAGTAAGAACATCGACAGAGAACATAACATAGGGTACAATTCTAAAGGGGATGCAATGGCAGAAGCCCCTGGGTGTACATGTATACAGATCATTGAGGTGGCAGAACAGGTGGTGAGAGCAATTAATAAAATGTACAGTATCCTGGGCTTTATTAATAGTGGCTTAGAATACAAAAATAAGAAGTTGCTGTTGAATTTGAATTACACTTTTGTTAGACCTCAGCAGAGTAATGTGTACAGTTATGGGCACCTTTCTACAAAAAGAATGTGAACACATTGAAGAGAATGCAAAATAAATTAACAGTCATGGTTCCAAAGATGAGAAAATTCAGTTATGAGGACCATGTTGAATTCAGAAATCTTCTCCTTGAAGAGAACAATATTAAGAGAAATCTTTTAGAACTTTTGAACATTATGATGGGGCTGGATAGAATAAATGGGGATAAACTGTCTCTGCTTGTAGAACAGGCATAAGAACAAGAGGAACCAATTTAAAGTGATTTACCTTAAGACCATACGTCACAGGCCATTTAGCTCATCACGCCTGTTCTGCCATTCAACGAGATCATAACAGATCTGACAGTCCTTTAACTCTACTTTCCTACTTTTATCCTGAAACTCTCAATTTACTGATTAAAGATCAATTAAACTTGGCCTTGAATATATTGCTGTACAGCCATCCGTAATAAAGAATTCCACAAATTCACTATGCTCAGAGAAACTCCTCATCACTGTCTAAATGGGTGACCCCTTATACTGAGATTATGCCCTCTGATCCTAGATTTTTCCACAAGGGGAACCAACAACTGTACATCTACCCCGTTAAGCCCCTTAAAATGTTTCTATGTTTCAACAAAATTGCCACTCATTGTTTTAAACTCCAATAAGGAGAGGCCTAGCCTGCTCAACTTCTCCTCATAAGATAGACCCTCCAAATCTGGGATCAACTTAGTGAACCTTACCTGGACTGCCTCTAATGGCAGGGGTTCTGCAGACTGGATGGGCTGAATAGCCTCCTTCTGTGGCATATCACTTCTGTGATTCTACTGAGGGTGCAGGGACATTTTATTGATAAAACTGTGGTTCCACAATAAAGTAGACATTGCAACAAAAGGGTGAAACCAACTTCAGACAGATACAGAAATTGCTGGAGAATTTCAGCAGATCTGGCAGCACATTTGGAGAGCAAACAGGTTAATGTTTCAAGTCCGGTTAACATCGCACTTCAGAATTGTGTTAGGGTTCAATTTTATTTCAGATCTTCAGCATCTGCAGTTCTTTGGTTTAGTTTACTAACTTCAGACAGTTTTGATTAAAATTAGTATCAATTCACAGTTCATGGTTGAAATATTCACAGAACTGTTACAGTACAGAAGGAAGACTTCAGCCCATTAAGTCTGTAAGCTCTGCACTTAGTACCATTTCCCTACCTTCTACAGGTAGACAACCCTTTATCTGAAATCTGAAAAGCTCCAAAGTCCGAAGGATTATTTATGAAGTTTTTTTCTCATTAACAAGGTTGTTTAGTGTGCAAACAGTTAACCCAAGTCGGCATCCACTTGACGCGTGTCACTCCGATGCAACGTGGAGAACCTGGCCCAACACTGGCAGGCCTCAATTCTGTCTACAAAGCCCGTTTTACTTAGTGAGTTTGCTCCTCTGTTAAGAGTTTTTTAAAATTTCGCCATCAAACTCTCACTTACTCTGAAAAATTCTGAATTCCGAAAACCAGCTGCTCCTGAGCATTTCGGATAAAGGTTTATGCATCTATACCAGTAACCTTGCATATGTTTCCTTTGAAAGGTTCTGACCTGAAATGTCAACTCCCCTTCTCCTCTGATGCAGTTGGACCTGATGTGTTAACCCAGATAAGTCTAATACCATTTTGAATGTTTCGAATGAACTTGCCTCCATCACGCTTGCAGGAAATTGCATTCCTGATCATGAAATACTTTCTGCACAAAGAACACCTCCTTGTACCAGTTTTGCTTCTTTTACCAATGATTTTAAATCTGAGGCATCACATTTTTGATCTTTTCACATGTGGAATAATTTCTCTCCAACTAGCCTGTCCTGAACCTTTAAGAATTTGAATACGCCTATCACAACTCCTTTCTCAGCCTTCTTTTCTCCAAAGAAAATTGCTGTAACCTCTCCAATCTTTCTTCATTATAGAACTTCCTTGTTCTTAAAACCACATTAGTGAATATGTTTTACATTGTCCCTAATGCTTCACATCTTTCCTAAAGCACAACACCCAGAACTGAAAGTAATACTTCAACTCAGGCCAAACCTGTATCTTGTATAATTTCAACATATCATACTTGTTCCTGTATTCTATGAGTTAAAAAGTGTGGCGCTGGAAAAGCACAGCAGGTCAGGCAACATCCGAGGAGCAGGACAATTGACGTTTTGGACATAAGCTCTTCATCAGAATTAGCTCCAGCATCTGCAGTCCTCACTTTCTCCTGTAACCTATGACTCTATTAATAAAGCCCAGTATATTATATGCTTTATTAACTGCACCTTCAACCTGCCCTGCCACGGTCACTGACTTATACACAAATATACCATAGAATAATTTTTCTTGCTTTCAATAAGATTTCTGAAGGACAACGTTTTGATTTTCAGTAGATCGTGCTTCAGCCTCACCAACTCCTTCATTAGGTGATATAATCACTTAGTAACAATATCTTTTGTATTTGTGATGACATATGGGGGCATTCAGACTCTTACATAATAGCCTAGTGGTATTATAGTTAGGCTGTTAATCCAGAGATCTAGGTAATGTTCTGGAGACCTGGTTTCGAAACTCGCCACAGCAGAACTCTAAAATCTAGAAGCAAGAGTCTAATGATGACCGTGAATCCATTGTCGATTGTTGGAAAAAACCCATCTGGTTCACTAATGTCCTTCAGGGAAGGAATCTGCCATCCTTACTCAGTCTGGCCTACATGTGACTCCAAACCCACAGCAATGTGGTTGACTCTCAATTGCCCTCTGGCAATTAGGGAAGGCCTGGCCAGTGACGCCATCATCCCATAAATGAATTTAAAAACTTCTTCATTAGGAGATACAATCATTTAGTAACAATACCTTCTATATTTGTGATGACATATGGGGGAATTCAGACTCACACATAAACCAAATTAGAATAATGCAACAATATCCAGCATACAAGCTTCATTGTTCTATTATTTAAGGCACAGTTTACACATTAGGAAACCACTACTTGCCTTGACACAACAGTAATTAACTTTACACAAGACAACAGGCATAAGTTGGCGTTAAAAAAAACTGATTGACCTTTCTATTATAAAAAGCCATCATACTACTTTTTCTGCAGGCCAGTGAGGTCACAGCTAAATATTTGCATGTCTTTGTAAGTCATTGCACCTCAAATAATTCAGTCTGCAAAACATTTTGTGTCATGATAACATGTAAACACAAACCTTTACAAAATCGAACTATCCAATGTTAAATTATACAACTGACATAGATGTCACTATATGAAAACCATGACTGGTCCCCCGTATTGTAGTTCCTGAACTCTTACAGTTTAAATCTAATGGCTACACAATAATTTGCCAAGAATTTATTAACTCAGTTTTCAAGAATACCCTTTTTGAAAAATTTTGAAGTGTTTTTCCCACCTTGCAGCCCCTCAACTCCTCCAGACCCTCTCACTCTGCCTTTGCAGCTCCTCTTCCTGTGTCCCCATTATAGCTTCTCTTGTTGCAGGCTCACATCTCTAGCCTTTCCAGTCCCCACCCTCCTACTGCTGCTCGACTTGGATCCTTGCCCTCACTGGCCTTGCTCCACATCCTCAACTGCTGGCCTCACTCTTTATCCACCCTGCAGTTCTCACCACCACCTCATCTTGCTCCAGCTCTCACCTACAGTCTAGCTCACTGGCCTCTCTCACCTTCCCAGAAGTCTCACTTCTTGCCTCTCCCTAGTACACAAATGTGCCAGTCCCAGCAACAGTCTGCTAAATCTTTTCTTAACCCTCTCCAACTTAATAATATCCTTCCTATAGCAGAACAATCAGAACTGTGCACAATACTCCAAAAATGGCCTCACCAACATCCTGGACAACCTCAACCTGATGTCCCAACTTCTATATTCAATGGTCCCAGCAATGAAAGGTAAGCATGCTAAATGCCTTCTTAACCACCCTGTTCATCTAAGGCAGGTCTTTCAAAGAATTGTGCACCTGAACTCTTAGATATCTCAGTTTGACAACACCTCACAGGGCCCTACCATTAACTAAAGGGGAACAGACAGCCACTGCTGCAACTGCAGTCATGATTCCAGGATGGTGTAATGCTCCATGCTGCCAGGGTCAAGAACATTCTAAGAGTGGGCAAGGTGATCAGCCAGGGGTTGATTCTGTAACTGCACCAATTGCACTGGCAGAAAGAGGAATATAATACTGCAGATAAGGTTTATGAAGCTAGGAGTGAAATTGAAAACCAAAGCCTCAAAGATATTAATGTCTGTTTATTCCCAGCACCATACATTACTGAGCACTGAAATAGGCACTTAGAACTAATGAATATGTATTGTTGTAGGATAGCCCAAAATGGCCATGGCACATAGGTTAGTGTCAAGTCCTTTCATTAATTATATAGATTAAATGAAACATTTCTGTAACCTGAGCTTCTTGTGGCATTTGTAAGGCATCTATGCGATCTGTTAAATACAAGGTTAACTGCTTGTCCAACAATCCAAGTGACTCCTGCAGGTCATGTATTTGCTGTTCATTTTCTTGAGACATTTGTAAATGCTGCTCCAATGAGATCTGCTTGTTCACAGCCTATAAAACAAACAAGGTGTTATGATCCCAGATGATGATAATACTGGAAGTCAGATCCCAGAATGAAATGTGGCTTAAAGAAGTTGCTTTTTTTTCAGTTAACCATGTGGTGATTAGTTATGGGGACATATTCACACAAGGCTGCAAACTTTCTTCAACAGAAACAAATTTATCACACAAAAGAAATGAGCAAAAATCAAAGTTATCAGAGTATATATGATAGTTAGAATGATGTCAAAACATACAGCATATCAAAGTTTCAATGTGTTTCCTGACACGATCCATGACAAAAACTCAAGTATTGAGAAATAACACCCCCTCAATCTCAATACTTTAGGAATCTCTTTAACAAATGAGTGACAGCTTCTTTGCCATGGATTGAGGAAATGGTTTGATGAGTCTTTTCCAAATCTACCAAAGTGAACTTTTCACAAATGAGAACATTAACTTCATCATTTCTAATAACCTGAAGGTTTCTAACCAAATTCTACTGATTTGGAACTTTGACAGTTTAAACACTTCAGCTGAGGTAAATGAGTCCCTGAAGTACTCAGAGGGGAAAAAAAAATCTAAACTGGTTTCTGAACACAGGTCTCTTCAGATCTTTTTTTTTATATTACAAACTTGCTCATCTAGATTCTTCTAAATAAAAACAAAGCTATTACAGAGACATTATAGCTTTATTTTAACTGTCATACACCAAAAGCATTAATACCTCTCCATTAGCTGGGTAAAAGATTAGAGTCAGGAGTGTGGTGCTGGAAAAGCACAGCAGGTCAGGCAGCAACGGAGGAGCAGGATGGAGGGTTTTTCCTGCTCCTCGGATGTTGCCTGACCTGCTGCGCTTTTCCAGCACCACACTCTCGACTCTGATCTCTCCATTCGCACCAGAGGGGCTTGCAGTCACCTGCTCCATGACACTTAGTGGGTTAGCTCACTATGCTAAATAAAATCTTTGACCATGTTTCTTTTAAAAGAAAACTCTAAAAAGAAGCCAACACCAATCTCAATCTATCCAGAATACAGATTCCAAAAAATAATATTGATAGAAATTATAGACCTTTCATAATAGAGGACAAAAACACTTAGTTAAAATTCACTACAAAGAAGTCTTATTCAAGGCAGAGTTGGGGGAATCTCTCAGGATATTGCTTACAACCGTGGGATACAGAAAACAAGATTTTCAGGCTGGAATCTATGATGATCCTTCATCACATGTGACACTGTATCCTGTACTCTGTTCTGTTACACTGATGCAAATTGTATAGTATGATGTCTCTGGAAAGCACATAGGATAACACTTTTCACTGTACCTCAGTACATGTGACAGTAATAAATCAAATTTTAAAAATGACAAATCAGGATAAAGAATCACTGGGCAGTAGTGTTAATTTCGCTACAGGTTGAACAGATCAAGTTTGAATTTCAGAGGATTGAGAAACAGTTTTTGAAAAACTTTAATATAATCTTAAAAATACAAATAAAGAGATAAAATCTAGCAGATTTAATAATTGTAAGGATCAGATGTATTTGAAGTACAGTATGGTCAACGTCAAAATTCAACTGACTCAAGCAGTCAAATGGTTACACAGAACCAGTGTTACAAGAATAACAGGTAACAAGCACAATCACAATTACAGTAATATTCCACAAAAACTTGTCTCCAACTAGATATATTTTGAATAAATTTTGTCTACATTCAACATAATTTCCACAACCAAATGTAGAAATTCTCTTTTCTCTTCAATTCATGATTTAAAATTTTAAGTAGGTTTAGAAGGTTAAAAGGATATGTTCCAACATATCAAAAGGAAAACTTCAGCACACAAGTGAGATGGCAGAATACAAAATCCAATTAATATGGAAATACATTTTGCCTCCAATTGAGAACACTCAAATACTGATTTGATGCTTATTGAGTTCAGCAGCCTCACAATCTACCAGTCATATCCCACGTCTTTCATTGGGTACCCAACAAACTTGCAATCTCATTATTTTCTTGGCAGTCTGTTAACTTACAACAAAAAAAGCAAAAAACCAAGAATAAAATACTACTCCACCAATCTTAATGAATAGACAAGCAGCAACATCAAGGTATTTAAGATAGCAGATTTGGACAAACGTACTGCGGAGGACCTCTTACCTGATGACTGAGCTCTTCATACCGAGCATTGAATACCTCCAGTTTTGCACTTATAAGTTCATCCAATATTCCACCATCAATCAGCGTCTGACCTAGTTCACGGATTTGTGTTCGATTATCTGCTGGATGACGGAGTACAGACTCGAGGGACTAAGGGATGGAGAATAAAGTACACAGCAAAATAGCTGAAATGATTCTCCCAGCTAAAACATGTCAGAGGTCAATGAAATAAGTGCAGTGAATAGCATCAGTCATGGGAATTTTATTAGCTGGAGACATACATTACTACTAAACAGAACTTGAACTTTATGAATTAAAATATCACTCCTATCTAAAAACTGCAGTATTTTTAACTATGTCATCACCAAAGTAGACAATGTCACTACAAAATCTCTGTGCAATACTTGGGCATATTCAGAGAAGAACATGCCACTGTCTTAATGGAAAGAGCACATTGTTCTATAAAGGTCATCAGATACAACAGTCTCCAAGTGCAGAACACTATGTTCTTTCAAGAACATGTTCATAACAACATAATGTTCTCACTTTTTTTTATTGACTACAATAAGCATTGTCGATAAATGTGGAAAAGGAAAATTGTTTCTATTTCAAAGTAAGATTTTTGTTCGAGATTTGAAGCATTTCCAGACAATAACTTACTTAAATTTCATTTATTATATGCATGTTGATGTATGTTGGTTAGCAAAGTTCAGTGCTTCATTTAAAAGCCCCTCATTGATGCAGCAACTAGGCTTCTATGCAGTCTGAGCTCTGAACACAGCTTCAAACAATGCTTAGATACAACTGCAGAAACAGTATGAAACAGGTTGACAGTATGGAGGTTGTGGGTAGTGAGGCACTATGGGTGGAACTGAGAAATAAGAAGGGTGTAGTTACATTGTTGGGGCTGTATTGCAGGCCTCCCAATAGTGAGCGTGAGGTAGAAGAACAAATAGCTAAACAAATTATGGAAAGATGTAGAGGCAATAGGGTAGTGGTGATGGGAAATTTTAATTTTCCCAACATTGACTGGGATACACTTAGCGTCAGAGGTCTGGTCAGGGTAGAATTTGTAAGAAGCGCCCAGGAGAGTTTCCTAGAGTAGTGTGTCAATAGTCCGACAAGGGAAAGGGCCATATTGGACCTGGCACTGGGGAATGAGCCAGTTGCGGTGGAGGATTTCTTTGGGAACAGTGACCACAATTCTGTAAGTTTTAGAATACTCGTAGATAAAGATGAGAGTGGTCCTAAGGGAAGAGTACTAAACTGGGCCAAGGCCAATTATATCAAAATTAGGCAGGAACTCGGAAATGTGCATTGGACACAACTATTTGAAGGGAAGTCCGCATTTGATATGTGGGAGGCTTTCAAAAATAGGTTAAAGATAGTGCAGGTTAGGCATGTCCCATTGAAAGCAAAGGACAGGAAGGGCAAGATTCATGCACCGTGGGTGACAGGAGAAATTGTACAACAAGTCAAGAGAAAAAGGGAAGCATACATAAGGTCTAGGCAACTAAGAACAGAACAGGCCCTGGAGGAATATCTGAAGAGTAGGACAAGTCTTAAACGAGGAATCAAGTGGGCTAAAAGGGTCATGAAATAGCTTTAGCGAGCAGAATTAAGGAGAATCCCAAAGCATTTAACTCTTATATAAGAAGTGAGCAGGTAAGTAGACAAAGTATTGGTCCACTAAAGGATAATGAAGGAAGGCTGTGTATCGAACCTGAGAAAATGGGTGAGATTAGAACATAGAACATAGAACAGTACAGCAGACAACAGGCCCTTCAGCCCAAGATGTTGTGCCGACCATTGATCCTCATGTGAGGTAAACCTAATGTACAAACTCTCAAATTTCTGTGACCATATGCATGTCCAGCAGTCTCTTAAAAATCCCCAATGACCTCACTTCCACAACTGCTGCTGGCAACGCATTCCATGCTATCTCAACTCTCTGCGTAAAGAACCTGCCTCTGACATCCCCTCTATACTTTTCGCCAAATAGCTTAAAATTATGACCCCTCGTGTTCACAATTTCTGCCCTGGGAAAAAGTTTCTGGCTATCAACATTATCTATGCCCCTTATTATCTTGTACACCTCAATTAGGTCCCCTCTCTTCCTTCTTTTTTCCAAAGAAAAAAGTCCGAGCTCAGTCAACCTCTCTTCGTAAGATAAGCCCTCCAGTCCAGGCAGCATCCTGGTAAACCTCCTCTGAACCCTCTCCAAAGCCTCCACATCTTTCCTATAATAGGGCGACCAGAACTGGACGCAGTATTCCAAGTGCGGTCTAACCAAAGTTTTATAGAGCTGCAACAAGATCTCACGGCTCTTAAACTCAATCCCCTGTTAATGAAAGCCAAAACACCATATGCTTTCTTAACAACCCTATTCACTTGGGTAGCAATTTTAAGAGATCTATGTACCTGCACACCAAGATCCCGCTGTTCCTCCACACTGCCAGGAATCCTGTCTTTAATCCTGTACTCAACTTTCAAGTTCGACCTTCCAAAATGCATCACCTCACATTTATCCATGTTGAACTCCATCTGCCACCTCTCAGCCCATCTCTGCATCCTGTCAATGTCACGCTGCAGCCTACAACAGTCCTCTTTTCTGTCAACGACACCTCCAACCTTTGTGTCGTCTGCAAACTTTCTAACCCATCCTTCAATCTCCTCAGCCAAGTCATTAATAAAAATTACAAAGATTAGAGGCCCAAGAACAGAGTCCTGTAGAACACCACTCACCACTGACTTCCAGGCAGAATACTTTCCTTCCACTACCCCTCGCTGTCTTCTGTCGACCAGCCAATTCTGTATACAAAAAGCTAAATTTCCCTGTATCCCATTCCTCCTGACCTTCTGAACGAGCCTACCATGGGGAACCTTATCAAATGCCTTACTGAAGTCCATATACACAACATCCACCACTCGGCCCTCATCAACTTGTCTAATAACATCCTCAAATAACTCAATAAGATTTGTGAGGCATGACCTGCCCCTCACAAAGCCGTGCTGACTGCCTTTAATCAAGCCATGCTCTTACAGATGGTCATAAATCCTATCCTTCAGAACCCTTCCTAACACCTTGCAGATGACAGACGTGAGACTGACTGGTCTGTAACTGACGGGAATTTCCCTATTTCCTTTCTTGAAGAGAGGAATTACATTTGCCTCCCTCCAGTCCTCGGGTAAGACTCCGATGGAGAGCGAGGATGCAAAGATCTTCGCAAGCAGCAAAGCAATCACAATTCTCGCTTCCCAAAGCAGCCGAGGACAAATCTGGTCTGGCCCTGGCGATTTGTCAATCTTAATGTTTGTCAAAATGTTCAACACATCAGCTTCCTCAATCTCTATCCATTCCAGTATGCTTACCTGCTCCTCAATGGTTTCATTCACTACAAGGTCCTTTTCTTCAGTAAAGTCAAAAGCAAAAAACTCATTTAGGGATTCCCCTACCTCCTCAGACTCTATACACAAGTTCCCTATGCTATCCCTGATCAGCCCTACTCTTTTTTTGATCATTCTCTTATTCCTCACATGTGTGTAAAATGCCTTTGGATTCTCCCTAATTCTTCCTGTCAAGCCTTTTACGTGCCCCCTTCCTGGCTCTCCTCAGACCATTTTTGAGCTTCTTCCTCACCTGCCTGTAATCCTCTAGAGCTGAGCAAGACCCTTGCTTCCTCCACCTTACGTAAGCTGCCTTCTTTCTTTTGACAAGAAGCTCCTCTGCTCTCGTCATCCAAGGTTCCTTTATTTTACCCCTTCTTGCCTGTCTCAGAGGAACACATTTATGCGTCACTCGCAACAATTGTTCCTTAAACAGTCTCCACATGCCCTTTCCATGGAACAATTGCTCCTAGTCAATGCTTCCCAACGCACATCTGATAGTATCATAGTTTCCTTTTCCCCAATTAAATATCCCCCCATTGTGCCTGCTTCTCTCCTTCTCCATAGCTATGTAGAATGTGAGGCAGTTGTGGTCACTATCACCAAAGTGCTCTCCCACCGCAAGATCTGACACCTGCCCCGGCTCATTGCCGAGCACCAAATCCAAAATGGCCTCTCCCCTCATCGGCCTGTCAACGTACTGAGTTAGGAAACCCTCCTGAACACACCTTACAAAAACAGGTCCTTCCAAACCATCTGCTCGAAGGGGGTTCCAATCAATATTGGGAAAGTTAGTCACCCATTACAACTACCCTACTACATTTACACTTTTCCAAAATCTGCCAACCTATGCTTTCTTCAATCACCCTGCTGCTACTGGGGGAGGGGGGGGGGATCTGTAGTAAACCCTTACTGAGGTGACTGCTCCCTTATTGTTCCTAATTTCCACCCATACTGACTCAGTAGGCAGACCCTCCTCGACAATGGTAACTTCTGTAGCTGTGATACCCTCTCTGATTAGCAGTGTTATACCCCTTCCTCTTTTCCCCCCCCCTCCCTATTCTTTTTAAATATTCTAAACCCTGGAACATCCAGCTACCATTCCTGCCCCTGAGAAACCCACGTCTCTGTTATGGCCACAACATCATAGCACCAGGTACTGATCCATGCTCTAAGCTCATCATTTTTATTTCTGACACTCCTTGCATTATAGCAAACACACTTTAACCGATCCCTTGGTTCTTTCCCAGGAAATTCCTTCCCACTGGCTGCACTGTCTCTTGCTATTGCCTCATCTGCATCAACTCTCACCACCGGTATATAGCTCAGGTTCCCACCCCCCCTGCCATACTAGTTTAAACTCTCCTGAACAACTCGAGCAAACCTTCCACCCAGGAAGGTCCCTTTCCAGTTCAGGTGCAACCCGTCCTTCATGTACAGGTCCCACCTTCCCCAGAAGGCATCCCAATTATCTACATATCTGAAGCCCTTCCTCCTAAACCAACTACGCAGCCATGTGTTAAGCTGTGCCCGATCCCTGTTCCTCGCCTCGCTATCTCGTGGCACCGGTAGTAAACCCGAGAACACTACTCTGTTCGTCCTGCTCTGCAGCTTCCACCCTAACTCCCTGAAATCACTGTTTATATCCTCGATCCTTTTCCTGGCTATATCATCAGTGCCAATATGGAACACAATTTCTGGCTGTTCGCCCTCCTCTTTCAGAATCTTATACACCCAATCGGAGACATCCCAGACCCTGGCAACAGGGAGGCAACAAACTTTCCGGGAATCCCGGTCCTGACCACAAAATCTCCTGTCAATTTTCCTAACAATCGAGTCTCCTACCATTAGCGCTTTTCTGTTCTGCCCCCTTCCCTTCTGGGCCACAGTGTCAGGCTCACTGCCAGAGAACTGAATGATCATTTTGCATCAGTGTTCACTGAGGAGAGGAACATGAATCTTGAGATTAGAGACAGAAGTTTGATTAGTCTGGATCACATTGGCATAAGTAGGGAAGATGTGTTGGGCAGGCTAGAGGTTATTAAGATGGACAAATCCCCAGGACCAGACGGGATCTATCCCAGGTTGCTGAGGGAGGTGAGAGAGGAAATAGCGAGGCCCTGACAGATATCTTTGTGGTATCCTTAAATACAGGTGAGGTGCCAGAGGACTGGAAGGTTGCTCATGTTGTCCCCCTGTACAAGAAGGGTAGTAGGGATATTCCGGGTAACTACAGACCAGTGAGCCTGAGGTCGGTGTGGGAAAGTTGCTGGAGAGGGTACTGAAGGGTAGGATCTATTTATATTTAGAAAAGAATGGGCTTATCAGTGAGAAGCAACATGGTTTTGTGCGGGGGCAATCGTGCCTTACCAACTTAATAGAGTTCTTCGAGGAAGTGACCAAGTTGATAGATGAAGGAAGGGCTGTTGATGTCATATACATGGACTTTAGTAAGGTGTTTGATAAGGTTCTCCATGGTAGACTAATGAAGAAAGTGAAGTCACATGTTGTGGAGGGTGTTCTAGCTAGGTGGATAAAGGACCGATTGAGCAACAGGAGACAAAGAGTAGTAGTTGAAGGGGTTTCTCGAAATGGAGAAAGGTGACCAGTGGTGTTCCACAGGGATCAGTGTTGGGGCCACTGTTATTTGTAATATACATAAGTGATCTGGAAGAGGGCACTGTTGGTATGAGCAGCAAGTTTGCAGATGACAAAAAGATTGGTGGAGTAGCAGAAAGCATAAGGGACTGTCAAAGAATACAGGAGGACATACACAGACTGGAGAGTTGGGCGGAAAAGTGGCAGATGAATTTCAATCCAGACAAATGTGAAGTGATGCATTTAGGCAAGACTAATTTTAGAGCGAATTATACAATGAAAGCAAGAGCCTTGGGAAAGGTTGATGGACAAAGAGATCTGGGAGTGCAGGTCCGTTGTACCCTGAAGGTTGCTGCACAGGTGGATAGAGTGGTCAGGAAGACATGTAGTTTGCTTGCCGTCATTGGACGGAGTATTGAGTATAAAAGCTGGCAAGTCATGTTAAAATTATACAGGACGTTGGTTCGGCCGCATTTGGAATACGGTGTACAGTTCTGGTCGCCACATTACCAAAAGGATGTGGACACTTTGGAGAGGGTGCAGAGGTGGTTTACGAGGATGTTACCTGGTATGGAAGGTGCTCGCTATGAAGATAGGTTGAGTAGGTTAGGTTTATTTTCATTAGAAAAAAGGAGATTGAGGGGGGACGCGATTGAGGTTTACAACATCATGAAAGGTATAGACAGGATGGATAGTGACAAGCTTTTTCCCAGGGTGAAGGATTCCATAATGAGAAGTCACACTTTCAAGGTGAGGTGTGGAAAGTTTAAGGGGGATACACGTGGCAAGTACTTCACACAGAGGGTGGTAGGTGTCTGGAACGCGTTGCCAGCAGAGGTGGTAGAGGTAGACACAGTAGATTCATTTAAGATGCGTCTGGACTGATGCATGATTAGGTGGGGAGCAGAGGGATGCAGATGCTTAGGGATTGACAGACAGGTTCAGACAGTACATTTGGATAGGCTCAGGCTTGGAGGGCCAAAGGGCCTGTTCCTGGGCTGTAAATTGTCTTTGTTCTACTAATGTCAAAGCTGTTGTGCAATTGAAATGAGTTACCCTTAATTAGGAAGGGCATCACAGCTTCAGAAAAGAAGGTTGTTGAGGAGGGTTTGTCCGCTGAGTCAGTATGGGTGGAAGTCACAGTAAAGGAGCAGTCACTTTATTGGGTGTTTCCTATAGACCCTCCAATAGTAGCTGAGAGGTGGAAGAACAGATTGGACAGCAGATCTTGGAAAAGTGCAGACGTAACTGAGTTATTGTTATGGGTGACTCAATCTTCCCCAATATTGATTGGATCCTCCTTAGTGCAGATGGTCTGGATGGAGCCAATTTTGTAAGATATGTCCAGGGAGGTGAGGGCCTAGTGGTATTACCACTGGACTGTTAATCTAGAGACCCAGGCAATTTCCAAGGACCCTGGTTCAAATCCCACTATGGCAGATGATGAAACTTGAATTCAATAAATATCTGGAATTAAGAATCTAATGACTACTACAAATCCATTGCCAATTGTCAGAAAAGCCCATCTGGTTCACTAACATCCTTTAGGGAAGGAATCCGCCATCTTTACCTGGTCTGGCCTACATGCAATTCCAGACTCACAGCAAAGTGGTTGACTCTCAACTGCCCTCTGGGCAATTAGGGATGGGCAATAAATGCTGCCCAGCCAGAGATGCCTTCATCCTGTTACAGAATTAAAAAAAACATAGCCATGGAGAGGGATAGGAAAAGACAGTAAGGGAAGGTATTTAATTGGGGATGGGGAAATTATACTGCTATTAGACAGGAGCTGGGGAGTATAAATAGGGAACAATTGTTCTACAAGAACTTCACAACAGAAATGTGCAAGTTGTTTAAGGAGCACTTATCATGAGTGTTGGATAACTTTGTCCCACTGAGACAGGCAAGGAATGGTAAGGTGAAGGAGCCTTGGATGACAAGAGCAGAGAAGCTTCTCGACAAGAGGATGAAGGAAGCTTACTTAAGGGTTGAGAAGGCAAGGACCTGGCACAGTTTTAGAGAATTACAGGGTAACTAGGAAAGAACTCAAAAATGAACTAAGGAGAGCAAGGGGGAGGCACGAAAAAGCCTTGGTGGGAAGAATTATGGCAAACCCAAAGGCGTTCTACACGTACGTGAAGAATAAGAAAATGATCAGAGAAAGGGTAGAGATGATCAGGAATAGTGGAGGGAACTTGTGCCTGGAGTCTGAAGTGGTAGGGAAAGCCCTAAGTGAGTTTTTTGCTTCAGTATTCACGAGAGAAAGGGACCCTTGTTGATAGTGAGAACACCATAAACCAGGTTAATAGGCTTGAACAGACTGATATTAAGCAAGTAGATGTGCTGGAAATTCTAGGAAGCATCAAGACACATAATTCCCAGGGCAGGACCAAATATATCCAAGGTTACTATGGGAACCAAGGAATGAGATTGCTGTGCTGCCGGCGATGATCTTTACATCTTCACTCTACACGGGAGTAGTACTGGCTGATTGGAGGGAGGCAAATATTGTTCCCCTGTTCAAGAAAAGGAATAGAGAAATCACTGGGAATTATAGACCAGTCAGTCTTATGTCTGTGGTAAGCAAGTACTGGAAAGGATTCTGAGAGATAGGATTTATAACAAATTGGAAAAACATAGTTTGATTAAAGATAGTCAGTTAGGCTTTGTGAGGGACAGGTCGTGCCTCACAAATGTTATGAGTTCTTTGAGGATGTGATGAGACAAGTTGATTAAGGTCAAGCAGTGGATGTGGTGTGTATGGATTGCAGTGAGGCATTTGTTAAAGTTCCCCACTGTAGGTTCGTTCAGAAGGTTAGGAGATATGGGATACAGAGAAATTTGCCTGTCTAAATACTGAATTGGCTGGCTAAAAGAAGACAGTGAGTGGTAGTGGATGGAAAGTATTCCGCCTGGAGGTCGGTGACCAGTGGTGCCCCAAAGGGATCTGTTCTTGGGTCTCTATGTTTTGTAATTTTTATAAATGGCTTGGATGAAGAAGTGAAACGGTGGGTTAGTAAGTTTGCCAATGACACCGAGGTTGATGGTGTTGTAGATAGTGTCAAGGGCTGTTGCAGGCGACAACAAGACATTGACAAGATACAGAGCTGGGCTGAGAAGTGGCAGATGAAGTTCAACCTGGATAAATGCAAAGTAATTAGTTTTGGAAGGTCAAATTTGAATGCTGAATGCAGGATTCTTGGCAGTGTGGAAGAACAGTGGGCTCTTAGGGTCCATGTACATAAATCCCTCAAAGTCGTCAACCAAGTTGATAGGGTTTTTAAGAAAGCATATGGTGTTTTGGCTTTCATAAGAGCTGAGAGGTTTTGCTGCAGCTCTATAACCCTGGTTTGACCACACTTGGAATATTGTGTTCAGTTCTCGACGCCTCATTATAGGAAGAATTAGATGCTTTAGAGAGGGTGCACAGCAGATTTACCAGGTTATTCTCTGGATTGGAGGGCTTGTCTTATGATGTGAGGTTAAGTGAGCTAGGGCTTTTCACACTGGAGAGGAGCAGGAGGACAGATGACTTGATAGAGGTGTATAAGATAATGAGGGGCATAGATAGAGCAGTTAGACAAAGTTTTCACCAGAGCAGAAATGGCTATCACAAGGAATCGTAATTTTAAGGTGATTGGAGGGAGGTATCGGGAAAATGTCAGAGGTAGATTCTCTACACACAGAGTGGTGGGTGCGTGGAATGCAATGCCAATGATGATCGTAGATTCAAAGACATTAGGGCCATTTAAACGACTTCTGGACAAGCACATGGATGGCAGTAAATTCAGGGGTGTGTAGGTTAGGTTGATCTTAGATTAAGATAAATGCTCAGGACAACATCATGGGCTGAAGGGCCTGTACTGTGCTGCACTGTTCTATGTTCCTCTGTAATGTCCGACTTGCCTATACAGAAAATATCTGCATTTAATTTAAGAGAACTATATTTCAAGTTGCATCTTTAAGTTTTAATAAGCATGTTACCTCAAGGGCCTCACTGACAGCTTCAGCACCGTCTGGTATATTTTCTGTGGTGTACAACATCTCCTCCAGATTCTTTAACCAATTATTTTCTATGTCCAAGTAATGGAGCAACTCACACCAGCAAGACCATACCTCCTGTGGCAGAGAGAGAAAAGTGGAGAACTTTACTTACATTAGGAAAAAAAAGATTTTCAGTTGATCAGTGGTCAGTATAGTGAATATTTTGACAACCAAGATGCAATGAATAGCTTTTGCTTGAAGAAAGTGAACTTCAGTTGGTATTGGGAGTGGCTGCAGTGAAGGGGAAGCTACTGAATCATGAAGAAAGTTACAAACAGGTAACTAGTGGACAGTTCTGCCAATGTACGTTCTGCTTAAATGGCCCTAATGTCTCTGAATGTACTACCATCATTAGCAGTGCATTCCACACACCCACCACTCTCCGCATAAAGAACCTACCTCTAATATTTTCCCGATACCTCCCTCCAATCATCTTAAAATTATGACTCCTGGTGACATTTCTACTCTGGGGAAACGTTTGTCTAACTGGTCTATGTCCCCACCCATTGGTACATGACTGATTGAAAGACTTTAATCAGTTATATCGTCTACTGTCAATACTGAGAGACCACTGCTAATGCATCTTCAAATTACTACTATCAGTGCTCAGCAGCCTTAAGTAGTTCTGATTAAAATTCTTTATACATATTTTAACATTTATTCTTTCACCAAAACTATTCATTTCATTTTCAGGTATCGTTATACACTAAAAACTGAAATTGGCAATGATCTGATTGAATGCAGAACAGGTTCAAAGTGCCAAATGGACAACTCATGTTTCTAATTCTTATGTTAGAAATGCAGTTCTGAAGTATTGTTTTGCTAGAAACAACCTGCAGCTGGTTTCTATCCAATCTGGGCTTCTGGAATTGTTTTTCACACAATGAGCAAGAGAGAAACCCACACTTCAATTCAATCTCTCCTCACACCGAACTGACTGGCTCATCCTTATTAAATATGCAGCAATCCTTTTCTAATTCTTTCATGGGATTTAAGCATCACTAACAAGGCCAACATTTCTTACCTATTCTGATTCTAATTCCCCATAGTGGTAAAAGAGGCCCTTCAGCCCAACAAGTCCACACCGACCCTCCAAAGAGTAACCCACCCAGACCCATTCCCCGACCTATATTTACTCCTGACCAATAACCCACACTATGGACAATTTAGCATGGCCAATTCACCTAATATCTTTGGATTGTGGGAGGAAACCGGAAGCACCCGGAGGAAGACCACGCAGACACAGGGAGAATGTGCAAACTCCACACAGAAAGTTGCCTGAGGCTGGAATCAAACCCAGGTCTTTGGCGCTGTGAGGCAGCAGTGCTCACCACTGAGCTACCATGCTGCCTAACAAAAATTCTAGAATGAGTGGCTTGATTAACTACTTCAGAGGGCAATTAAGAGTCAGCCAAACTACGACTTGCAAATCACAAGTTAGCCAAACTAAGTTCAATGTGACCCATTAGTACTTTTAAGACAATTGATGGCAATGTCATGTTCTCCATTACTGAGAATTTTTATTTTAAAATAAAACAATTCCTGAATTACTAACTGAATTTAAATTCCACCAGCTGTCACGTTGGGGCTCAAACCTATGTCCATTAGACCATAAGACATAGAAGTGAAAGTAAGGTCATTCGGCCCATCAAGTCCATTCTGCCATTTAATCATGGCTGAAGGCATTTCAACTCCACTTACCCGCATTCTCCCCGTAGCCCTTAATTCCTTGTGACATCAAGAATTTATCAATCTCTGCCTTGAAGACATTCTCTGTCACCCAGAATATTAACCTAGCCCTCTGGATTACTAGACCAGTGACATTACCAACGTGCGACCATGTTACCAGGGTGAAGGTCTCTACAGTTTACACATAATTTATTCATGGACAACTGCAAAAATCTAAACAGATGGAAATTCAGTTCTCAACTGAAGGAAGGAACAACTTCAGTGCTGGAATTCGAAGCTACATTTTTCTATGGCCAGTAATGCTCCTCGATTGTACGAGTTGATAAAGTGTGGCACTGGAACAGCTGGTCAAGCAGCATCTGAGGAGCAGGAGAGTCGATATTTCAGGCATAACCCGCCATCAGGACTCCTTGGTTGTATGAGCAACACCAAAATCAATGCTACTTGCACTAACCCAGTGAAAAAAATTCAACTGTAGCAAATTTTCATTTAGATGTTTCTAGACACAGGCTTAAATGAGTAGGGTTACATTTGATAGCCACCAGTTTCTCAAGTTCAGAGCTTTGGAAAGCAACATTATTAGCTTTAAACATTACAATAACATTCTCCTCATACCTGTGATGTTGAAAAATATGTTTTGTGGCTCCCTCTACTTCAGAGTTTTTGCTCCAACATCTCGAGTGCCAATTGGCAGAGATAACAAGTTTCAGCCCATCACTAACATGATGCAACCCAAGGGAATGCACAGATAGCTTAAACTGATTTTTCGGAGCATCCACCGTTGGGTATCTCTGCACCCATAAACAGCAAAAAATGATTTTCATCCTATCAAACTACACTAATATATAGCATCACTTGAACACGTTTTGTTTAACACAAGTATAATCACTCCCCTCACCTTTAAAGTCAAATATTTACGTTCAATCCTATCACAAAGCCTCTTGTAATTCTCCATCATCGCATTAAGATCCCTGGACATCTGTTCCTGATCATTGGGTGGAACTTTCTTAAGAACTGAATTTATATTGTCTTTCAGAATCTTCACTCTAACTTCTTTCTGCAGCACCTCCTCTTTTGCACGCTTGTGTGTGGGGGAAAGAGAGAGAAAAAGAAATGTCGTCATTTCTGCAAGAGAAAAAGCTACTCATTCAACCCTAGTGCAAAATCTTTTCTTAACCCATGTCCTTATGTGTGCACTTTTCAGAATTAAATTACATTCTGGCTCAATAGCTTTGATTGAGGGACAGAAACAGCACTTGCCCGGCAGCACTGCCCAATATTTGTTAACAGCAGGAGTTTGACCCTGTTCCCTTGCTGCTCTGTAAGGCTCCTGACATTAATTAAAGCAAATCTGAACTAAAGGAATTACAATGCAGAAATTTCCAATATTAATTATTCTTGGAACCAACGCATTACATTTTACCTTCATCTCCTCTAAAGCAGTCTCTAATTCTTCAGGTGACTTATATTCAAAGTCTTTCTCTAAATATTCCTCTTCAGCTTGCATGGTCCACTCACGCATTTCCACAAGATCTTTCTTCAAGTTCAGTGTCTTCTCATGACCTTCAGACAATCTTGCCTGCTGAGACATAATCTGCAAAAACAAAGAACAATACAGCACAGGAACAGGCTCTTCAGCCCTCCAAGCCTACACCAACACGTTTGCTCTTCTGTACTAAAACTGTCTTCACTTACAGGATCTGTATCCCTCTAATCCCTTCCTATTCATGTATTTGTCCAGCTGCTTCTTGAATGCTGCTATTGTGTCTGCTTCCACCACCTCCTCTGGCAACACGTTCCAGGCTCTCATTATATTTTGTGAGGAAAAACATGCCTTGTATATCTCTTTTAAACTCTCTACCTCCTCCTCCAAATCTGACCCACCCCCACCCCACACATTGAAACTGTGTTCCCTATTAATTGACCCCTCCATCCCAAGAAAAAGCCTCATACTTTCCATTCTATCCATGCCACTCTCAATCTTCTAAATTTCTGTCACGTTGCCCCTCAACCTCCTGCATTCCAGCGAAAACAAACCTAGTCTATCCAACTTTTTTCTGTAGCTATAATTCCCCATACCAGGCTACAACCTGGTAAACCTTTTCTGTACCCTCTCAAAAGCATCCAAATCCTTCTGGTAGTGCCATGACCAGAATTGAACACGATATTCCAAGTGTGGCCCAACTAAAGTTCTATAAAACTTCCGTTTTCCATTCTCAATGCACCTTCCAATGAAGGCAAGCATGCCATAGGGCTTTTTTACCATCTTATCTATTCTGTGCTGTCACTTTTAATGTGCACCTGCACGCCAGGTCCCTTTGCATATCAATACTCCTAAGGGTTCTGCCATTCACTATATAATTTCCACTTGTATTTAACCTTCCAAAATGCATCATCTCACATTTGTCCTCCAAAACATAAAAACATTTTCCTGTGACTACATGCAGCAGTTTGCAACCTTTAGAAACTGCACTCCAACTCTGCAATCATATTAAATACGAAAAATGATCAACCCTCTTAATTACTGTATTAAGAGGCGCATTAATTAATTGCTTAGGAAAACATTGAAATCTGTCACAACCCAGATTATTAATTAATAGATAATATATTTAATCAGGGAAGGTTTTGACATTCATACCCAACAATAAATATATGTAAAGTTCAGTGAAATACAATCAGAAAAAGGTAAGGGATGTTACCAGATTACTTGACACTTTACACAACATTAAGGTCATTATGCCAGGGGCATCACTCCTCATTGCAGACTATTCCATGAGGGACAACAGGTGAGACATACTCTGAGCTCAAATCTCTTGATCTCTTGGCTGGGCCTTGAAAAAACCTTCAGCCTCGAAAGTGACAGCACTGCCTATTGAGTTATAGGCCTTGGATACTGGCTGAGGTGGTGCTGGTAGCTGGTACTGAATAAGCCATAACATTGCTGGACACACTTTCCTCATTCCTGAAGAAGGGCTTATACCCGAAAAGTCGATTCTCCTGTTCCTTGGATGCTACCTGACTTGCTGCACTTTTCCAGCAACACATTTTCAGCTCTGATCTCCAGCATCTGCAGTCCTCACATTCTCCTCCATAACATTGTAAGAATCAGGATGGGAGATGACAAACACTGGACAGGAAAAATCATAAGGCTAAACCACAGAAAATACAATTCGAAAATCGTCTGATCTCATGGATTAAACTCGCTCACTCTTGGATATGCATTCGACATTTACAGGGACACTACTCACACAGATTCAAGTCCTACAAAATGAACAAATAGTTTTGTTCTGGCAAGAAAGTTCCATCATTATTCACACCACCTGACATACTGGAGAGCCATGAATTAACAATTGTTGGAACAGTTTACCCCTTACCTGGTTGCTCACACTTTCAAATCGTGTGCGGCAATCAACCATACGAGGCATCACAGAATTGGAGATAGCTATCATTGGCTGCTTTTTCAATGATTCATGGATCTCATTCATTGATGTCAAATTGGACTCTACATTCTGAATGTCTTTCACAAATGTCTATATTTAGAGACAGAGATCAACAGTTAAAAAATGAATTGAGCAATTATTGTCTCTTTCAGATAAATATGTATATCTTTAAAAAACTGTTGTATCTGTAACACAATAATTCTTTATGCTTTTTCACATTTTTGCACAAGTCCTTCAAATAAAGTTTACCAACCCAGGATACCCTAATCTCTAAACTAAAGAACAGCTTGTTGACAATAAATTATAGCCAAGAATAAACAACCTTTAATTATGCAAGGTTTTCTAAAAGTAGTAAGAGTAATTTGGCATCATTACAGATAACAGAATGGCTGTTTGCCACAGTGTGTAATCATTATTCTCTCAGTCACGCAATGTAATGCCATTGAAAAATTGATCTAAAGCACCAAGTTCTACAATGCTTACAGATTCTAACAACTATCCTTTCTTCCTTAAGTTACAACGTCTGGACAATGTTACTTAAGGCTGATGGGCACTGCAGTGCCCCTATATTAAATTAGCAGATTCTAAGGTTGAATGTACCGGGACCTGATCTTCTATAGATCCCACAAACAGGTGACGGAGCATAATGATGGTCAGAGGGAATAGAAGTTATAGAAAAGATTGATCTAGAAAAAGAATGAGTTGAGACAAGTTAGTTTTATTGAAGGTCAGAAATTGTTTTTCTAAGTTAAGGTGTACATGGGTACAGAACAATTTCTTTCCAGGGTTACTTCTTGATTTTCTCCTTTCACATTTTCATTCCTCATAACTCATTTATGAAGTGATGCAGTCACATGGCAACAAGACTTTCCATATTTGAGTTGCCATATGGGATAGTTATTCTCTTGGAAGCAGAACATTGAAAATTCATCAAAGTGCTGAACAATTACCAACCTTCTATTAAATTAAAACCACAACACACAAGGAATGCATCCATTTACTTGAGACCCCGGTATTTAAACTGGCAAAACCTAACACATGCAAATAAGGAGCAAAGTGTTTTTTAAAAATAATGAACACACTGCTAAACACAGAAATCGTCATACTAATACCTGATGCTTTTCTTTCCAATGTTCAGTACATAAAGCTGGAAGATTTGAGTCAGGTAGGAAGTACCTTCACATTTTCACATTTAAATTGAACAATTGACAGAATTTTTCACAATTAGCTGAATATTCCTTTATTGATTGATTTAAAACTAGTTATTTCCTTTGCAGCCTTCCACTCCCTCCCTATTGCAGCTTCCCTCTTCTCCTCAACTCCAACACCCAGCCTTTCCTCACCACCTTTTAGAACATAGAACAGTGCAGTACAGCCCTTTGGCCTTCGATGTTGCACTGACCTTGGAACCAATCTGAAGCCTATCTATCCTACACTATTCCATTTTCATCCATATTTTTTATCAAATGACCATTTAAATGCCCTTAAAGTTGGTAAATCTACTATCGTTGCAGGCAGGGCATTCTCTGAGTGAAGAACCTAACTCTGACATCTGTCATATATCTATCATCCCTTGATTTAAAGCTACACCCCCTCATGCTAGCCATCACCGTCCAAGGAAAAAGGATCTCACTATCCATTCTATCTAATCCCCAATTATCTTATATGTCTCAATTAAGTCATCTCTTAACCTTCTTCTCTCTAACGAAAACAGCCTCAAGTTCCTCCAGCCTTTCCTCATCAGACCTTCCCTCCATACCAGGCAACATCTTTAATCTCCACTAAACCCTTTTCAAAGCTCCCACATGCTTCCTATAATACGGTGACCAGAACTATACGCAATACTCTTAAGTGCGGCTGCACCAGAGTTTTGTACAGCTGCAACGTGACCTTGTGGCTCTCAATCCCTCTACCAATAAAAGCTACCAATATATGCCTTCCTAACAACCCTATTAACCTGGGTGTCAACTTTAAGGGATTTATATACATGGATACAGATCTCTCTGCTCATTTACACTACCAAGAATCTTTACCATGAGCCCAGTTCTCTTCCAAAGTGAATCACCTTTCCGCATTAAACTCCATTTGCCACCTCTTGGCCCAGCTCTACAGCTTATTTATGTCCCTCTGTAACCTGCAACATTCTTTAACACTATTCACAACTCCACTAACCTTAGTGTCATCCTCAAATTTACTAAACCATCCTTCTATGCCCTCATCCAGGTCATTTATAAAACTGACAAACAGCAGTAGCTGCAAAATAGATTCTTGCAGTATACCACTAGTAACTGAACTCCAGGATAAACATTTCCCATCAGCCACCACCCTCTATCTTCTTTCAGCTAGTCGATTTCTGATCCAAACTGCTAAATCACTCTCAATCCCACACCTCCATATTTTGAGCAATAGTCCACCATGGGGAACTTAATCAAATGCCTTACAGAAATCCATATACACCACATGAACCACTTTACCCTCATCCACCTGTTTGATCACCATCTCAAAGAACTCAATAAGGTTTGTGAGGCACGATCCACCCTTCAGAAAACCATGTTGACTATCCCTAATCAAAATATTCCTTTTGAGATGATTATAAATCCTCTCTCTCATAACCTTTTCCAACACTTCACCCACAACCGAAGTAAGGCTCACTGGTCTATAATTACCAGAGTTGTCTCTACTCCTCTTCTTGAACAATGGGACAACACTTGCTATCCTCCAGTGCTCTGACACTATTCCTGTAGACAATGACAACATAAAGATCAAAACCAACGGCTCTGCAATCTTCTCCCTGGCTTCCCAGAGAATCCTAGGATAAATCCCATCTGGCCCAGGGGACTTATCTATTTTCACACTTTCCAGAATTGCTAACACCTCGTCCTTGTGAACCTCAATTCTGCCCAGTCTAGTAGCCTTATCTCAGTATTCTCCTCAACAGCATTATCTTTTTCAGTGTGAATACTGACAAAAAATTCCTTTAGCACTTCACCTCCCCTTGACAGTCTCCTCCTCTCTCCACTCCTTGTCTTCTTGCTCTCTCTCTCCAACACAGCAGCTTTGTTCTCTTCTCCATGACTTGTTGCAGCTTTCTCCTTTTCCCTATTCCACTTACAGCCTCCACATCACCCCCAATCTAATCACCTTACAGTTTCTTCTTCATCGCCTCCTCATTCCCCAATCGGACAATTCCTCGGACGATGCAGGTGACCCCTCAATATTCAACCTCCTTGCAAACCTCCCCTTTGCCCCTACACAATTGCAGACTCCCCACCTGGGCCCCACCATCCCTAGCAGGGTCCTTCTCCACTTCCAACCCCACCCACTACTGGCACACAGCAATCGCAATGGCTCCCTGGTCTCAGAATCCCCATAGGCTCATTCATGTATGTCTTGTTCTTCCTCCCTTACTCATTCCACCCATTGTTCCTCCAATCATAATCTGAACATTTTTGTGCATTTAATGCTGATAGATTCACAATGAGCCTATCAGCATCAAATATAGGAGAAAACAAGGTAAAAATAGAAAGATCTACAGATACTGTAAATCAGAAACAAAAACAGGTGTTGCTGGGAAAGCTCAGCAGATCTGGCAGCATCAATAGAGAGAAATCAGAGTTAACATTTCAGATCAAGTATCCCTGCCTCAGAATAGGCTTCTCAGAAAGGATCACGAAAGGTTAATCGATTTCACCCCACAGATACTGCCAGACCTGCTAAGCTTTTCCAGCAATTACTGCTTTTGTGTAGGAGAGTATAAATATGTGATTGGAGATGCAGCTCATCAGTTTCCACCCATTCCACTTATGGAGGGATGCTTTCCCAATGGCCTACCACATACATAAATTTATATCAGCATTTTGGGCATTTCAGGGGTGAATACATCTATTTCAGCATCAAGTCATATTTAGACACAGGAAGGAAATGAAAGTGGAAAACTGCATATTAGTGAAATTACTAGGAACAAAATTGCTGATCTGGAAGATTTTAATAATCACTTACAAATTAGGACAAAGACGGAATAAATAAGGGAATGGTAAAAGAATGTTTGAACTGCATAGAGGAGTACGCTATTAGTTGGCCTACCGAATGGATGGGTTGCTGGATCCAGTTATGAATAAGTAAACAGAGCAGGTCAAAATACTAGGTGAACACGTAGTTCTGGACCAGTGACCACAATATAAGCTTTAAGATTCAACTTTGGAAAAAAAGTACAAAATCCTCGATACAGAGAAACCTCAATGGTCCGGCATTCGATTATCTGACTTTGGATTATCCAACAAGATCACAAGGTCTTCATGCTTAGCTAAACTACGTTGTCCAGGAATTGATTAACCGAATGAAATACTCCTCACTCGTGTTCTTTGGACAGCCAAAGTTCCTCTGTATTAGGCTGGTGAACAATATATTTCAGAAAGGTGAATAAGTAAACTAGCGATGTGGAATGAGCAGTTCTAAAAAGGAGTCATACCAGACATGAAACATTAAATCGGCTTCTCTCTCAGACCCCTGCCAGACCTCTAAAGATTCTCCAACACTGTGTATTTGTTTCAGCTTTCCAACATCCACAGTATTTGTTTTTACTGGAATGAGCAGTTTTGCATCATTTTAAATGCAAAGACTTGCAAGGAAAAGGGCTGGAGAAACATCCTCTCACACAATAGTGTAGTTGTAAAATGCACTGCAGGGTTAATGGTGGGGGAAGAAATTGGCCACATATTTATAATTAGGTTGGAAATATGGACAAAAGAGAAAGAAAACGTGAAGGGATCTGGAAACAGAAAGAGGATGACTAGAATGGGAGACGAGCCTCACACCAACACAGCTTGGGCCAAATGAAACACTTCTGCGTTGTAACGTCTCCACATTTTCCTAAAAAGCCCTTTTTTTCTGATAGCAGATCTGTTCATACCATGCACTGCTCCACCTGCTGCCAGAACTCCTCTTTTTTGCCTGACGTGATGGTCTCCTTGGACAAGAAGGTCTCTGCATTATCTATCCATGTTTCCACGGCATCTGCATGTTTCTGCATTGAAAAGAATGAGAAATGATTGTCTCACTAATCATCAAAAATAAATGCATTTGATTGGGGTTTCAATTATCATTTCATCTAATATGGCAGATGGGAGTTTTCAGCAAGATCAGAGGGAACATGGATGCACATGTTGAATCTCGAACTGAAGAAAAAAAAAGATTCTCTTTCTCCTTATTTCTCTAATTCTTTCCTCTCCTGAAGGGAGACTAAAAAGAGATACGCCTCTCCAGTACCATGTTAAAGCAACCACAACTCATGTGACTCTTGACAGTGAGCTTTGGAAAGTTTTTATTAAATCACATGGAGCAAAAGTAATCTATTCAGTTCTGCCTTTAGTTATCTCTCTGAATTGCCCCAATCTTGCTTAACGATCAGGAAATTCTTAGATCACATTTTTAGTAATCGAACATGGAAATTCACTTTCTCATCAATCTCAATGACAGCAGCTGTCTAGGAAATCACTCTATTGTACTTAGAACATAAAAGAGGACAGAAACCAGAGAATCTCAGGATAAATAATCGGGCTGAAGTACAAAATATATATATTCTTTATGCCTCCCTTTGTCTTACTGGTGATATAAAAAAAATTATGTCAAACCATCAATGGTGCACTGAACATTAAGAAAATGCAACTAATTAAACTTTTCTTTTTAAATATGCATACATAAATCACAAAGTTTAGCATGGAAAAATCTTTTATAATGTTTTTTAAAGAACCATACAACTGCAGCAATGGTTACTTTGGATCCTGTAAGCCTTAATATTTTGTACACAAGTTTACGCCCATTCAAAATTAACAAAGATACAGGAAACAAGTGGTGAAACTGGCAGACAATTCAGGAGTGGGCCAAATGATCACAAAAATTTTAACTTAGATATTTTTCAACGTCTAACCAAAATAAATTAGTCATGTGCAAATTTGTTTTAAATCAGCATAACATTCCGCTAATGTTTTAATGATATCAAAATCACAGAATCCCTAAAGTGCAGATCGAGGCTATTTAGCCCATCAAGTCAGGAGGGGTTTTCTGACGAGCCTCCACAGCCCTCTGCGGCAATGAGTTCCACAGATTAACGAAATTCCTCTTTACCTCAATTCTAAAGGGTCATCCCTTCCCTCTGAGGCTGTGCCCTCAGGTCCTAGTCTCTCTTATTAATGGAAATATCTTCTCCACATCCAATCTATCCAGGGTTCTCAGTGTTCTACAAGTTTCAATGAGATCCCACCTCATCTTTCAAAAATGCAAGTACAGACCCAGAGTACCTAACTACTCCTCATAAGATAGTATGGCAAGCCCTTCATCCTGGAATTATTCTTGTAAAGCTCCTCTGGGCCCCTACCAACACTAGCACATCCCTCCTTAAGTGTGGGGCTCAAAAACTGCTCACAATATTCGAAATGTGGTCACACCAGATTCTTACACCCCCTCCATCACAAGGTCAGAAGTGAGAATGTTCACCAAGGGTTGCACAATGTTCAGCACCATTCATGACTCCCTAGATTCTGAAGCAGTCCATGTTCAAATGCAACAAGACCATGACAACAGCTAGGTTTGAGTTAAAAGTGACAAGTGAGGGGAAATTTTTTTTTTTACACAGAGGGTGGTTCACATGGGTAATGAACTTCCTGAGTAAGTGAAAAATGCAGGTACAATTACAACAGTTAGAAGACATTTGTACGAATAGAAAAAGTATGGGGGAATGTGGGCCATGGGCAGAAAGGTGGGACTCGTTTAGTTTGGGATTATGTTCGGCATGGACTGGTTGAACTGAAGGGTTTGTTTCCATGCTGTATGATTCTATAACTCTATAAGCCACACAAATGCCAGGCAATGACCTTCTCCAGTAAGAGACAATCTAACCACCTCTCCTTGACACTCAATAGCATTACCATCACTAAATACGCTACTGTCAGCCAGAAGGAGACCACTGACCAAAACCTGAATTGGACTCACCACATTTTTATAGTGGCTACAAAGGCAGGTCAGAGGCTAGGAACACTGAACTAATTAGCTCACCTCCTGACTCCCCAAAATCTGTCCACAATCCACAAGGCATGAGTCAATGGGATACTCCCCACATGCCAATATGGACGCAGTTACAACAACAATGAAGTAGTTTTACACCATCTAGGATAAAGCAACTCAATAATTGGCACCACATCTCTAAACATCCAGTCCCTCCACCACCGATTTCAGTAACAGTATTACTATTTACAAGACATGCTGCAGAAATTTCCCAAAATCCTTTAGAGCAGAACGCCTTGTACTCCCCCTGCAATGCATCAGAAGCAAACCAACAGTCTAAAAATGTAAATATACACTGTAAGCATTGGCTTGATTCTTTCATTCAGCACTGAGAGAATGCTGCAGTATCAGAAGCTATATCTTGCACAATCGCATTCCTTTTGTTTGCCCTTGGCAGACAGAGTCAAGAGTGTGTTGCTGGAAAAGCACAGCAGGTCAGGCAGCATCCAAGGAGCTGGAGAATCAAAGTTTCGGGCTTAAGCCCTTCATCAGGAATTATGCCCGAAACGTTGATTCTCTTGCTTTTCGGATGCTGCCTTACCTGCTGTGCTTTTCCAGCACCACACGCCCGACTCTGATCTCGAGCATCTGCAGCCCTCGCTTTCTCCTTGGTAGACTGAGACCTTGGCTGAAAATGTGTTGCTGGTTAAAGCGCAGCAGGTCAGGCAGCATCCAAGGAGCAGGAAATTCGGCCTTTCGGGCACAAGCCCTTCATCAGGAATGAGGAAAGTGTGTCCAGCAGGCTAAGATAAAAGGTAGGGAGGAGGGACTAGGGGGAGGGGCAATGGAGATGTGATAGGTGGAAGGAGGTCAAGGTGAGGGTGATAGGCCGGAGTGGGGTGGGGGCGGAGAGGTCAGGAAGAAAATTGCAGGTTAGGAAGGCGGTGCTGAGTTCGAGTTCAACATTAATTTTTTACAGTCTCACTGACCTGAAATTGCTGCAGTTTGGATATAGTGTCTTCCAGCATCTGACAGTCACCCTGAAGTTTTGTCATCAGCCTTCTCCACCGTGTTTGAATTGCTTCCAATTCTACGTTACACGTGTTCTGAGAAGACATCAGCTCCTCCCCCATGCTTTGAGTCTCAGCTGTGAGCTTATCCATTTCAGGTTGATGGCTTGCCAAATCATCTCGTAGAATCTGGGATTCGGGGAAAGGAAGGATATGGAGGAAGGAAGAGGTGGGAAAGGGAAAGTGTAGAGAGAAGATAGAGGTGGAGGGAAGGGGGGTGGAGGAGAAGAGGGGGACACAGGGGAAGGAAGGTGCAAGGGGGGGCAAAGAAGGCGGGGGTGTCAGCAGGTGGGGGGCGGGGAAGGTGATGAGAGGTGGGAAGAGGATGAGGGGAGGGGGGGAGAGAGAGAGAAAGGGATGAGGAGAGAAAGAGGGAGGAATGAAAGAGGGCAGAAATAAGGGAGACAGGAATGAAGGAGAGATAAAGAGAGAGAGAATGGGTGGGGGTACAGAGAGAGAGAATGGAGGGATGGGTGAGAGAAAATGGGGGGGTAGAGAGAGCGCACAGGAGGAGAGAGAGGGATCGGGCAGCAGAGAGAGCATGGGGGGCAGACAGAGGGCAGCAAGAGCACGGGGGGCGCAGAGAGAGCACGGGAGGGGGCAGAGAGAGCACGGGGGGCGCAGAGAGAGCACGGGGGGCGCAGAGAGAGCACGGGGGCGCAGAGAGAGCACGGGGAGCGCAGAGAGAGCACGGGGGCGCAGAGAGAGCACGGGGAGCGCAGAGAGAGCACGGGGAGCGCAGAGAGAGCACGGAGAGCGCAGAGAGAGCACGGAGAGCGCAGAGAGAGCACGGAGAGCGCAGAGAGAGCACGGGGAGCGCAGAGAGAGCACGGGGAGCGCAGAGAGAGCACGGGGAGCGCAGAGAGAGCACGGGGAGCGCAGAGAGAGCACGGGGAGCGCAGAGAGAGCACGGGGAGCGCAGAGAGAGCACGGGGAGCGCAGAGAGAGCACGGAGAGCGCAGAGAGAGCACGGAGAGCGCAGAGAGAGCACGGTGAGCGCAGAGAGAGCACGGTGAGCGCAGAGAGAGCACGGGGAGCGCAGAGAGAGCACGGGGAGCGCAGAGAGAGCACGGGGAGCGCAGAGAGAGCACTAAGCAAAGTAGCCACAGTGCATTATAAACTTTTGATAATAACTAGGTGCTCCTTACCGCTGTGTATTTTAATGTATTCTGAGCAGCTTCCACTGTAATAACTGCATTCCAATCTGATATAACCTGGGCCTCGGATCGGTCAAGCAACGTTTTCAGCGACTTTATAGCATCGACTCTCCAAGGACTCTCTAACCCTTTCAATGAGGGAGATTACAAAAAGGCACAGTGAAGAACTAAACTGCAGCAACAGTTATTAGCATCAAAAAATCAAATAATCCCAATGCAAAATTACAGGAAATATAACATTGCTGTGAGTGCTCTAATGCTTGGGACAACATTATTCATTTTAACTCCACCAATGTCTCCTGTGAGCAGATGAGGCGAAGGCGAAGGAATTGGGAATATGGGATGGCATTTTTACAGGGGGCAGGGTGGGAGGAGGTGTAATCTAGGTAACTGTGGGAGTCAGTCGGTTTATAGCAAATATTCATGTTGAGTCGGTCGTCCAAGATAGAAATGAGAGGTCTAGGAAGGGGAGGGAGGAGTCTGAGGCGGTCCAGGTAAATTTGAAGTCGGGGTGGAAGGTGTTAGTAAAGTGGGTGAACTGTTCAACCTCTTCGTGGGAGCACGCGGTAGCGCCGACACAATCATCGATGTAGCAGAGGAAAAGATGGGTATGGTTCCAGTGTAGCTGTGGAAGATGGACTGTTCCACATATCCAGCGAAGAGGCAAGCATAGCTGGGGCCCTTGTGGGTGTCCATAGCTACTCCTTTGGTTTGGAGGAAGTGGGAGGATTCAAAAGAGAAGTTGTTCAGAGTGAGGACCAGTTCAGTCAGTCGAAGGAGGGTGTCAGTGGAAGGGTACTGGTTGGTTCGGCGGGAAAGGAAGAAGCGGAGGGCTTGAGACCTTCGTGATGGGGTATGGAGGTGTATAGGGACTGGATGTCCATGGTGAAGATAAGGCGTTGGGGGCCGGGGAAGCGAAAATCACGGAGGAGGTGGAGGGTGTAGACCATCCATAACCTCAACACTTCAGGGGATCGCCCATCCAACGCCTCCAACCTCATAGTCCCACAACCCCGCACTGCCCGTTTCTACCTCCTGCCCAAAATCCACAAACCTGACGGCCCCGGCTGACCCATGGTCTCAGCCTGCTCCTGCCCCACCAAACTCATTTCTGCATACCTTGACATGGTCCTGGCCCCCTTAGTCCAAGAACTCCCCACCTACGTTCAGGACACCACCCACACCCTCCTCCATGATCTTTGCTTCCCCGGCCCCCAACCATGGACATCCAGTCCCTATACACCTCCATCCCCCATCACGAAGGCCTCAAAGCCCTCCGCTTCTTCCTTTCCTGCTGTACCAACCAGCACCCTTCCACTGATACTCTCCTTCGACTGACTGAACTGGTCCTCACTCTGAACAACTTCTCTTTCCAATCCTCCCACTTCCTCCAAACCAAAGGAGTAGCCATGGGCACCTGCATGGGCCCCAGCTATGCTTGCCTCTTCATTGGATATGTGGAACAGTCCACCTTCCGCAGCTACACTGGCACCACCCCTCACCTTTTCCTCCGCTACATTGATGACTGTATTGGCGCTACCTCGTGCTCCCACGAGAAGGTTGAACAGTTCATCCACTTTACTAACACCTTCCACCCTGACCTCAAATTTACCTGGACCGTCTCAGACTCCTCCCTCCCCTTCCTAGACCTCTCCATTTCTAACTCGGACGACCGACTCAACACGACCGTTTACTATAAACCAATTGACTCCCACAGCTACATAGACTACACCTCCTCCCACCCTGCCCCTGTAAAAATTCCATCCCATACTCCCAATTCCTTCGCCTTCGCCGCATCTGCTCCCAGGAGGACCAATTCCAATACCGAACAACCCAGATGGCCCCAAATTCACCTGCACCTCCACACACACCATTTACTGCATCCGCTGCACCCGATGTGGCCTCCTATACATTGGGGAGGCAGGTCACCTACTTGCGGAATGTTTCAGAGAACACCTCTGGGACACCCGCACCAACGAACCCAACTGCCCCGTGGCTCAACACTTCAACTCCCCCTCCCACTCCACCAAGGACATGCAGGTTCTTGGCCTCCTACATCACCAGACCATAGCAACACGATGCCTGGAGGTAGAGCGCTTCATCTTCTGCCTAGGAACCCTCCAACCACAAGGGATGAGTGCAGAGTTCCCCAGCTTTCTCATTTCCCCTCTCCTCACCTTTTCTCAGTCCCAACCTTCAGACTCAGCACTGCCTTCTTGACCTGCAATCTTCTTCCCGACCTCTCCACTCACACCCCCCCTCCGGCTTATCACCCTCACCTTAACCTCCTTCCACTTATTGTATTCCCAACGCCCCTCCCCTAAGTCCCTCCTCCCTACCTTTTATCTTAGCCTGCTTGGCACACCCTCCTCATTCCTGAAGAAGGGCTTATGCCCGAAACGTCGATTTTCCTGCTCCTTTGATGCTGCCTGACCTGCTGCGCTTTTCCAGCAACACATTTTTAAGCAACAATGCATTCATCTCTGGCACCCATTATCCACAGAACCCAAGTTGGTCAGAAACCTTTGTACTGTTACTTAGTTTCAATTTCTGATAACCAAACAATATGAAGTAGAAATTCAAGAATTTTCATGAGCAGGACTATTTCCAGCATAGCTATTCACGCTCAATTCACCCTGGCAGTGGCCTCAACCCGTCCTGGGCCCAGCCCAGAAAGCCACTATCTCTTGACATAATAGTTCACTGTAAACTTAAGATACAAAAATCATACATAGGAGAAGGCTATTGACTAATCAAGGCTGGTTTAATTATTATCGTCACATGGAGAGCACAGTGGCTCAGTTGTTAGCACTGCTGCCTCACAGCACCAAAGACCCGGGCTCGATTCCACCCTTGGGTGACTGTCTCCATGGAGTTTGCACATTCTTCCTAAGTCTGTGTAAATTTCCTCTGGTTGCTCCAGATTCCTCCCACAATCTAAAGATGTGCAGCTTAGATGGATGGGCCATGCTAAATTGCCCCTTGGGTGGATAAGCTTTGGGAAATGTAGGGTTACAGGGATAGGTCTGGGTGGGATGCTCTTCAGAGGATCAGTGTGGACTCAATAGGCCAAATGACCTGTTTCGACACTGTAGGGATTTTATGTACCAAGATTCAGTGAAAAGTATTGTTTTACGTGCTAACCAGATAAATCATACTTTACCTAAGTGCGTCAGGGTAATAGAACAGAATGCATTATAGTGTTATAGCAACAGAGAAGGTGCAGAGAAAGATCAACTCTAATATATGAGAGGTCCATTCATAAGTCTGATAGCAGTGAAGAAACTGTTCTTCAACCTATGGTACGTGTTTTCAAACTTTTGCTGCCCATTAAAGAAGGTAGAAGAGAATATAACCAGGGTGGGAAGGGTCTTTGATTATATTGGTTGTTTTCCTGAAACAGCAGGAAGCATAGATTAAGTCAACAGAAGGAAGGCTGATTTTTATGATGGACTGGTCTGCATTCACAACTCTATGTAATATCTTGCAGACTCGGACACAGTAGTTGCCATACCAAGCTGTGAAGCATCCGGACAGGATGCTTTCTATGGTGCATCTATAAAAATTGCAAACAGTCATTGTGGACTTGCTGAATTTCCTTAAGTCTTCTGACTGTTGGTGCAGTTTCTTGACTGTAGCGTCAACATAAATGGTCCCTGGTAGATCATTGGTGATGCTTATTCCCAGGAACTTGAAGCTCTCCACCACTTTCGCCTCAGATAGGGCCTGCTTCACCATTTAACACTACCAAACCAATCTTAACGCAATCCTAACTCCACTTTCCTGCCTGTCCCCAATAACCTTGTATTCCCTCGTCAATGAAAATACTAACCGAACCATTGACTCAGCCTCCAATGCCCTCTCTGTAAAAGAATTACAAAGACCAAAGACTCTTGAAGAAGAAATTCCTCTCCCCTGCCCTGTTTCAAATGGGAGATTCTATTTTGTATTGTTATTCATTGTGCAATGTGGGCAACGCTGGCTGGCCAGCATTTATTGCCCATCCTTAGTTGCCCTCGAGAACGTAGTGGTGAACTACCTTCTTCACCTGCTGCATTCCACCTGCTGCGAGTTGACCTACAATACCATTAGGGAGGGAATTCCAGAATTCTGACCCATTGACAGTGAAGAAACAGCGATATATTTCGAGGTCAGGACAGTGAGTGCCTTCGATGGTAATTTGAAGGCGGTAGTGTTCCCATATATCTGCTGCTCTTGTCCTTCTAGATGGAAGTGGTCTTGGGTTTGGAAGGTACAAAGAACAAAGAAAATCTACAACCTAGGTACAGGCCCTTCGATCCTCCAAGCCTGAGCCGATCCAAATGTACTGTTGAAACCTGTCGGTCAATTCCTAAGCGTTTGTATCCCTCTGCTCCCCACCTACACAGACATCTGTCCAGATGCATCTTAAATGAATCTACCATGCTTGCCTCTACAACCTCTGCTGGCAACGTGTTCCAAACGCCCACCACCCTCTGTATGAAGTACTTGCTACGTGTATCCCCCTTAAACTTTCTACCTCTCACCTTGAAAGCATGACTTCTCGTTATTGAACCCTTCACCCTGGGAAAAAAGCTGGTCTCTCTCCATTCTGTCTATACCCTTCATGATTTTGGAAATCTCAATCACATCCCCCTTAATCTCCTTTTTCCTCATGAAAATAAACCTAACCTACTCAACCTCTCTTCATAGCTAGCATCTTCCACACCAGGCAACATCCTCGTAAACCTTCTCTGCACCCTCTCCAAAGTGTCCACATCATTTTGGTAATGTGGCGACCAGAACTGTACACAGTATTCTAAATGCGGCCAAACCAACGTCTTGTACAATGTTAACATACTCAATACCCCGTTCGATGAAGGCAAACATACCAGATGCCTTCCTGGCCACTCTATCCACCTGTGCAGCAACCTTCAGGGTACAATGGACCTGCACTCCCAGACCTCTCTGCCCATCAACTTTTCCCAAGGCTCTTCCATTCATTGTATAATTCACTCTATAATTAGACTTGCCTAAATATATCACCTCACATTTGTCTGGACTGAAAGCCATCTGCCACTTTTCCGCCCAACTCTCCAGTATATCTATATCCCCCTGTATTCTCTGACAGTACTATCTGAGGATCTTTGGCAAATTTCAGCAGTGCATCTGTAGATAGTACACATTGATTCTACTGAGCATCAGTGATGGAGGGTGTGGATGCTTGTAGTGCCAATCAAGCAGGTTGCTTTGTACTGGATGTTGTCAAGATTTTTGAATGTTGCTGGAACTACATTCATCCAAGCAAGTGGGGAGTATTCGATCACATTCCTGTTTTGCGCCTTGTAAATGGGGACAGGCTTTGGGGAGTCAGGAGGCGAGTTACTCACCTCAGTATTCCTAGTATCTGACTTGGTCTTGCAATCACTGTGTTTATGTGGTGAGTCCAGTTTAGTTTTTGGTCTAGGATAATACCTAGAATGTTGATAGTGGGGGATCCAGTGACAGTAACACCATTGAATGTCATGTGGTGGTGGTTCAATTACCTGTTATTGGCAATGGTCATAGCCTAGCATTTGTGTAACACAAATGTTACTTGCCACTTGTCAGTCTAAGCCTGGATATTGTCCAGAGCTTGTTGCATTTGAACACTGACTGTTTCAGTATCTGAGGAGTCGCAAATAGAGTTGAACATTGTCCCTATAATGGAGGGAAGGTCATTGACGAAAAGGCTGAAGATAGTTGGGCCCAGGATACGACCCTGAAGAACACCTTAAGAGATGCCCTGGAGCTGAGACAACTGGCCTCCAACAACCAAGACCATCTTTCTATGTGTCAAGTGTATCTCCAACCACCGGAGAGTTTGCCCTGATACCCATTGATTCCAGTTTTGCTAGGGCTCCTTGATGCCACACTCAGTTGAATGCAGCCTTGTGATCAAGGGCGGTCACTCTCACTTCACCTGTGGAATTCAGTTCTGCGGTCCAGGTAGACCATTTAGGACAGAGATGAGGAGATATTTCTTCACCCAAAGAATGGTGAGCCTGTGGAATTCATTATCACAGGAAGTAGTTGATGCCAAAACATTGAATGCACTCAAGACACGGCTAGAGGTAGCACTTGGGGAGAATGGGATCAAAAGTTTTATTTTAGATTATCTACAGTGTGGAAACAAGCCCTTCGGCCCACCGAAGAGTAACCCATCCAGACCCATTCTCCCTCTGACTAATGCACCTAACACTATGGGCAATTTAGCATGGCCAATTAACCTGACCTGCACATCTTTGGACAGTAGGAGGAAACCGGAGCAGCCGGAGGAAACCCATGCAAACACGAGAAGAATGTGCAAACTCCAAACTGGCAGTCGCCAGAGGCTGGAATCGAACCTGGGACCCTGGTGCTGTGACGCAGCAGTACTAACCACTGTGCAGTGGTTAGCAGTGGAAAGCAGAATTAGGGTACTGAGTTGGACAATCAACCTTGATAGTGATGATAGGCAGAGCAGGTTCAAAGGGCCTCCTCCTGCTTCCGTGTTTCTATGTTTGAACAAAGGCTGTATTGAGATCCTGCCAGAACCCAAACTGGGCATCACTGAGCAGGTTATTGACAGCACTGTTGATGATACTTTCCATTACTTTACCGATAATCAAGAGTAGACTGATGGGCTGGTAATTGGCCGAGTTGAATTTGTCCTGCTTTTTATGTAGAGCATATACTTGGGCAATTTTCCATCTTGTCAGGTAGATACCAGTGTTGTAATTTTGCAGTATCCAATGTCTCCAACTGTTTCTTGATATTACATGGAATGAATCAAATTGGCTGAGAAGTGATATCTGGAATGCTGGGGACCACTGGACGAGGCCGAGGTGGATCATCCATTTGGCATTTCTGGCTGAAGATTGCTGCAAAAGCTTCAGCCTTATCTTTTGCACTGATGTGCTGGGCTCTTCCATCATTTAAGATGGGAATATTTGTGGAGCCTCCTCCTCCAATAAGTTGTTTAATTGTTCACCAACATTCACAACTAGATGTTGCAGGGCTGTAGAGTTTAGATCTGATCTGTTGGTTTTGGGATTGCTTAGTTCTATCACGTGTTGCTTATGCTGCTTGGCATACATGTCACCCTGTTTGTTAGCTTCACCAGGTTGACACCTCATCTTCAGGTTTGCCTGCTGCTGCCCCTGGCATGCCCTCCTGCACTTCCAGTAAACGAGGGTTAATTCCCTGGCTTGATGGCAATGGTTATGTTTGAGATATACCAGACCGTGACATTCCAAATTGTGCTGACGTACAATTCTGCTCCTGCTGATCGCCCACAATGCCTCATAGATACCCCGTCTTGAGTTGCTAGATCTGTTCAAAGTCTGTCCCATTTAGTAGAGTGATAATGTTGCATGACACAACAGAGGTCATTCTCGATGTGAAGACTGGACTTTGTATCCACAAGGACTGTGCAGAGGTCATTCTTACTGATACTGTCACATTCAGATGCATCTGCAGCTGGCCGATTGGTTAGAATGAGGTCACATATGTTTTTCCCTCTTGTCGGTTCTCTCACCACCTGCCACAAACTCAGTCAAACAGCTATATCCTTTGGGACCTAAACAGCTCAATCAGTGTCACTGCTGCCGAGTCACTCTTGATGGTAGACCATGAAAGTCCCCACCCAGAGTATATTTTGTGCCCTTTGCCATTCTCGGTGCTTCCTCCAAGTATTGTTCAACTTGGAGGAGTATCAATTCATCAGTTGAGGGAGGACCGACTGATGGGCGGCATGGTGGCACAGTGGTTAGCACTGCTGCCTCACAGCACCCGAGACCCGGGTTTAATTCCCGACTGACTGTGTGGAGTTTGCACGTTCTCCCGTGTCTGCGTGGGTTTCCTCCAACAGTCCAAAGATGTGCGGGTTAGGTAAATTGGCCATGCTAAATTGCCCGTAGTGTTAGGTAGGGGTAAATGTAGGGGTATGGGTGGGTTGCGCTTTGGCGGGTCGGTGTGGACTTGTTGGGCCGAAGGGCCTGTTTCCACACTGTAAATCTAATCTAATCTAATCTAATCTAGACCATACGTGGTAATCAGCTGGAAGTTTCTTTGTCCATGTTTAATTGGAAACAATGAGACTTCATGGGGTCTCAAGTCGATGCTGAGCATTCCCAGGACAATTCCTTCCTGACTGTATTCAAACTGTGCGAAAGTGAGGACGATAGATGCTGAAGATTAGAGTCGAGAGCGTGATGCTGGAAAAACACAGCAGATCAGGCAGCACCTGATGAGCAGGAGAGCTGACGTTTCAGGCAAAGAGCCTCATTCCTGATGAAGGACTTTTGTCCGAAACATCGACCCTCCTGCTCCTCGGATGCTGCCTGACCTGCAGTGCCTTTCCAGCACCACACTCTCCACTGTATTCAAACTGTGCTGCCACCTCTGTCAGGTCTGTCCTGCTGGTGGGACAGGACATATTTAAAGTATATCCACACTGTGGCTCCGTATTCTTGATTGCCCAATGAGGGCCAACATGGTCCCAGCATCTACCCTTGCTGCAAGTTAAGTTGTAGACAAAAGTGTTTTGGAAGGCCTTAAGTTCGCAGAGACAGAATGTGAGATACCAGTGATTATTCAAAAGAATAATCAAACCTAAAGGTAACAAAGATATAGATAAGAGTTTCAGCAAAAGATTATTTGAGTCAAGGGTGAAGTTGCATGACAATCTGGAGGTGGAAATAAGCAATCTCAGACATATAGTGAAGATGCAGTTGGAAGCTCATCATATTGTTAAATATGACACCAAAATTGCAAACAAATTTGTTTCAAGTTAAGAGTTTCAGGGAAATGAATAGAGTCAGTAGCTAGGGAAAGGAATTTGGAGTGAGGAATGAAAACAATAGCTTCCAAGTATTTAATTTACTTCATTGAAATTTGCTCATCCAATACTGGATGTCAAACAAGCAGTCTAATGATTCAACAACAGTGCAGTAGTTGTAATAGGGTGGTAAGGTAAAGCTAGGCATCAATGTACATGCAAACTGAAATGTGATTTTGGATGTGTATTCGAGGGAGAAATTGGAGAGGGCCAAGAATAAACTGTTGAGACATAAAGTAATAGCAAAGGAGTGGGGGGGGGTAGAGAGGAGGAGGAGAAGAACCCATTGCAAATTATTTTCTGATTTCAATTTGATACATAAAATTAGAAGTAGTCAAGAATAGAACAAACTTTCCAAACCCAAGGAAGGATATGAAGTTAGTGCAGCACAGATTCACTAACCCATTGACTTTTGAGGAATGATTGGAGAATCTTGGTTGCAATCCAGTGAGTTTAGAAATCTGGCACAATCAAGGTCTTATAAATGATAAAGGGATGTGGTCAGGTAGATACATAGACACTATGTCCTCTAGCAGATCAATTTAGAATAAAAGGGCATTGTGTTAAAATGAGTGATAGGCCAGCACTCTTTCACCCAAGAATTACAATGGAAACATGGAACTTTCTTCCTAATTACAGTGGATGTTGAGGATCAAGTGAAACCAGTAGGTTTTCGTAAGTTATTGATAAAGAGATATGGAACAAATGAATATAGATAAAGCTAAGGTACAGAACAACAATGATCTCACAGCAGAGCAGCTAATTAGCCTATTCCTGTTCTTACATCCAACAACACTTTCACAAACTGAAACACAGATATAACAAAAATGCATCAGTTAGTAAGAAACGTGACAGTAACTTCGCAGTTTTCTTCAGGATAATCTTATGCAGACTCACCGAATTGTACATGGTGCTTGCTCTGTAGTTTCTGCAGAAGTGACCTGAATCGGTTATTGAAATTACTAAGGTCTTCCTGGAGGAAGCTTGGAGCTTCAGGCTCATTGCTAAGGACTTCCCCATGAGCTAGCAGTTTCTTTACTAGCGGAGCTATTTCATTCAGTTGGCTGATTTCATACTGCAGAGAAAGAAAGTATAAGGTCTAAAACAACAATACATTTTAAAGGAGCTACATCTTTCTGTACTGTAAAAGAATAAGCCAAATTGTTTATTTTGTAAACACTTCCTTCCAACCTGACCAGTTTTATTGCCAATTTAATTGCAGTTGTAAGAACCAGAATAATTGTTATCAAGACCAAGAAATGGGCTGCAAATTACTGCAATAATAGAGATTAGTTGCAACATAAGAATTAATTTAACTTCCTTTCATATTTACATAGAACATAGAAAAATACAGCGCAGTACAGGCCCTTTGGCCCTCGATGTTGCGCCGATCCAAGCCCACCTAACCTACACTAGCCCACTATCCTCCATATGCCTATCCAATGCCTGTTTAAATGCCCATAAAGAGGGAGAATCCACCACTGCTACTGGCAGGGCGTTCCGTGAACTCACGACTCGCTGAGTAAAGAATCTACCCCTAACATCTGTCCTATACCTACCACGCCTTAATTTAAAGCTATGCCCCCTCGTAATAGCTGACTCCATACGTGGAAAAAGGTTCCCATGGTCAACCCTATCTCAACCCCTAATCATCTTGTACACCTCTATCAAGTCACCCCTAAACCTTCTTTTCTCCAAAGAAAACAGCCCCAAGTGCCTCAGCCTTTCCTCATACGATCTTCCTACCATACCAGGCAATATCCTGGTAAACCTCCTCTGCACCCGTTCCAGAGCCTCCACATCCTTCCTATAGTATGGCAACCAAAACTGCACACAATACTCCAGATGAAGCCGCACCAGAGTCTTATACAACTGCAACATGACCTCAGGACTCTGGAACTCAATTCCTCTACCAATAAAAGCCAGTACGCCATATGCCTTCTTCACAGCACTATTTACCTGGGTGGCAACTTTCAGAGATCTGTGTATGTGGACACCAAGATCCCTCTGCTCATCCACACTACCAAGTATCCAACCATTAGCCCTGTACCCCATCTTCTTCTTACTCTTACCAAAGTGAATCACTTCACACTTACCTACATTGAACTCCATTTGCCACCTTTCTGCCCAACTCTGCTGTTTATCTATATCCCACTGTAACCTGCCACATCCTTCCTCACTGTCAAATTTTAGTTCAATTTTGATCCAGATTTGATCCAAGATCAATGATGTGCATTCTGTCTCTGGTGTGCAAGAATGCTTGCCAAATTACATTATACTTTTCAAGAATCAGTCTTCAATATTCCTAATTCCAACCAGAGTTAACGCATTAAGTAAATGCAGTAGGCATACGACGATAACCCATTGTTCCTTTTTCTTTCCTTTCAAAGATTGTTAAGAGTGACTGGCTTGACATTTACTTTCCTCTTATCTCTCAAACCAGATTTCCTACAGATGTAGGATTACATGGGTTCTTGGGTACATCTGCCAGCAAGGTCAAAACAGGTAAAGTACAGCTGACTAAAAAGAGCACACTGGCGTGAAAGCTGTACTTTAGAAACTGAGCACACCACTGTTAACTTGGTGACTTAAAAAAATGGTTTTACTGAAGAATAATTTCCAAGGAAAGATAATTGAGAGACCATTAAAAGCGTGATAGCTAGAGTTCAAGTTCTATCCATTCCTGAGAGGGTGAAGAGTAAGTTGGCAGGAATAGGGAACCCTGAATGACAAGAGATATTGAGGCTTTGACCGGAAAAAATTAGGCTTGGTTCAGGTACAGGCATCTGGGATCAAGGGAGCCCCTGAGGTATATAGGGAATGTACAGAGGAACCTCGATTTTCCGAATCACGGATTATCCGAAGAAGATCTCAAGATCCTGATAGAAACATTACATCAAAGACATGTTTCCAATACTGATCGTGTCTTTTGTTTAAGGCTTAGTGAAATGCTGCAGAGAATAGTCCTGGACATCGATGAGTGCCCATCCCCAAATGATCGATCGATCGATCAATTGATCTCTCTGTCTCTTTCTCTGGAGTTCTACATATGGGTGTACCCTAAACCCCGCTTCCCCTGATCATCTCCCCAGTGTTGTCCTCTACAGGGCAAAGGTGTAACTTGTCAAAAGGTTGCAGTAAAAAGTTGTATGTGTGGCTATTCTGAGACTCACCATCCCAAAGGCAGCAGCAGTCTTGCTGTTGGTGTCCAGTCCAGCTGTCTGGAGGGGAGGAGGGGGAGGGGAGGGGAGGGGGGGGGACGCGCGGGGGGGAACAGTGGGTGGGAGCAGCCGCACAATGTGCTGCCGCCTAGTCTCCTGAACAGGGAGCGGACTTAGCAAGTGCTTGCTGTGTCAATCCCATTGAACTGATTGGGGAGAGGGGGGGGTGGTGCCAGCAATGCTACAGGTCCCTTACATTCAAGAGTGTGTCTGCTCAGAAACAAACCCTGACACAGAGACAGAGAGTGTGTGTGTGTGTGTGCATGTGCATGTGTGCGCGCGCGCGTGTGTGTATGTGTGAGTCAGACAGAGCGAGGAAGAAGGAAACTTCATAGAGGAGAGGCATTCAATCAATTATCCGAATAGTCCGCCCATCTCATTTAGATAATCGAGGTTCCTCTGTAGTGGTTTAAAGAAGATAAAAATTAGGAGGGCGAAAAGGGGGCATGAGATAGCCTTGGCTGAGAAGATTAAGGTGAAGCCAAAGAGGTACTTTAAATGTATTAAAGGAAAAAGAATAACAAGACAGAGAATAGGACTCCACAAGGACCAAAGTGGACATTTATGTGTAGAACATCAGGAGTTCAGCAAAGTCCTCAATCAATATTTCTTCTCTGTTTACACCATGGCAGAAGACATGAAGACTTCAGAACTTGGCAAAGGTAGTGGTCATATCTTGGGGGCAGTCCATTTCACAGAACAGGAGGTATTGGATGTATTAGAATGTATGAAGGTGGATAAATGTCCTGGTCCTGACAAGAAATATCTAAAACACTGCAAGAGGCTAGAAAAGAAATGGCGAAGGCCTGGCTGATATTTTTGCATCATCGTTAGCCACGGGTGAGGTTTCAGAAGACTGGAGGGTAACAAATGTTGCGCCACTATTCAAGAAGGGCTTCAAAGAAAAGCCTGGGAACTATAGACCAGTATGCTTAACACCTGTGGCGGATAAGTTACTCGAGAAGATACTGAGGGGTAAGATATACATGCATTTGGAAAGACAGAGTTTGATTAGGAATAGTCAGCATGATTTTCTTCATGGGAGATTATGCTTCAAGTTTGTTAAGTATACTTTGAAGTAGTGACCAGGAAGGTTGATGAGGGCAGAGCGGTATCTGGATTTCAGTAAGGCCTTTGATAAGGTGCCACAAGGTAAGCTCCTCTGGAAGGTTTAATTGCATGGAATCCAAGGAGAGCTGGCAAATTGGTTACAAAATTGGCTTGATAGTAGGAAACAGGGGGTAATAGGGGAATGATGCTGGTCAGACTGCAGGCCTGTGACTAGTGGGAGTGCCTCAGTGCTGGGCCCATTACTATTTGTTGTCTGCATGAATGATTTGGATGAGAACATACAAAGCATGATTAGTAAGAAGAAAGTGAGGATTGCAGATGCTCGAGATCAGAGTTGTGTGTGTGGTGCTGGAAAAGCGCAGCAGGTCAGGCGCATCCGAGAAGAAGGAGAATTGATGTTTTGGGCATAAACCCTTCATCAAGAATGATACCTGTGGGCTGGGGGGGTACTGAGAGATAAATTGGAGGAGGATGGCGTTGGGGGATGAGGTAGCTGAGAATGCAATAGGCAGATGAAGGTGGAGGAGAAGGCAATCGATCGTTGAGGAGGATGGAGCAGATAGATAGGAAAGGCAATGGACAGGTCAAGAGGGCAAATTACAGGCTTGGGACTGGGATAAGGTGGGGCAAGGGGAAATGAGGAAACTGATGAAATCCACATTAATCTCCTGTGATTGCAGGATCCCAAGACAGAGAATGAGGCTTTCTTCCTCCAGGTGTTAGGTGGTTAAGCTTTGGTGATGAAGGCAGCCCAGGACCTGCATATCCTTAGTAGAGTGGGAGGGGGAGTAAAAGTGTTCAGCCACAGGGCAGTGGGGTTGGTTGGTGCGGATGTTCCAAAGGTGTTCCCTGAAATGATCTATAAGTTGATGTCCCGTCTCCCCGATGCAGAGGAGACCATATCAGGTGCAACGGATACAGTAGATGACATTTGTGGAGGTACAGGTAAATTTTTGTCAGATGCGGAAGGATCCTTTGGGGCCTTGGACGGAGGTGTGGGTGCAGGTGTTTGCACTATCTGCAATGACTGGGGAAGGTTCTGAGAATGGGGGGTGTGGATCTGACAAGGGAGTGGGAATGGTCTTTCTGGAATGCTGACAGCGGTGGTGAGGGAAATATACCCCTAGTGGTGGAATCTGTTTGTAGGTGGCAGAAGTGGTGGAGAATGATTCGATGTATACAGAGGTTGCTGGGGTGGAAGGTGAGGACAGGGGAGGTTCTGCCTTGTTGCATTGGGAGGGGTGGGGTTCAAGGGCAGAGGTGCAGGAAGTGGAGGAGATGCACCTGAGGGCATCGTCGACCTTGTGGGAGGGGAAATTGCGGTCTTTGAAGGAGGCAGCGATCTGGGATTTTCTGTGGTGTAACTGTTCACCCTGGGAACAGATGCGGCAGAGGCAGAGGAATTGGGAATAAGGGATGGCATTTTTACAGGAAGGAGGAGGTGTTGTCGAGATAGTTGTAGGAGTACAGCAGGCAGGGCGGGAGGGGTGTAGACAGGAGGCAGGGAGGGAGGAGGTATAGACAGGAGTCAGGGCAGGAAGAGGTGTGGACGGGAGGCAGGGCGGGAGGAGGCGTAGACAGGAGACAGGGCGGGAGGATGTCTAGACAGGTTTGCTGATGACACTAAAATAGGCGGTATCGTGGACAGTGGTGAAGGACCTTGATCAGCTGGGAAAATGGACTGAGAAATGGCAAATGGAGTTTGATATAGATAAGTGATGTCTTGCATTTTAGAAAGTCAAATCAAGGTAGGAGTTTCATGGTGAATGGTAGGGTCTTAAGGAGTGTAGTGGAACAGAGGAACCTTGGAGCTCAGGTTCACAGTTCTCTCAAAGCGGAGTTACAGGTAGAGAGGCACCGAAGGAGGCTTTTGGTACACTCGCCTTCCTCAGTCAGGGCGCTGAGTATAGAAGTTGGGAATTTATGTTGCAGTTAAACAGGACATTGGCGCGGCTGCACTTGGAATATTGTGTTCAGTTTTGGTCACCCTGTTGTAGGAAGGATATTATTATAAGCTGGAAGCAACTGGAAGCCTGCAACACGTTATCGATGAGGATAAGCATCTTGCCAAGATCTTCCCTGCGCCTCCACTTTTCGCCTTTCAACAACCACAAAACCTTAAACAGACCATTGTTCGCAGCAAACTACAGGACAACATCGACCACAATACCATACAATCCAATCATGACAACTGCTGTTAGATGTGTCAGTGACAACATGGATACCACCAGCCCATGTAGGGACACCACCCACCAAGTACGTAACATGGTATATTGGCAGGACCAAGCAGATGCTACAATGGATGAATGGACACTGCGCAACAATCGATAGACTGGGACGTACCCTCCCACTCGGGGAACAGTTCAGCCGTCAGGGACATTCGGCCCACAGATCTTCAGGTGGCCATCCTCCAAGGCGGATTTCAGGAAACGCAACAACAAAAAGTGGCCAAGCAGTGGCTGATAGCCAAGTTCGATAATCATGAGGACCTTGAGTTCATGTCACACTACAGGTGACCCGACTACACTGTACACTCTCTCTCTCACACACACACTTACATACTTACACACTCATGAAGACACTCTCTCATACGTAACACACAGAATCTCACAGGCTTATACTCATACACATACACACACAGCTGAGCACACGCAAACACACACACTTTCATGTGCACTCTCACACTCACATGCAGACATTCACATACACACACTCTCTCTCTCTCATACACACACACACACACACACACACACACACACACACGGTTATGGGTGAATTTGCATTTGCAGAATTGTATTTGCAGACACATTCTCTTTCGCTCAAAAAGCAAATAATCTGCAGGCAGTCAATCCAAGTAATATTTTATAAATTCCTACTTTGGAAATAGAACCAGCCTGACTCAAGATTAGGATACAGACAGACTCTAACCTCACACCTTCCATGAATCGTCTGAGCTGAGATGTCAATTTTTAAATATAAAACCTTAAGTTATCTCAAGAATGTGACTTCAAAGTAGTTTGGGGATTTACATATTCATGAACTGAAACCTGTAACCAATTCTAAAAGATACAAGACTTAACAGCAATCGAGGTTTGTTCAATATATCATTTCATTTGCATGACACTGTGATCTTTTGCTATAAATTCCGTGTGTTATGATCCTGCTCTATAGCTACCTGATGAAGCAGTGCTCTGAAAGCTAGTACTCCCAAATAAACCTGTTGGATTATAACTTGGTGCTGTGTGATTTTTAATGTTACTAAACTGCAAAGAGTGCAGAAGAAATTTACAAGGATTTTGACTGGACTCAATGGTCTTGAGTTATAGGGAGAGTTTAGATTTTTCTCTTTACAACATAGGGAACTGAGGGGGACCTTATAGAGGTGTATCAGATAATAAGAGGTATGGATAGAGTGAATGTATTCAGTCTTTTTCCTAGCATTGGGGAATCGAGGATCAGTGGGTATCAGTTTAAGTTTCGAGGGGAAAGAATAAAAGGAAACCTGAAGTGCAACTTCTTTACACAGAGGGTGGTACAGATATGGAATGAGCTGCCAATGGAAGAGGTTGAGACAGGTACATTAACAACATTTAAAATACATTTGGACAAATGCATGGATAGGAAAGGATTAAAAGGATATGGGCCAAGTGCAGGAAAATGGGGTTAGCATGGACATTTTGTTGGGCATGGACCAATTTGGGCCTGTCTCCGTGCTGTAGGATTCTATGACTATGACACTGAATGAGAACAGGTCAGAAAGTTAATCAGAATCTGTGTAACTATCAATTAATGGAGATGTGAGCCAATTTTATCTAACTCATTAATGTGAGTCAGCCTGGCCAGAAAAGAAAAATGAAAAATGAACACAAATTAATTGAAACTAGAGTGAGAAAATCAACAATAATCAACTACCGCTATCAGAATACTGCCTCAGCATTCCCGATTGTTGGAATTCAGTTCATTAAATTCCAATGTCATTCCAATGTGCTAGGACCTCATATACAAACTCAGTGAATGCCAAGACACCACTAACTGTGGAGCATGCAACAGGGAATTTCAATCGGCAGATATCCAGAAAACTCACTGGTGTTGTAGAGCATTGTATAGCTGCAGCCACAGCAGATATACACATGGTTCAGTATTTGCTCATTTCAATGGTCATCCAGTGTAAAGATTGAACTCAGTTGAACACCAGATTATTTTCAGTCTTCCCTCTATCTAATTTAACATCAATGCATCCCACTTGTTTTAACAATGTATAACGCTTGTCACTTATGCTTGCACTGAATGTCATCTTCTATTAGTTTGCCTATTTGCAAACGTTCTCCACAAACTTGCCCATTTACATGGTTATTTCTTCAGCCTGAACTGTACTCTTAATCTAGTACTATTTGGAAATTAAATAACTTGTGTTTACAGAGATATAGAGATGTGCAGCACAACAACAGACCCCTTGGTCCAACTCATCCACACCGACCAAATATCCTAACCTAATTTAGTCCTATTTGCCAGCACTTTGTTCCATAGACCTCTAAACTCTTCCCATCCAGATACCTTTTAAATGTTGTATGTGTACCAGCCTCTAACACTTCCTCTGGCAGCTCATTCCACACACACACACACCACCCTTTGCGTGAAAAAGTTGCCCCTTAGTTTCCTTTTAAATCTTTCCCTTCTCACCCTAATGCTAAACCCTCCAGTGGGACTCCCCACTCCAGAGAAAATACTATGTCTATTTACTTTATCCATGCCCCTCATGATCTTATAAACCTCTATAAGGTCACCCCTCAGCCTCCCACGCACCAGGGAAAACAGTCACTACCTATTCAGCCTTTCTGTATAGCTCAAACCTTCAAACCCTGGCAAATCCTTGTAAATCTTTTCTGAACCCTTTCAAGTTTCACAACATCCTTCCTGTAGGAGAGACAGGTGAACTGCACCCAATATTGTAAAAGGGGCCTCACTAATGTGTGGAATCCAGGCTGTTTATATATACATATTCACTACAATTTCAATTTCCAAATAACTGCCTCATACATGTGCTGAAGCTTCTACACCCTCAGCAAACTCATTACAAGCTACCCAAGTCATCTATAACATCAGAAATTACTTTGTGTGTCCATTTAAGCTCACATTTATGATGTCTATGATTATTTGTACTTTAGGGCGATACAATTGAGGATTCAAAATAAGTACATGCTCCCAAAGTTTATTTCTTATTTTCCTGAATTATTATTTTCTGCGTACTAATTCCAAGTTAATTTTGAATGCTCTCTTTCATCCTCTTCAATTAAGCTATGTGACAATACCCCAAGCATAGGGCAGGTCTTCACAAAGTGGGGATTTTGGGGACAGTATTGGCAGCTTTGGAGCACTGCCTTACTCAAAGGTCTTTACTCCCCACTCCCAGCTTCCGTTCTCCTTACTCTGCTCTCGTGCTTTTAACCAAAAGGTCATGTGAGAAAACATTTTGGAATCATTGGTGTCGACAATAACTCACCTCACAGGATTCCTTCAATGCAGCACTATTTGCACATTTCAGCCAGTCTTCTTTGGATTGCAGAGTTTTTTCAATGTCTTGCACTTCCGAATAAATACAGTTAATATTCTCTTGATACTGCAATTTTCTATTCAGCTTGTCCATTTTCTGGTTATTATCTTTCCATTCTACTGACAGATTTTCCAGTACGTGGTTTACTTCCTCTGTTGGTAGTCCTTCTGCAAGAAGTTTACATTGTATATGTATACGTACACAATGGTGAGCAACATGGCTCAACACACAATGAAATCTACATTATATTTTCCTGATGAGTAAACTCAAAGTGCAGTTTAGGGGTATGGATTTAAATATAAAAACAACACTTTTCAATTTAATTGCAAGTAGGAATTGAGAATCTCATCACTCCATTTCTAAACTCACCTGGTTATTAACACAATGAATTAATCTTCCCTTCCTATTAATTTAAAAAAAACAAAGAACTGCAGATGCTGGAAATCAGAAACAAAAATAGAAATTGCTGGGAAAGCTCAGCAGGTCTGGTAGCATCTGTGGAGAGAAATCAGAGTTAAGTTTTCATTAAATGAAGTGCTGAACAAGAAACAATAGACACAAAATGTTAATTCTGCTTTCTCTCAACAGACGCTGCCAGACCTACTGAGTTTTCCCAGCAATTTCTGCTTTTGCTCCCTATTATTTAATTAGGTTTGATGCAAGACTTTAGTTGTATTTGAAACTAACGCAATCTCATATACTGTTGATTTATATGCTCCATCTTCAGAGCAAATGGACAGCTCAAAAAAGGTGGTATATTTTCTGGCCCTAATCCCAAATTGCATAGCTGTCACATGACACCAGGCAGCAAAATCATCCTTGATGGCAATCCAAACCATTAAAGTTGCCAGGGAGAGTCGTAAAGAGACAAAGTCGACTCATGGAGTCCAACTGAAAGTTTCATAGCAAAAAATCTGAATGACCCAGAAGAAGCATTTCTAATGACAAGGATACCCATTACCAGTGTACAGACATAGAATCATGCAGCATGGAAACAGACACTTCAGTCCAAAGACATCCCAATCTGACCTGATTCCATTTATCAGCATTTGGCTCATCTCCCTCTCAATCCTTCCTATTCTCATTCTCATCTAGATGCCTTTGATTGCAATTGTACCCACTAGTTTAAAACATATTCAGCTACTTTAGAGTAAAACAGAACAGACTAACAACAAATTCAGACTAACAACAAATAACTTCCAACCCATTCAGGGATTTTACCTGTAACAACAATTGTACAATGTTGATCAAGTCAGAATGACTGGTCAAAAGTTCATAGAGACTAAAACTCCAACACTCAGCATACTGCAGGAAATTATCCTGTGCTAGAAAGGGATTATATTCATTCTTAGAAGAGCTACCAAGAAACAACAAGAATGAGACTTTGAGAAGCTGTCAGGTGAGAAATGAAAAACATACTAGTTAGGCAATTAACTCCAATCAAAAGTAAATTACACTGTCAATTACCAGCATGCCTGTTGCATAGGTAAGATAATCATGCAGACTAGAATTCACATGTCCAAATATGAAAAAACATTTTACACAATAAAAATCCATTAAATTTAGAAAATAAATGACATCTTTTATTACAAGCCAAAAGTATTTCTACCATCAGGGTTTGATTATTTATTGTTTTTATATAAAAGAAAGAACATGAGAGTAAAACCAATGAAAAGTTAATCCATTTAATATTTTCTCTGATTTCATGATCAGAATCATTACACAATATGCGGCTCAAACGCTCCGAAGTGAACACTTCCTGCCTTCCAGTGATACAGGAGCTTCAGGGTTGTATATAAAAGCTGTAATCAATATAACTTAGATCTGAAGTTACTAACAGAAAATTAGGAGTTCACCATTAATAAGGCTAAAAGTCAACTGTTCCAAAAACGCAAGACAGAACAATTTAAACAAATCAGGTCAATGAATAAAAAATGAAACACACTCAAGACCAAGTCATTTAGCATTAAAGTAAGTCTCGAGGGCAGGAATCATAAGATTCAAAGACTGCAGTTTGGAGTCTTCTCTACTGCAGATTTGCTACTCAATAAAGTCATTCAAGGTCCAATTCTTTTAACACTTGAGAACAAGGATTTGAAGTATGCTTACTATATGTAGACTTGATATGGTTTTACCTTTCTCCATTGATTCAAGCAAGGCTTGTCCCACCAGCTTTAATGACTTTGATTGTCTCTCTTTTTCAGCCTTCTCCTTTTCCAGAGCCTAAAGTCACCAAATTATATCAACAAATTTAAGATCACTGTATTTACACTCCACTAATTTATTAAAACATTACAATTGTTATTCTTAGTGTCTCCACCCATTAAGACAGTTAGTATTAGTAATATAGTACAATTTCTCACATTTTTCAGGAAGCAGCAGGAATGCACACTGCTGATTTCAATTTAAACTGTCCATTTTCATTTTGACGCTACAATCTTTGGTACCTCTGGTCTTAGCTTTAGTTTGAATCCAATGACAAGCATATTGGACAGTCCAAGTGGTGAAATGCAACTTAAGCGAAGGCATGCCCCTTTTTTTTAATCATGAATAGAAATCATGCCCCTGAAGATGCACATTTTTCCCCCAATGAGGCAGAGCTTTGAAATAGACCTTAAAATTACACAGCTCTCTTCTCTCAATCCCTGATCCATCTTCCTTCCTCTACAATACTCACCAACTCTCCCTGCCCCAACATTATCCACCCTAACCCAGCTAATACTTACCACTAAGCCCCTTCAAGGGCATTTCTCACTTTACCAACAATATTCACCATTTACCTTCAAAATCTCTCATTTCTATACCCCACCCTACCTGCAACGGTCACCACTGCTCAAACATGTATGTCAGCTCATTCCCTCATCCCACCTCCATAAAACTGTCCTCCCCTGGTTGGGAAAATATTGCCAGGATTTGTAGGGTGGGGTGCACATTGTTAGGAAGTGAACCTTGTCTGAAAGGCAATAATGTTGAGCTGTGTCAGGGTTGTTATGGTGCTGCAATATCTTAGCACTCCAGTTGAATTACTTAGAACTCTTCAACAAGCTTTGCAACTACTGGAGGAGGTTCAAATCCATGTTACAAAACAGCCCAAGTCTCTGTGGTCCTTACTATCTGATATCACTGGAGGGTATTACAGAGCAATCTAACAGGGTAAACCAGAAAGCTCTGGGGGTCTACAGCACAGAAAAAGGCCCTCCAGCACATCGAGTCTACACTGTTCACAAACAACCACCTAACTATTCAAATCCCATTTTCTGGCACATGACTTTAAATGCCTCAGCATCTCAAGTGTGGGTCTAAATACTTCTTAAATGTAGTGAAAATTTCTAGCTCGATCACCCTTATAGGCAAAGAGTTCCTGACAACTATCACTTCTGGGTGAAAAACATCTTTCAACATTCCCTCTGACCGCCATGTCCCTTACCTTAAACCTATTTCCCCAGTCACTGTTCAAGGGGGAAAAAAAAGCTCCTTCCCATCTATCCTGCCCTTTTAATTTTATACATCTCAATTATGACCCTCCTCAATCTCCTCTCCTCCTCGGAAAACAATCGCAGTCTATCCAATCTCCCTAATCCAGGCAACATATTGATAAATCTCGTTTGAAAGCTTTCCAGCGCAGTCACATGCCTCCTATAACATGGATTCCACAATACTCCAGTCATGAGCTAAACAGTAGTTTATACAGTTTTGCATCACCTCCCTGCTATTAAACTCAATGCCTCAGCTAAAGAAGGCAAGGATTCCATATACCTTACTCACCACTTTATCCACCTGTCCCATTACCTTGGGGATCAGTGGGTTTGCACACCAAGGCCACACTGATCCTCGGCTTTTCCCAAGAACCAATCATGTATTCCCTGTTGTATTTGCCCTGCCAAGTACATCACATCACATCACACTTACCCAGACTGAATTCCATTTGCCACTGATCAGTCCATCTGACCAGCCTGTCCACGTCTTCCTGTAATCTTAAAGCTATACTCCCCACAAGTTACCAACCCACCAATTTTCTAATCATTCACGACCTTATTTATCCACCCTCCTACATTCAAATCTAAATTATTTACATAAGCCACAAATTAGTGGGCGGCACGGTGGCACAGTGGCTAGCACTGCTGCCTCACAGCGCCTGAGACCCGGGTTCAATTCCCGACTCAGGCGACTGACCGTGTGGAGTTTGCACGTTCTCCCCGTGTCTGCGTGGGTTTCCTCCGGGTGCTCCGGTTTCCTCCCACAGTCCAAAGATGTGCGGGTTAGGTGAATTGGCCATGCTAAATTGCCCGTAGTGTTAGGTAAGGGGTAAATGTAGGGGTATGGGTGGGTTTCGCTTCGGCGGGTCGGTGTGGACTTGTTGGGCCGAAGGGCCTGTTTCCACACTGTAAGTCTAAAAAAAATCTAATCTAATAACAAGGGCCCAACAGGAGTCCCTCCAAAACCCCAATGGATATAGTCTTGCAATCACAAAAACACGCCTCAACCATCATCCTCTGCTTCCAGCCACTCAGTCAACTCTAGATCCAATTTGCCCAATTTCCACGGATCACATATTTTTTACTTCATTCACAAGATGAAGGTGCCATATTTATTGTCCATCCCTAATTGCCCAGAGGGTAGTTAAGAGTCAATCTTATTACAAGTCCAGAATCACATGTAGGCCAGACCAAGTGAGGATGCCAATTTCCTTCCCTGATGGACATGAGTGAACCAGATAGGCTTTTCCTGGCAATCAACAACAAATTCACTGTCATCATTAGACTAGAAATGCCAGATTGTTTTTTTTTTGGTAAATTCTAATTCCACCAGATGCCAAGGCAGAAATCAAACCCTGGTCCCAAGAATATTGCCTGGGTCTTTTGATTAACAGTCCAGTGGTAATACCGGTAGGTTGTCACCTCCCCACATGACCTCTTAGCTATGCTATCCATCTCCTGTATGTAACCTTATCAAAATCCTTGCCTGACAACCAAGTAGAGTACATCAAATGCATTGCCCTCATCTACACACGTGGAAAAAATTCAATCAAGTTGTTCAGACATGACCTCCCCTCAACAAATCCATGCTGACTATTGCTGATTAATCATTGCCTCTGCCAGCATAGGTTAATTCTGTCCCTCGGGATTGCTTCCAATACTTTCCCTACCACTGAGATTAGATGCTCTGACCTGTATTTCCTGGTTTATCTCTTGCTCTCTTCTTGGATAACAGTATTCCAATGGCTGTCTTTCAGTCCACTAGCATCTCTCCTGTGGCCAGAATGGAATTGAAAAATTTTTGCCAACACCCCTGTTTTTACCTCCCTTGCCTCACTCAACTGGAATACATTTCAATCGGTCTTGCAGGCCTGCCAGACCACTCAGAACCTCCTCTGTGGATGCTAACTTCTTTCATTATATCACAGTCCTTCTCCCTGATTTCTAAAGCCACATCGTCCCTCTGACTAGACAAAGAATTTGCTGTTTTACACCTTGGGTGTTACAATAACATACTGGTCCTGTATTTCCCCCTATGTCCTTCTTGAATGTATTCCATTGCTCTGTTACAAATTTACTGAAAAGTATAGGTTCACCCAACATACAAACATCTGACTTACAAATGTGATCCCATATGAGAGTACAATTTCAAATATCTGGCATAGGAACATTTCATGTACTTACAAACAGCAACTTTACCTTGGCCTACATTGTGCTCGGACTTGCATAAAAGTCAACTTACAAAAGGACTCAGAAAAGATACCTGTTCACAACCCAGGGACTGACTATCAATTCCCAGTCCATTCTGATCTTATTAAAAATCATGATCTTATTAAAGTGGGCCTTTGCCCAGTATAGAACTCGGATCTTAGACCCATCTTTGTATTTTTCCATAACAATCTTACATCTAATGCAAAATGCTTCCCCATGGATTCTTCAACCACTTGCTAGGCTTCATTACCTAAAGTTAAGTTCAGGACCTTCCCATCTCTTTGTAGGGCCCTCCAACACACTGGCTTAAAAAGCTCGACTGGGTGCATTTTAAGAATTCCATTACCTCCAAACATTTCATGCTATGACTAGTCCAGTTAATGTTGAGACATTTGAAATTCCCAACTGTCTCTACCCTACCACTTTTACAGTTCTCTGAAATGTAGTTTGGGGCCGCGGTTGGCTGGGATGCTCTTCAGAGGATCAGTGTGGACACGATGGGCCAAATGGCATGCTTCCAGACCGTAAGGAGTCTATGATTCTATATCTGCACTTTATTTCTCTCAGACTGTTAGTGGGGCTACAGTCCACTCCCAGCATCATGATTGTTCATTTTTGGTCTGACGTTCTACCCATATGTGGCTTTGTTTGAGGAGCTTATTGGCATGATGGCTCAGTGGTTAGCACTGCTGCCTCACAGTGCCAGGGACCCAGGCTTGATTCCACCTTGGGTGACTGTCTATGTCAAGTTTTCACACTCTCCCCGTATCTCCATGTGTTTCTTCCCACAATTGAAAGATGCACATGTTAGGTGAATTGGCCATGCTAAATTGCCTATTGTGTTCAAGGATGTGTAGATTAGGTTCATTGTCAGGAATAAATATAGGATAATAGGATAAGGAAATGGGCCTGGGTAGGTTACTCTTTGGAGGGTCGGTGTGAACTTGTTGGGCTGAAGGGCCCCTTTCCACACTGTAGGGATTCTACGTCATCCCTCCGTTACTGCTGTGGCGTCACCTGTTTTTTCTTACTCATTAGCACATGGCATCAGAAGTGTTTCAGGGATTACTACCTTTTGGATCCTGTTCTTTAATCTACTTCCTAGCTTTCTAAATTCCACCTGCAGGACCTCATCTCTATTTCTAACTATGTCACTGGTATCAATATGTACACAATCACTGTTGGTTTGCCCTCCTCTTCCAGCATGCCTTGAAGCTATTCAGTAACATCCCAGACTATGGCACTAGAATGTCAAGATATCATTTTGGAGTCTCTTTTGCGGCCTGTCTGCTGCCCTTGCGATTGAATCCCTTAGCCCAATGGCCATGCTATTCCCCTGCTCTCCGTGTGAGGATTAAATACCATCTAGATGGAAATCTTTTTAAAGTCATTACTTAAATGTATTTTCTTTCAAACAAACAAGTCTCTATAATTGAAATCTTACCTTCACCTTTGCCTTCATGCCAGATATATTTTTCTGCCTGCTGAAGTCATTGAACATCATGGCATCGACCTCACACTTTGATTTACCAATCCAACTCAGCAGCTCACCTGCATCAGCATCAAATCTAGTGATAAGGTTATTGTGTGTTAGCACAGCCATTAGAGACTTTGGACAAAGCTTTCAATTGTGTTACAGAAAATAATGATTTCATTAAGTGATCTGATATCTGTAATACTTCTCTTATTTTCTTCTTATATTAGAAAAAGTTGCAATATTACAACAAAATGCACACCTTTTCAAATTCTGTGCTAGGGGAGAAGGATTGAGGTCAAACAAAGTAGTAAATTAGCCAGGAGTCCACTCTAGAAATATATGCATCAATGTTGGCTAATCACGAGGTTGGGTTTGGCTTTGGAGACTCTAGATTTCAAGTAAACAATGGTACTGAGCTAATGATAAACGGATGTGAACTCATGTAGGACTTCACCCTTGCTTGATTTGTCACTTTCATGGGAGTAGAAGTGCATAGAGTAAAAAATGAGGTCTGCAGATGCTGGAGATCACAGCTGCAAATGTGTTGCTGGTCAAAGCACAGCAGGTTAGGCAGCATCTCAGGAATAGAGAATTCGACGTTTCGAGCATAAGCCCTTCATCAGGCATAGTAAGGGTTATTTGTATGCTTGAATTAGAAGTAGATGGCATTTAAGTCCTTTTATTTGTTGACATCTTATGTAGATATTGTTCTTGATGTGGTTAAAATTTTAGTAGGATTACATGTTCTTCTACTAAAGATGGTGTGCTAATATTAATGTTTTATTAAATATCCTTTTAGCTGAAAATGTGTTGCTGGAAAAGCGCAGCAGGTCAGGCAGCATCCAAGGAGCAGGAGAATGGACGTTTCGGGCATGAGCCCTTCTTCAGGAAAGAAGAATCCTTTTAGCCTGCTTAAGATTACACCCAAGGACAATCTCAAACGAAATGACTGCTCAAAAACAAAAACACAAATCCTGGAAATAAAAAGATCAGCCAGCTTTGTAAAGGGGACATATTAGCCCTTCATTTTATTTAGGGTCCAATGAATACTTAAACCTGGAATAATAACTTTTACTTTCAGTTTTCTGATAATGATTTTCAGAATTCTTTCCTTTTTTTCTCATTTCTTGATTCTTTTAAAAAGTTCTGATTTAATAAAAATGCATTCCTATCAAGATTTACAATGATGTTACTGGGACTGGAAGGTTTCAATTACAAGGAGAGGCTGCACAGGCTGGGACTTTCTTCCCTGGAACACTGGAGATGGAAAGATGACCTTAGAGAGGTTTACAAAATCATGAAGGGTATAGATAAGGTGAATAGCAAAGGTCTTTTACCTAGGTTAGGGGAATTCAAAACTACAGGCCTTGGTTTTACGATGAGGGAGTAGGATTTAAAATGGATGTTAAGAGGCAACTTTTTCACACATAGGGTGGTGCATATATGGAATGAGCTGCCAAAGGAAGTGGTGGAAGCTGGTACCATTACAACATTTAAATAGCAGGTTAATAAAAAGGAAGGATTCAGAGGGATATAGGTCAAACACAGACAAATGGGACTAGTATAGATTGGGAAACCTCATGGCCGTGCACGAGTTGGACCGAAGGGTCTGTTTCCATTTTGTATGGCTCGATACCAATACAAGGTTTTGGATTTATTTTTTCTTTACAATCAATTTTACTCTGAAGCATCAATGCCCACACAACCTGCTTGCCTTTTTTTCACATGGAAAACAGTTTTTTAAAAAAACCTCCTCATACCTTTTCTTGGACTCTACATCCGTGCAAAGTTGTCTTTTCTTGGGTGGTGGAAGAGGTACCAATTCCTGCTTCTGAACTGAACATTCTGTTGTTATTTCTACCATTTCCACAGGGCTGATCTGAGTTAGTCCCAATTCAGACGGTGCCTGAGACACCTGTTGGATGGGAATTGGTTTTGGGATAGGGTGGGAGGAGAGGGACAAGCATATTTAATATAAAATGTTCCACTCTATATTCACAGCCAATACATACCTGATACCAATAATGCAGTGTTAGAATCATTAGTATGAAACTAAATTCTATTCATCCTCCAACCTGGGTCCCCAGAGCATGACCTGAACCTCTGGATTAACAGTCCAGTGATAAGACCACTAGGGCATTGCCTCCCCTTACATACAGGCTCTAAAATTTTTAATCTTCTTTAACATCCAGGCTATATATATATACTCATCCCAAATCCTTGTGTACATTATTCCCTGTCTCCAGCAGTATTCCAGAGGGATCAGTTCTGGGTCCTCTTTGGGTTGTCATTTATATAAATGATTTGAATGAAAATATAGAAGGCATGGTTAGGAAGTCTACAGACGGCAACAAAATTGGTTGCATAGTAGACAGTGAACAAAGTTTTCTAAGATTACAAAGAGATCTTGACCAACTGGGTAATAGAGTACAGCACACAAATAGATCCTTCAGTTCAACTCGTACACACCAACCAAATATCCTAATCTAATTTAGTCCCAATTGCCAGCATTTCACTCATATCCCTCTCAACCCTTCCTATTCACATACCCAACCAGATGCCTTTTAAATGCTGTGATTGTACCAGCCTCCACCACTTCTTCTGACAACTCATTCCATACACACACCACCCTCTGCGTGAAAAAAGTTGCCCCTAAAGTCTATTTTAAATCTTGCCCCTCTCACCCTATACCTAGCATTCCAAACACCTTCTTCACTAACTTATCTACCTGCAACTCCACTTTCAAGGTCAATGGGCTGAAAAGTGGCAGATGGAATTCAATTTGGATAAATGTGAAACATTGCATTTTGGTACGAACAAACAAGGATAGGGCTTATACAATTAATGGTGGGGCTTAGGGTGGCGTTGTAAAACAGAGGGACCTAGGAGTTCAGCACATAATTCTTTGAAATTTGCATCACATATAGAAAGGGTGGTTAAAAAGGTATTTGAGACATTTGTCTTCATTGCTCAGGTAAAAACAATGACTGCAGATGCTGGAAACCAGATTCTGGATTAGAGTGGTGCTGGAAAAGCACAGCAGTTCAGGCAGCATCTGAGGAGCAGGAAAATCGACGTTTCGGGCAAAAGCCCTTCATCAGGATTACAGGTGTGCAAACTCCACATAGACAATTGCCTGAGGCGGGAATTGAACCCCAGTCTTTGGCTCTGTGAGGCAGCAGTGGTAACCACTGTGCCGCCCACAGTTTTAATCTTGAATTGGCCAGGGTGTTGTTTCATAAGTGACTCCTTTTCCATTCTACTCTGACATCTTCAAGTAGGAGAGGGGGTTGACCTGGAATAAATGCGTGGTGTGGCTCTATAACAGTGCGCAATGCAATTGGGTTGAAGCATCATTGTTCATATAGCGTAGAACGGTTGTACTTAGAATGTAAAAATAACATTCTTTTCTCTAATGCGTTATAAAAATGTAGAAACCGGTGAATGTTATTTACAATGTAAATGGAAAATAGTAGGTTTCAGAGTCATACAGCACAGAAACAGACCCGTTGATCCAACTAGTTCATGTTGAACATAATCCCAAAATAAACTACTTCCACCTGCCTAATCCTGACCCATATCCCTCTAAACTTTTCCAAATCATGTACTTATTCAAATGTCTTTGAAATGTTGTAATTATATCCACATCCACCACTTCCTCAGGAAGTTCATTCCATACGAGAGCCACCCTCTGTAAACAGTTTGCCCCTCATATCTTTTTTAAATCTCAGTCCTCTCACCTTAAAAATATGCCCCCAGTCTTGAAATCCCCCATCCTTTGGAAAAGACAACTACAATTAACTTCCATCTATGCCCCTCATTAGTTTATAAACTTCTATCAGGTTGCCTCTCAAAATCGTACGCTCCAGTGAAAAAAGTCCTAGCCTATCCAGCCTTTTTTTAATAACTCAAATGTTCTACAACTGGCAAGATCCTGGTAAATCTCTTGAACACTCTCCAGCTTAATAATATCCTTCCTATAACTAGGCAACCAGAACTGGACACACTATTTCAGAAGAAGCCTCACCAAAGTCCTGTATAACCTCAGAATGACTTCCTGTACACAAAGGACTGCTTGGATTTCCTCTGGGTGCTCCGATTTCCTCCCACAGTTCAAAAATGTGCAGATTAGGTGAATTGGCCATGTTAAATTGCCTGTAGTGTTAGGTGGAGGGGTAAATATAGAGGAGTGGTTCTGGGTGGGTTGCTCTTCGGAGGGTCGGTGTGGACTTGTTGGGCCAAAGGGTCTGTTTCCACACTGCAAGTAATCTAATCTAAAAAAAACTGATGGTGAGCATGGTTCAAGAACTGGGACTTGCAACATATCTAATCATAAGACCCTAAGAAAGTAAGAGCATTAAGTTGACCATTCAGCCCATCTGATAACCATTTAATGAAATCATGGTTGATTTGATCAATCTTGACTTCACTTTCCTGCCTATTACATTCAATCTTCAATTTCCCCTACTGATTAAAACCCATGTCAGTCTTGAATATACTTTGTGATTCAGCCTCGTCGGCGTCCACAGATTAATTATCTTCTGAGAGGAGAAATTCCTCATCATTTTGACAGGCAACCTTTCATGACAAGTCCCCTAAGAGTCTTGTATGATTCAATAAGGTCATCTTCCAATCTTCAAAACTCCAATGAGGAATGGCTAACCTACTCTACCTCTCCTCACAAGACAGTCCTCCATTCACCTCATGAACCTTCTCTTAACTGCCCCCAATGCCAATATATCTCTCCCTAGTTAAGGAGGCAAAAACTGTCCATAGCATTTCAGCTGTGGTAAAACTCTTTTAGCAAGACCTCCCTATTTTTATACTCCATTCTCTTTGGAATAAAGGCTAAAGTTCCAATTGCCTTCCCTGTTACCTGCTGAACTTAGAAGCTATCTTTTTGTGATTTATGCACAAGGACTCCTAAATCTCTCTGTCCTGTAGTCCTCAGTGGTCTTACATATATTCAGCTTCTCTATGCTTCCTGCCAAAGTACATAACCTTACATTTTTACCCTTTACATCCCAACTGCCAAGTCTGAGTCACTTGCTTAACTTGTCTACATCTCTCTGCAGATGTAGTGTAATCCTCACTACTTGCCTTCACATCTATATTAATATCATCTGCAACTTATTAAATTAACTCATTATCTACAATTGTCAAAAAATATACTATTCTTCTCAAAAATCTAACTCTGCCTTGCAACGAGGGGTTAAATCTTAAAAATACAGTCCTGTGTACAATTATATGGATCAGGAGGAGTAAGCCATTCAGCACCTCAAGCCTGCTTCACTATTCAATAAGATTACTAGCTGATCTGATTGCAGCCAGTTAATGAAGCTTGTTGGATTTTGAAGATGAGCAATCATCTGATGTCAGGAAGATGAAAGATCCTCAGTTCAGCAGCTATTTCTTGTATCTATGTATCCTAATCCTTCACTCATTACATGTTTTCCAGAAATGTAGACACTTTTTTTAATAAATATTTTATTAAAAACTTTTTCAAGTCTTTTACAAAGCAACTATACATAAAAATTATTACCAAATACAAAAAAAGAGTACAACAATGTCACATCACAATACTATTAATACACCGTGGGGCGGCATGGTGGCACAGTGGTTAGCACTGCTGCCTCACAGCACCAGAGACCTGGGTTCAATTCCCACCTCGGGCGACTGACTGTGTAGAGTTTGCACGTTCTCCCCGTGTCTGCGTGGGTTTCCTCCGGGTGCTCCAGTTTCCTCCCACAGTCCAAAGATGTGCGGGTCAGGTGAATTGGCCATGCCAAATTGCCCATAGTGTTAGATAAGTGTTAGGTAAATGTAAGGGTATGGGTGGGTTGTGCTTCGGCGGGTCGGTGTGAAGGGCCTGTTTCCACATTGTAAGTAATCTAAAATAAACTACCTTATAATCTACCATAACTAACGTATCTACTTAAACTAAACTACAATCAAATTAAATAAAAACAAATAAAGCTGAATTCCAATTAAATTATATCACATTACTTTATTCTATTTTAGCCACCACACCTTCACGGAAGCTCCAACCCTGGGAGCACCAGTCATTGTACCTGTATTTCCCCCCCTCTCCAATCTTCCCCATCCCAGGGCCCCACGGGCGATAAGTTTGCGTCAATATAATTTAGAAAGGGCCACCATGTCTTATAAAACTGCTCCATTTTGTGGTGCACCATATTTGTAAGGTAGTGTTGTGGGAGATGCTCCATCACCAGCCTGCACCACCCACAAGACCTGGGGTTTTTCCAACATTCAATTCATTAAAATGTTACACAGTCTCTTCTCGTGTTCCTCCAGAGAGGGCAAAGTTGGCAACCTCAGAAGAAGAAATGCCAGGTCCACTTTGATTTCAATTCCCAGGATTTCTTTCCACTCCCTTACTATGGCAGTCCAGTACCTCCGGGTCTTGTAAAATGACCAAAAGCAGTGTGTCAGAGTGCCTATACTAATTTTACATTTGGGACACCATGGAGACACTCCTCTCTTGAACGTAGCTAGCCTCTCTGGTTCCATACGAGCCCTGTGTAAAATCTTCAATTGCATAGCCTACACTTTGTTACATATTGAGATTTTCTTTACATTTTCCCATGTTTCCAATGAAGTATCCTATCCTAGTTCCCGATTCCAAGTCCACATCTCCTAAGGCTCGTCCTTTTTGTAAATGATAAAGTAATAACTAAAGGGGCACCAGTATACCAGAGCACTCTTTTCTCCACGTCTAACTTGTAAGGCTGAGCCAGGAGCATAGTCTTTCTCTGTATACAATTCATTATCTGAAAGTACCGGAAAAGGTCCCAATTAGACAATCCATATTTCTGACTTAGCTGCCTAAATGACATCAAGACCTCCCCTTCGAATAAATCTCCCAAACAGGAGATTCCCTTATTCTCCCATAGCTTAAAGCCAGAGTCCACTGCTCCAGGTTTAAGTCCTAGGCTCCCACCAATGGGGTAAAAAGTGAGGTCTGAAGCCAATCGCCCTCGTCTTGCCTCATTATCCTCCAAGCTTTCACCGTATTTAAAGTGATTGAGCTCTTACACTGCTCAATCACAGATTTCATCTTATCCATGAATAACAGATTAATGAGGGGACATCTCCACTGCGAAGCTTCAAAGTCAAGCCAAATCAACTCCGAAACCTCTCTATAGCCAGTCACCCACATATGCTAACAGGGCGCTTATTTGAAATCTCTTCAAGTCCAGAAGATCCACCATCCCTTCACCCTGCGGGAACTGCAATTCAGTAAATTTAATTAGGGGACGCCTATGACACCAAATAAAAGGACCCTAGCCAACCCACCGAGCCTCTTTAACACTCATCTGGGTAGCAATAATGAGAGCATTCTCATGGGGTACAACAGGCGAGGAAGAACATTAATTTTAATCAGGGCTATTCGGCCTAAGCATGATAACAGTAATCCCTCCCACCGCTGCAAATCCTGTTTTATCCTCTCCAGTAATTGTGCATAGTTAGCTTTATACAGCTGGTGGAAGGCAGGGGTAATAAAAATTCCCAAATACAAAAAAAACCTTTTGATGACCATCTAAATGGGAACTGCATTCCAGCCTTCAAATCAGGCACCTCCACTAATCTCCCCACAAGCAAGGCTTCCACTTTTGTGAAGTTGACCCTGCATCCCGATAAGCTGCCAAATAAGTTAATTTTTTTTAATCAATCGAGTAGCGGACTTCTCCGGATTTGCCAAGAACAACAGGACATCATCAGTGTAGAGGATGATCTTATGCTTCCCCCATTCCCACACTTGGCGCCACTATTTCAGGATCCCTTCTGATAGTCTTGGCTAACGGCTCAATTGCCAAGGTAAATAACAGCAGTGAAAGAGGACACCCCTGTCGACTACCTCTCCCAATATTAAAGTTGTCCGGCTTAGTACTGTTTGCGATGACTGCCGCCTTAGGATCATTATACAATACCGGCACCACCAAGCAAAGACTCCCCCTATATCAAAGCACTCTAGGACCCCAAACAAGTACAGCCATTCTATCCGGTCAAACACCTTTTCCGCATCTAGGGAGACCACCAAACCCAGGATCAATCTTTGCTGGCATAGCTGCACTATATTCAGTACCCTACTGATATTGTTGGAGGCCCTTAACAAAACCCATCTGATCATCTTTTATAATATGGGGAAATACCTATTCCAACCTCAGGGCCAGCACCTTTGACAGAATTTTAAAGAAGACATTCAACAGTGAAACTGGTCTGTATGAAGCACATTCTTCGGGGTCTTTTCCCTTCTTCAAAATAAGGGAGATATTAGCCTCCCTAAGAGAGGGTAGAAGACAATCCTGTGTACATGAATAGATATACATTCCCAAACGTGGCTCCACCAACACATTTATGAATTCCTTACAAAACTCACACGAAATCCATCTGGCCCTGGTGCTTTGTCACCCTGGAGATGTTTTATTGATTCCTGCACCTCTTGTATTGTCATGGGCGCATTTAACAGGGAGACCTGTTTATATTGGGGAGGTTCAGGTTCTCAAAAAAAGATTGCATTCTCACTGCACCGTCTTTGCCATCCTCCCACCGATATAGCTCTGCGAAGTATTCCCTAAATCTAACATTGATCTTCTTCAACTCATGGGTAACTGTGCTCGCCTTCTCTCTAATAGACATAATGGATTGGGAAGCATTTTTCTTTCTAGCCAGATATACCAGATACCTACCTGGTTTATCTCCAAATTCAAACAATCTTTGTTCAGCAAAGGAGACCTCCTTTTGTTTTGCCACCTGTGCGTGCAATGAGTCAAGAACAGCCCAGAAAGCAGTTACCCGCTGCAGCTTGGCCAAAGAAGGCCCATCATAATATGCTTCCTCAGCTACCTTCAGCTGAGTTTCCAGCATCCGTTGCTGCACCTCCCTCTGCCTCCACCTAGTCATTGAATACGAAATGATCATGCCTCGTTAATAAGCCTTTGTGACCTCCTGAAGTATTGCCGGATTACTGGCTGTACAAGAGTTGATATCCCAGAAGGTCGTGAACTCTCTTGCAATGTACTCAACAACTTTGCAGTAATGGGTCCATGAGCCATTGCCGTGTATCTATTTCACCACCCTTAATTTTAACATTTAAATACACTGGCATATGGTCTGAGATAATTGCATTCCCAATTTTGCAAGCCAATGTTCTGTCTAAACAAAGTGACGGCACAAGGAACATGTCAATTTGCGTGTGGCTCTTCTGTGCATTGGAATAAAAAGTAAAGTCTCTTTCATGAGGGTGGAGATGACTCCACACATCCATTATTCCCAACTCCTCACACACAAGTCCACCAACTGTCTAGATTGCGCGGGTGTACCTGCCGGGCCCCTTGGCATCCTGTCCACCCCAGGATCCATTAGGTGATTAAAATCCTCTCCTATAATCGTGTGGTGCACCCCAAGATTCATTAATTTAGCAACTGCATCAATTAGAAATTTAAGAGTGTTTGCCAGGGGACAATAAATATTCAGGATACCATAGACTTCTCCATGTATTACAGCTTGATGATGAACCGTCCATGTTTGTCCTTAATTTGCTCAGTTACCTGGAATGGTAGGTTCCTTCTTACCAGTATAGCCACTCCTCTACTCTTGGAGCAAAAGAAGGAGAATATTCTATTATAACCCCACCCCCAACACACCCCGTTGCAGTTTTAGATGTTCCTTATCAGTTAAATGCAGCAGGGCAATGTCAACCCTTTCCTCCCTAAGGCTTGACAAACCTTCTTTCTTTTAATGGGGGAATGGCTCCCTTTTACAATTATAGGTGCATCACTAGCCACGGTTGTCCAGGGCAGCCTGTTGTTCCCCGAGAGGTGCGGCAAGTGAAAAAGGCATTAACTGTATGAAGTCTGAAAACTACTCCTAAAAAACTACAACTAAAAAAAAACAACCACCACAGTTAACTTAAACAAACACCCAAATAAACTCCAACTCATTAGAGATCATCCACTCCCCTTGCCCATAGGGGACAATCCTCCCAATCCTTGCAACCATCCTGGCTCCTTCCAGCTGAGGCCACACCCTAGTCCCACACAGTGGACCGATAAAGTAAACATGTTACAGGGGAACCTTGATTATCCGAATGAGATGGGCGGGCACTATTTCATTCGGATAATCGACTATTTGATTAATCAATTAAACGCCTTTCCTCTGGAGCTCGGAGTTTTTAAAGTCTGCGCCCCGTTCAGGAGACTGCAGCAGCACACAGCGCACGAGGCGCTGCCCCCAACAACGCCCACCACCTCCCACCTGTGCCCCAAACCCCTTCCAACACCACCCAATCAGCACACTGTGCACAAGACCCCACCCCTAACACTGCCCCATCAGCACACAGTGCACAAGACCCCACCCCTTCAGCAGAAAGCGCACACGCCCCCTCCCCCACCCGCCTCCAGAACGCCATCCAACCCCGTTCAACACCGTCCCATCAGAACAAAGCGTGCGAGACCCCGCCCCCAACACTGCCTCAGCACAAAGCGCAAAGCTCCCGCGCCCCCACCCACTCCCCAAACCCCATCCAACTCCGCCCCCGAACCCTGTCCAAAACCACCCCTTCCCCCAACCTTGTCTAGCCCCTCCCCAACCCCGTCCAACACCACCCCACCTGCCCCTGCTCCCAAACCCTGTGGAACACCGCCCCCTACCTGCCCCCACCCCCAAACCCATCCAAATCCAACCCCCCGCCCCCTCTCCGGGGCAGCCGGACTGGACACCAACAACAAAATGCTGCAGCTGCTGCTGTTGCTTTTGAGGGGTAAGTCTCCAAATAGCGCATGCGCACGCGTGCATACACACACATACACACAGCCACAGCCCCACACATATACACGCAGCCACAGCCCCACACACATACACGCAGCCACAGCCCCACAAACACATGCAGCCACAGTCCCACACACATACACGCAGCCACAGCCACACAAACACATACAGCCACAGCCCCACACACATACACGCAGCCACAGCCACACACACATACACGCAGCCACAGCCACACACACATACACGCAGCCACAGCCACACACACATACACGCAGCCACAGCCACACACGCATACACGCAGCCACAACCACACACGCATACATGCAGCCACAGCCACACACGCATACACGCAGCTACAGCCACACAAACACCTGCAGCCACAGCCCCACACACACCTGCAGCCACATCCCCACACACATACACGCAGCCACAGCCCCACACACATACACGCAGCCACAGCCCCACACATATACACGCAGCCACAGCCCCACACGCATACACGCAGCCACAGCCACACACGCATACACGCAGCCACAGCCCCACACGCATACACGCAGCCACAGCCCCACACGCATACACGCAGCCACAGCCCCACACGCATACACGCAGCCACAGCCCCACACATATACACGCAGCCACAGCCACACACACATACACGCAGCCACAGCCACACACACATACACGCAGCCGCAGCCACAACCACACACACATACACGCAGCCGCAGCCACACACACATACACATACACGCAGCCGCAGCCACAGCCACATACACATACACGCAGCCGCACACACATACACATACACGCAGCCACACACACACACATACACGCAGCCACAGCCACACACACATACACGCAGCCACACACACACACACATACACGCAGCCACAGCCACACACACATACACGCAGCCACAGCCCCACACGCATACACGCAGCCACAGCCACACACGCATACACGCAGCCACAGCCCCACACGCATACACGCAGCCACAGCCCCACACGCATACACGCAGCCACAGCCCCACACGCATACACGCAGCCACAGCCCCACACATATACACGCAGCCACAGCCACACACACATACACGCAGCCACAGCCACACACACATACACGCAGCCGCAGCCACAACCACACACACATACACGCAGCCGCAGCCACACACACATACACATACACGCAGCCGCAGCCACAGCCACATACACATACACGCAGCCGCACACACATACACATACACGCAGCCACACACACACACATACACGCAGCCACAGCCACACACACATACACGCAGCCACACACACACACATACACGCAGCCACAGCCACACACACATACACGCAGCCACAGCCACACACACATACACGCAGCCACAGCCACACACATATACACGCAGCCACAGCCCCACACGCATACACGCAGCCACAGCCACACACGCATACACGCAGCCACAGCCCCACACGCATACACGCAGCCACAGCCCCACACACATACACGCAGCCACAGCCCCACACACATACACGCAGCCACAGCCCCACACACATACACGCAGCCACAGCCACACACACATACACGCAGCCACAGCCACACACACATACACGCAGCCGCAGCCACAACCACACACACATACACGCAGCCGCAGCCACAACCACACACACATACACGCAGCCGCAGCCACACACACATACACATACACGCAGCCGCAGCCACAGCCACATACACATACACGCAGCCGCACACACATACACATACACGCAGCCACACACACACACATACACGCAGCCACACACACATACACATACACGCAGCCACACACACATACACATACACGCAGCCACAGCCACACACACATACACGCAGCCACAGCCACACACACATACACGCAGCCACAGCCACACACACATACACGCAGCCACAGCCACACACACATACACGCAGCCACAGCCACACACACATACACGCAGCCACAACCACACACACAGACATGCAGCCGCAGCCACACACACATACACGCAGCTACAGCCACACAAACACATGCAGCCACAGCCCCACACACACCTGCAGCCTCAGCCCCACACACATACACGCAGCCACAGCCCCACACGCATACACGCAGCCACAGCCACACATGCATACACGCAGCCACAGCCACACACGCATACACGCAGCCACACACGCATACACACAGCCACAGCCCCACACGCATACACGCAGCCACAGCCACACACGCACACACGCAGCCACAGCCCCACACGCACACACGCAGCCACAGCCACACACAGACATGCAGCCACAGCCACACACACATACACGCAGCCACAGCCACACACACATACACGCAGCCACAGCCACACACACATACACGCAGCCGCAGCCACATACACATACACGCAGCCGCAGCCACACACACATACACGCAGCCGCAGCCACAACCACACACACATACACGCAGCCGCAGCCACACACACATACACATACACGCAGCCGCAGCCACACACACATACACGCAGCCGCAGCCACAGCCACATACACATACACGCAGCCACAGCCACATACACATACACGCAGCCGCAGCCACACACACATAGCCACACACACATACACATACACGCAGCCACACACACATACACATACACGCAGCCACAGCCACACACACATACACGCAGCCACAGCCACACACACATACACGCAGCCACAGCCACACACACATACACGCAGCCACAGCCACACACATACACGCAGCCACAACCACACACATACACGCAGCCACAACCACACACACATACACACAGCCACAGCCCCACACACATTCACACACAGCCCCACACACATACACGCAGCCACAGCCACACACACTTTCACGCAGCCACAGCCACACACACATACACGCAGCCACAACCACACACATATACACGCAGCCACAGCCCCACACACATACACGCAGCCACAGCCACACACACATACACGCAGCCACAGCCACACACAGACATGCAGCCACAGCCCCACACACAGACACGCAGCCACAGCCCCACACACATACACGCAGCCACACAGACATACACGCAGCCACAGCCCCACACACATACACATACACGCAGCCACAACCACACACACACGCAGCCGCAGCCACACACACATACACATACACGCAGCCGCAGCCACACACACATACACATACACGCAGCCGCAGCCACATACACGCAGCCACACACACACATACACATACACGCAGCCACACACACACATACACGCAGCCACAGCCACACACACATACACGCAGCCACAGCCACACACACATACACGCAGCCACAGCCACACACACATACACTCAGCCACAGCCACACACACATACACGCAGCCACAGCCACACACAGACATGCAGCCACAGCCACACACACATACACGCAGCCACACAGACATACACGCAGCCACAGCCCCACACACAGACATGCAGCCACAGCCACACACACATACACGCAGCCACAGCCCCACAGACATACACGCAGCCACAGCCCCACACACATACACGCAGCCACAGCCCCACACACATACACGCAGCCACAGCCACACACGCATACACGCAGCCACACACGCACAAACGCAGCCACAGCCACACACGCACACACGCAGCCACAGCCACACACACATACACGCAGCCACAGCCACACACACATACACGCAGCCACAGCCAACACACATACACATACACGCAGCCACAGCCACACAGACATACACGCAGCCACAGCCCCACACACATACACGCAGCCACAGCCCCACACACATACACGCAGCCACAGCCACACACACATACACGCAGCCACAGCCACACATACATACACGCAGCCACAGCCACACACACATACACGCAGCCACAGCCACACACACATACACGCAGCCACAGCCACACACACATACACGCAGCCACAACCACACACACATACACGCAGCCACAACCACACACACATACACGCAGCCACAGTCCCACACACATACACACACACAGCCACAGCCACACACTTTCACGCAGCCACAGCCACACACACATACACGCAGCTACAGCCACACAAACACATGCAGCCACAGCCCCACACACACCTGCAGCCTCAGCCCCACACACATACACGCAGCCACAGCCCCACACGCATACACGCAGCCACAGCCACACACGCATACACGCAGCCGCAGCCACACACGCATACACGCAGCCACAGCCACACACGCACACACGCAGCCACAGCCCCACACGCACACACGCAGCCACAGCCACACACAGACATGCAGCCACAGCCACACACACATACACGCAGCCACAGCCACACACACATACACGCAGCCACAACCACACACATATACACGCAGCCACAGCCCCACACACATACACGCAGCCACAGCCACACACACATACACGCAGCCACAGCCACACACAGACATGCAGCCACAGCCCCACACACAGACATGCAGCCACAGCCCCACACACATACACGCAGCCACACAGACATACACGCAGCCACAGCCCCACACACATACACATACACGCAGCCACACACACATACACGCAGCCGCAGCCACACACACATACACGCAGCCGCAGCCACAACCACACACACACGCAGCCGCAGCCACACACACATACACATACACGCAGCCGCAGCCACACACACATACACATACACGCAGCCGCAGCCACATACACGCAGCCACACACACACATACACATACACGCAGCCACACACACACATACACGCAGCCACAGCCACACACACATACACGCAGCCACAGCCACACACACATACACTCAGCCACAGCCACACACACATACACGCAGCCACAGCCACACACAGACATGCAGCCACAGCCACACACACATACACGCAGCCACACAGACATACACGCAGCCACAGCCCCACACACAGACATGCAGCCACAGCCACACACACATACACGCAGCCACAGCCCCACAGACATACACGCAGCCACAGCCCCACACACATACACGCAGCCACAGCCCCACACACATACACGCAGCCACAGCCACACACGCATACACGCAGCCACACACGCACAAACGCAGCCACAGCCACACACGCACACACGCAGCCACAGCCACACACACATACACGCAGCCACAGCCACACACACATACACGCAGCCACAGCCACACACACATACACATACACGCAGCCACAGCCACACAGACATACACGCAGCCACAGCCCCACACACATACACGCAGCCACAGCCCCACACACATACACGCAGCCACAGCCACACACACATACACGCAGCCACAGCCACACACACATACACGCAGCCACAGCCACACACACATACACGCAGCCACAGCCACACACACATACACGCAGCCACAGCCACACACACATACACGCAGCCACAACCACACACACATACACGCAGCCACAACCACACACACATACACGCAGCCACAGTCCCACACACATACACACACACAGCCACAGCCACACACTTTCACGCAGCCACAGCCACACACACATACACGCAGCTACAGCCACACAAACACATGCAGCCACAGCCCCACACACACCTGCAGCCTCAGCCCCACACACATACACGCAGCCACAGCCCCACACGCATACACGCAGCCACAGCCACACACGCATACACGCAGCCACAGCCACACACGCATACACGCAGCCACACACATACACGCAGCCACAGCCACACACGCACACACGCAGCCACAGCCCCACACGCACACACGCAGCCACAGCCACACACAGACATGCAGCCACAGCCACACACACATACACGCAGCCACAGCCACACACACATACACGCAGCCACAGCCACACACACATACACATACACGCAGCCGCAGCCACATACACATACACGCAGCCGCAGCCACACACACATACACGCAGCCGCAGCCACAACCACACACACATACACGCAGCCGCAGCCACACACACATACACATACACGCAGCCGCAGCCACACACACATACACGCAGCCGCAGCCACAGCCACATACACATACACGCAGCCACAGCCACATACACATACACGCAGCCACAGCCACATACACATACACGCAGCCGCAGCCACACACACATACACATAGCCACACACACATACACATACACGCAGCCACACACACATACACATACACGCAGCCACAGCCACACACACATACACGCAGCCACAGCCACACACACATACACGCAGCCACAGCCACACACACATACACGCAGCCACAGCCACACACATACACGCAGCCACAACCACACACACATACACACAGCCACAGCCCCACACACATTCACACACAGCCCCACACACATACACGCAGCCACAGCCACACACACTTTCACGCAGCCACAGCCACACACACATACACGCAGCCACAACCACACACATATACACGCAGCCACAGCCCCACACACATACACGCAGCCACAGCCACACACACATACACGCAGCCACAGCCACACACAGACATGCAGCCACAGCCCCACACACAGACACGCAGCCACAGCCCCACACACATACACGCAGCCACACAGACATACACGCAGCCACAGCCCCACACACATACACATACACGCAGCCACACACACATACACGCAGCCGCAGCCACACACACATACACGCAGCCGCCGCCACAACCACACACACACGCAGCCGCAGCCACACACACATACACATACACGCAGCCGCAGCCACACACACATACACATACACGCAGCCGCAGCCACATACACGCAGCCACACACACACATACACATACACGCAGCCACACACACACATACACGCAGCCACAGCCACACACACATACACGCAGCCACAGCCACACACACATACACGCAGCCACAGCCACACACACATACACGCAGCCACAGCCACACACATACACGCAGCCACAACCACACACACATACACACAGCCACAGCCCCACACACATACACACACAGCCCCACACACATACACACACAGCCCCACACACATACACGCAGCCACAGCCACACACACTTTCACGCAGCCACAGCCACACACACATACACGCAGCCACAACCACACACACATACACGCAGCCACAGCCCCACACACATACACTCAGCCACAGCCACACACACATACACGCAGCCACAGCCACACACAGACATGCAGCCACAGCCACACACACATACACGCAGCCACACAGACATACACGCAGCCACAGCCCCACACACAGACATGCAGCCACAGCCACACACACATACACGCAGCCACAGCCCCACAGACATACACGCAGCCACAGCCCCACACACATACACGCAGCCACAGCCCCACACACATACACGCAGCCACAGCCACACACGCATACACGCAGCCACACACGCACAAACGCAGCCACAGCCACACACGCACACACGCAGCCACAGCCACACACACATACACGCAGCCACAGCCACACACACATACACGCAGCCACAGCCACACACACATACACATACACGCAGCCACAGCCACACAGACATACACGCAGCCACAGCCCCACACACATACACGCAGCCACAGCCCCACACACATACACGCAGCCACAGCCACACACACATACACGCAGCCACAGCCACACATACATACACGCAGCCACAGCCACACACACATACACGCAGCCACAGCCACACACACATACACGCAGCCACAGCCACACACACATACACGCAGCCACAACCACACACACATACACGCAGCCACAACCACACACACATACACGCAGCCACAGTCCCACACACATACACACACACAGCCACAGCCACACACTTTCACGCAGCCACAGCCACACACACATACACGCAGCCACAGCCACACACACATACACGCAGCCACAGCCACACACAGACATGCAGCCACAGCCACACACACATACACGCAGCCGCAGCCACAGCCCCACACACATACACGCAGCCACAGCCCCACAGACATACACGCAGCCACAGCCCCACACACATACACGCAGCCACAGCCCCACACACATACACTCAGCCACAGCCACACACACATACATGCAGCCACAGCCACACAAACACATGCAGCCACAGCCACACACACATACACGCAGCCACAGCCACACAGACATGCAGCCACAGCCCCACAGACATACACGCAGCCACAGCCCCACACATACATGCAGCCACAGCCCCACACACACACATACACGCAGCCGCAGCCACACACACATACACGCAGCCACAGCCCCACACACATACACTCAGCCACAGCCACACACACATACATGCAACCACAGCCACACACACACACACGCAGCCACAGCCACACACACATACACGCAGCCACAGCCACACAGACATGCAGCCACAGCCCCACACACATACACGCAGCCACAGCCCCACACACATACACGCAGCCGCAGCCACACACACATACACGCAGCCACAGCCACACACACATACACGCAGCCACAGCCCCACACACAAAATTGCAGCCACAACCACACACACTTTCACGCAGCCACAGCCACACACAGACATGCAGCCACAACCACACACACATACACACAGCCACAGCCCCACACACATACACACACACAGCCCCACACACATACACGCAGCCACAGCCCCACACACATACACGCAGCCACAGCCCCACACACATACACGAAGCCACAGCCCCACACACATACACGCAGCCACAGCCACACACACATACACGCAGCCACAGCCACACACACATACACGCAGCCACAGCCACACACACATACACGCAGCCACAGCCACACACACATACACGCATCCACAGTCCCACACACATACACACACACAGCCACAGACTTTCACGCAGCCACAGCCACACACATACACGCAGCCACAACCACACACATATACACGCAGCCACAGCCCCACACACATACACTCAGCCACAGCCACACACACACGCAGCCACAGCCACACACAGACATGCAGCCACAGCCACACACACATACACGCAGCCACACAGACATACACGCAGCCACAGCCCCACACACATACACATACACGCAGCCGCAGCCACACACACATACACGCAGCCGCAGCCACAACCACACACACATACACGCAGCCGCAGCCACACACACATACACATACACATACACGCAGCCGCAGCCACATACACATACATGCAGCCACAGCCACACACACATACACGCAGCCACAGCCACACACACATACACGCAGCCACAGCCACACACACATACACGCAGCCGCAGCCACACACACATACACGCAGCTACAGCCACACAAACACCTGCAGCCACAGCCCCACACACACCTGCAGCCACAGCCCCACACACATACACGCAGCCACAGCCCCACACGCATACACGCAGCCACAGCCACACACGCATACACGCAGCCACACACGCATACACACAGCCACAGCCCCACACGCATACACGCAGCCACAGCCACACACGCAGCCACAGCCCCACACGCACACACGCAGCCACAGCCACACACAGACATGCAGCCACAGCCACACACACATACACGCAGCCACAGCCACACACACATACACGCAGCCACAGCCACACACACATACACGCAGCCACAGCCACACACACATACACGCAGCCGCAGCCACAACCACACACACATACACGCAGCCGCAGCCACAGCCACATACACATACACGCAGCCGCAGCCATATACACATACACGCAGCCGCAGCCACAGCCACATACACATACACGCAGCCGCAGCCACACACACATACACATACACGCAGCCACACACACATACACATACACGCAGCCACACACACATACACATACACGCAGCCACAGCCACACACACATACACGCAGCCACAGCCACACACACATACACGCAGCCACAGCCACACACACATACACGCAGCCACAGCCACACACATACACGCAGCCACAGCCACACACATACACGCAGCCACAACCACACACACATACACACAGCCACAGCCCCACACACATACACACACAGCCCCACACACATACACGCAGCCACAGCCACACACACTTTCACGCAGCCACAGCCACACACACATACACGCAGCCACAACCACACACATATACACGCAGCCACAGCCCCACACAGACATGCAGCCACAGCCACACACACATACACGCAGCCACACAGACATACACGCAGCCACAGCCCCACACACATACACATACACGCAGCCACACACACATACACGCAGCCGCAGCCACACACACATACACGCAGCCGCAGCCACAACCACACTCACATACACGCAGCCACAACCACACACACATACACGCAGCCGCAGCCACAGCCACACACACATACACGCAGCCGCAGCCACACACACATACACATACACGCAGCCGCAGCCACAGCCACATACACATACACGCAGCCGCAGCCACATACACATACACGCAGCCGCAGCCACATACACATACACGCAGCCACAGCCACATACACATACACGCAGCCACACACACATACACATACACGCAGCCACAGCCACACACACATACACGCAGCCACAGCCACACACACATACACGCAGCCACAGCCACACACACATACACGCAGCCACAGCCACACACATACACGCAGCCACAACCACACACACATACACACAGCCACACACACATACACACACAGCCCCACACACATACACGCAGCCACAGTCACACACACTTTCACGCAGCCACAGCCACACACACATACACGCAGCCACAACCACACACATATACACGCAGCCACAGCCCCACACACATACACTCAGCCACAGCCACACACACATACACGCAGCCACAGCCACACACAGACATGCAGCCACAGCCACACACACATACACGCAGCCACACACACATACACTCAGCCACAGCCACACACACATACACGCAGCCACAGCCACACACACACATGCAGCCACAGCCACACACACATACACGCAGCCACAGCCACACAGACATACACGCAGCCACAGCCCCACACACATACACGCAGCCACAGCCCCACACACATACACGCAGCCACAGCCACACACGCATACACGCAGCCACACACGCATAAACGCAGCCACAGCCACACACGCATAAATGCAGCCGCAGCCACACACGCACACACGCAGCCACAGCCACACACGCACACACGCAGCCACAGCCACACACACATACACGCAGCCACAGCCACACACACATACACGCAGCCGCAGCCACACACACATACACGCAGCCGCAGCCACACACACGCAGCCGCAGCCACACACACATACACGCAGCCGCAGCCACACACACATACACATACACGCAGCCGCAGCCACAGCCACACACACATACATGCAGCCACAGCCACACACACATACACGCAGCCACAGCCACACACACATACACGCAGCCGCAGCCACACACACATACACATACACGCAGCCACAGCCACACACACATACACATACACGCAGCCACAGCCACACACACATACACGCAGCCACAGCCACACACACATACACATACACGCAGCCGCAGCCACAGCCACACACACATACACGCAGCCGCAGCCACATACACATACACGCAGCCACAGCCACATACACATACACGCAGCCACACACACATACACATACACGCAGCCACAGCCACACACACATACACGCAGCCACAGCCACACACACATACACGCAGCCACAGCCACACACACATACACGCAGCCACAGCCACACACACATACACGCAGCCACAGCCACACACACATACACGCAGCCACAGCCACACACATACACGCAGCCACAACCACACACACATACACACAGCCACACACACATACACACACAGCCCCACACACATACACGCAGCCACAGCCACACACACTTTCACGCAGCCACAGCCACACACACATACACGCAGCCACAACCACACACATATACACGCAGCCACAGCCACACACACATACACGCAGCCACAGCCACACACAGACATGCAGCCACAGCCACACACACATACACGCAGCCACACACACATACACTCAGCCACAGCCACACACACATACACGCAGCCACAGCCACACACACACATGCAGCCACAGCCACACACACATACACGCAGCCACAGCCCCACAGACATACACGCAGCCACAGCCCCACAGACATACACGCAGCCACAGCCCCACACACATACACGCAGCCACAGCCACACACGCATACACGCAGCCACACACGCATAAACGCAGCCACAGCCACACACGCATAAATGCAGCCGCAGCCACACACGCACACACGCAGCCACAGCCACACACGCACACACGCAGCCACAGCCACACACACATACACGCAGCCACAGCCACACACACATACACGCAGCCGCAGCCACACACACATACACGCAGCCGCAGCCACACACACGCAGCCGCAGCCACACACACATACACGCAGCCGCAGCCACACACACACACACATACACGCAGCCGCAGCCACAGCCACACACACATACATGCAGCCACAGCCACACACACATACACGCAGCCACAGCCACACACACATACACGCAGCCACAGCCACACACACATACACGCAGCCGCAGCCACACACACATACACATACACGCAGCCACAGCCACACACACATACACATACACGCAGCCACAGCCACACACACATACACGCAGCCACAGCCACACACACATACACATACACGCAGCCGCAGCCACAGCCACACACACATACACGCAGCCGCAGCCACACACACATACACGCAGCCGCAGCCACACACACGCAGCCGCAGCCACACACACATACACGCAGCCACAGCCACACACACATACACGCAGCCGCAGCCACACACACATACACATACACGCAGCCACACCCACACACACATACACATACACGCAGCCACAGCCACACACACGTACACATACACGCAGCCACAGCCACACACACATACACGCAGCCGCAGCCACACACACATACACATACACGCAGCCGCAGCCACAGCCACACACACATACACGCAGCCGCAGCCACACACACATACACGCAGCCGCAGCCACACACACGCAGCCGCAGCCACACACACGCAGCCGCAGCCACACACACATACACGCAGCCACAGCCACACACACATACACGCAGCCGCAGACACATACACGCAGCCACAGCCACACACACATACACATACACGCAGCCACAGCCACACACACATACACGCAGCCACAGCCACACATACATACACGCAGCCACAGCCACACACACATACACGCAGCCACAGCCCCACACACATACACGCAGCCACAGCCACACACACATACACGCAGCCACAGCCCCACACACATACACGCAGCCACAGCCCCACACACATACACGCAGCCACAGCCCCACACACATACATGCAGCCACAGCCACACACACATACACGCAGCCGCAGCCACATACACATACACGCAGCCGCAGCCACAGCCACATACACATACACGCAGCCGCAGCCACACACACATACACATACACGCAGCCACACACACATACACATACACGCAGCCACACACACATACACATACACGCAGCCACAGCCACACACACATACACGCAGCCACAGCCACACACACATACACGCAGCCACAGCCACACACACATACACGCAGCCACAGCCACACACATACACGCAGCCACAGCCACACACATACACGCAGCCACAACCACACACACATACACACAGCCACAGCCCCACACACATACACACACAGCCCCACACACATACACGCAGCCACAGCCACACACACTTTCACGCAGCCACAGCCACACACACATACACGCAGCCACAACCACACACATATACACGCAGCCACAGCCCCACACAGACATGCAGCCACAGCCACACACACATACACGCAGCCACACAGACATACACGCAGCCACAGCCCCACACACATACACATACACGCAGCCACACACACATACACGCAGCCGCAGCCACACACACATACACGCAGCCGCAGCCACAACCACACACACATACACGCAGCCACAACCACACACACATACACGCAGCCGCAGCCACAGCCACACACACATACACGCAGCCGCAGCCACACACACATACACATACACGCAGCCGCAGCCACAGCCACATACACATACACGCAGCCGCAGCCACAGCCACATACACATACACGCAGCCGCAGCCACATACACATACACGCAGCCACAGCCACATACACATACACGCAGCCACACACACATACACATACACGCAGCCACAGCCACACACACATACACGCAGCCACAGCCACACACACATACACGCAGCCACAGCCACACACACATACACGCAGCCACAGCCACACACATACACGCAGCCACAACCACACACACATACACACAGCCACAACCACACACACATACACACAGCCACACACACATACACACACAGCCCCACACACATACACGCAGCCACAGTCACACACACTTTCACGCAGCCACAGCCACACACACATACACGCAGCCACAACCACACACATATACACGCAGCCACAGCCCCACACACATACACTCAGCCACAGCCACACACACATACACGCAGCCACAGCCACACACAGACATGCAGCCACAGCCACACACACATACACGCAGCCACACACACATACACGCAGCCACAGCCACACACACATACACGCAGCCACAGCCACACACACATACACGCAGCCACAGCCACACACATACACGCAGCCACAACCACACACACATACACACAGCCACACACACATACACACACAGCCCCACACACATACACGCAGCCACAGTCACACACACTTTCACGCAGCCACAGCCACACACACATACACGCAGCCACAACCACACACATATACACGCAGCCACAGCCCCACACACATACACTCAGCCACAGCCACACACACATACACGCAGCCACAGCCACACACAGACATGCAGCCACAGCCACACACACATACACGCAGCCACACACACATACACTCAGCCACAGCCACACACACATACACGCAGCCACAGCCACACACACACATGCAGCCACAGCCACACACACATACACGCAGCCACAGCCACACAGACATACACGCAGCCACAGCCCCACACACATACACGCAGCCACAGCCCCACACACATACACGCAGCCACAGCCACACACGCATACACGCAGCCACACACGCATAAACGCAGCCACAGCCACACACGCATAAATGCAGCCGCAGCCACACACGCACACACGCAGCCACAGCCACACACGCACACACGCAGCCACAGCCACACACACATACACGCAGCCGCAGCCACACACACATACACGCAGCCGCAGCCACACACACGCAGCCGCAGCCACACACACATACACGCAGCCGCAGCCACACACACATACACATACACGCAGCCGCAGCCACAGCCACACACACATACATGCAGCCACAGCCACACACACATACACGCAGCCACAGCCACACACACATACACGCAGCCGCAGCCACACACACATACACATACACGCAGCCACAGCCACACACACATACACATACACGCAGCCACACACACATACACGCAGCCACAGCCACACACACATACACATACACGCAGCCGCAGCCACAGCCACACACACATACACGCAGCCGCAGCCACATACACATACACGCAGCCACAGCCACATACACATACACGCAGCCACACACACATACACATACACGCAGCCACAGCCACACACACATACACGCAGCCACAGCCACACACACATACACGCAGCCACAGCCACACACACATACACGCAGCCACAGCCACACACACATACACGCAGCCACAGCCACACACACATACACGCAGCCACAGCCACACACATACACGCAGCCACAACCACACACACATACACACAGCCACACACACATACACACACAGCCCCACACACATACACGCAGCCACAGCCACACACACTTTCACGCAGCCACAGCCACACACACATACACGCAGCCACAACCACACACATATACACGCAGCCACAGCCACACACACATACACGCAGCCACAGCCACACACAGACATGCAGCCACAGCCACACACACATACACGCAGCCACACACACATACACTCAGCCACAGCCACACACACATACACGCAGCCACAGCCACACACACACATGCAGCCACAGCCACACACACATACACGCAGCCACAGCCCCACAGACATACACGCAGCCACAGCCCCACAGACATACACGCAGCCACAGCCCCACACACATACACGCAGCCACAGCCACACACGCATACACGCAGCCACACACGCATAAACGCAGCCACAGCCACACACGCATAAATGCAGCCGCAGCCACACACGCACACACGCAGCCACAGCCACACACGCACACACGCAGCCACAGCCACACACACATACACGCAGCCACAGCCACACACACATACACGCAGCCGCAGCCACACACACATACACGCAGCCGCAGCCACACACACGCAGCCGCAGCCACACACACATACACGCAGCCGCAGCCACACACACATACACATACACGCAGCCGCAGCCACAGCCACACACACATACATGCAGCCACAGCCACACACACATACACGCAGCCACAGCCACACACACATACACGCAGCCGCAGCCACACACACATACACGCAGCCGCAGCCACACACACATACACATACACGCAGCCACAGCCACACACACATACACGCAGCCACAGCCACACACACATACACGCAGCCACAGCCACACACACATACACATACACGCAGCCGCAGCCACAGCCACACACACATACACGCAGCCGCAGCCACACACACGCAGCCGCAGCCACACACACATACACGCAGCCACAGCCACACACACATACACGCAGCCGCAGCCACACACACATACACATACACGCAGCCACAGCCACACACACATACACATACACGCAGCCACAGCCACACACACATACACATACACGCAGCCACAGCCACACACACATACACGCAGCCACAGCCACACACACATACACATACACGCAGCCGCAGCCACAGCCACACACACATACACGCAGCCGCAGCCACACACACATACACGCAGCCGCAGCCACACACACATACACGCAGCCGCAGCCACACACACGCAGCCGCAGCCACACACACGCAGCCGCAGCCACACACACATACACGCAGCCACAGCCACACACACATACACGCAGCCGCAGACACATACACATACACGCAGCCACAGCCACACACACATACACATACACGCAGCCACAGCCACACACACATACACGCAGCCACAGCCACACATACATACACGCAGCCACAGCCCCACACACATACACGCAGCCACAGCCACACACACATACACGCAGCCACAGCCCCACACACATACATGCAGCCACAGCCACACACACATACACGCAGCCACAGCCACACACACATACACGCAGCCACAGACCCACACACATACACGCAGCCACAGCCACACACACACACACCCACGCAGCCACAGCCACACACACATACACGCAGCCACAGCCCCACATACATACACGCAGCCACAGCCGAACACAGACATGCAGCCACAGCCACAGCCACACACATACACGCAGCCACAGCCACACACACATACACGCAGCCACAGCCCCACATACATACACGCAGCCACAGCCGAACACAGACATGCAGCCACAGCCACAGCCACACACTCACATGCAGCCACAGCCACACACACAAATTTTTACTGCAACTTTTTGGCAGGTTCCTCCTCTGCCCGGTACAGGACAATGTTAGAGAGATTATCTCGGGAAGGGGGGCATAAGGTACACCCCTCTAGAACTCTAGGGTAAGTGTGGGGAGACAGAGAGGGCGGGAGGGCAGTCATTTGGAGACAGTGCCTGTTTAATCTCTGTAAACAAAAGATGCGATCACTGTTGGACACATGTTTTTGATGTAATGTTTCTATCATGACCTCGAGCTCTCCTTCAGATAATCCGATTTTCGGATAATTGGTATTTGGATAATCACGGTTTCCTCTGTATTTACGTTCTGAGAGTTAACAATGGACGCCCACCTTCCCCCCTCAACACCTCTTCTCCATACATCTCAAACACAGGTATAGCCACCTTCAATCCAAAAAAAAGGACAGCAGCAAAAAAAAACAAGATAATAACTAACCAACTGAAATGATAAATAAATTAGGTTTTACACCAAGGTAGTATAAAATCTATAAAGCAGATAAATACAAAAAGGGGAGAGAAGAGGAAAAAAAGGGGGCAGAAAAAAATAAAGAAATCAGTACTATTGCCCTTCATTGAAATAAAGAACTCAAGTCAGGAAGGGGTGCAAAGAGTTTACAAAATCCTTTGCCCTTTCTGCTGAATCAAAATTATATTCCCTCTGTGAGCAGAATGCCAACACCGCCAGGTCCTCAAGGAATATTGAGTGCTCAGATCCCTTAATTTTCTCTTCACTTCATCAAATGCCTTTCTCTTCCTAATTATGGCTCCTGAGAAGTCTTGAAAAAATATTCTTCTTGAGCCTTTGTATGTTAAAGCCTATGGGTCTCTTCCTAGTTTTCTTGGTATTTCAACCACTAATTGTTTTTCTTTATAGTGCTGGAGGCACACTAGGACCGGGCGGCAGTGCAGGTCCGGCCCTGCACATTGCGATCCTTTGGGCCCACTTCACACTCACCAGGCCCGACTCCAACCCCAGCCCCAGGAACTTCGGGAGCTACTTCTTCAGTACAACATGGTCCTCGCCTTCCTCGCACTCCAGGAGACCCATGAGTCACAAGTTTTTCTTCTACTTTTGTCTTCCAAGTCATCCACTTGTTCCTGAAGGACCCAAACTGTTCCAGTATTCAGGTCCTTCCTCCCAAGACCTGTGCCATGTCTCCAATGCTGCGATCCTCTGCTCACCGCTTCTAGTCTTCGGTCCAGTGTTTGAATCTCCTGCTCAAGCTTTTTCAGCATGGCAGATAATGGCTCCATCTTTGCTTCAATCTGTGCTCGGAGTTTGGCAAACTCCAAGAATAAATGCTGCTGCCCCATTAAATCCAAAGGGGCCGTCCCAAGGGCTTGAGCAATAGCCCTGGGCACCCCCGACACAGTAGGGGAGTGCCCTGCCTGTTATACTCCTTTCACTCTTTTTCCTTTACTCACTTTCATCCTGATCTTAGAGCTGTCAAACCACAATTTTAGCAGCTCCAGATGTTCAGTAACTTTATATTACTGATTTTTCTCCTGGGTTTGGAGTGAGCGGCAAAGGTCCACCTTGCGGGGGTATGTCACAGAGCCCAGCACAGCAGACCACCGCCATCTTGGATCTCACTTGGATCTGACACATTTTCAATTACTATTTAGTTGTAAAGGAAATAATGATGCTTAAAATAGAAGTTGAGATAAAATGCTCTATGAGCCTGTAATACAATCAGGTGATTCAAGTGGCTAAGCAAGCAAGAAAGCTGTGGCCACCTGTTAAGAAGCAGTGCTCTGAAAGCTGGTGCTTCCAATTAAACCTGTTGGCTATAACCTGGTGTTGTGGGACTTTTAACTTTGTACACCTCAGTCCAACACAAACATCTCCAAATCATGATTCCCATCAGAAGTTGGGCTCAAGAAACAGCCTTGTGAAAAGAAACATCACTTTAGAAAAAATAAGAAGAGGGTACGAATTGGTTTGAGCATAATTGGCAGGAATGCAACAAGTACAATTCACCATCAATCTATAAAGTTTGAGAATTAAAATGAACACAAAAAGAAATGCATGCATGGGTTCTAGTGCGCTCTGTTAACAACATGCCATTTGTAAATTACTTTCATGCCTAAGGGAAGAGATACAGATATGGCACTTCACAGCATTGACTATTTGCTACTGCTAAGTGAACAACAAGAAAAATGTTTACATCAATAACACTGCCTTTGGAGTATGAGGTCAAGCAGTTCAGAGAACAGAGCATCTGCAGTCCTCACTTTCTCCTAGTTCAGAGAACAGGGGTATATAAAAAGAGAGCAAATTAAAACTGGAAAAAAAAGTGAAGATTTCAAGAAGCTGTTGAGTGGTAATTCAAAGGAATAAAATCCCAAGAATGGCACTGAAAACCAATGAAGTGAAACTACTTGACTATTCAAAAGCTAACACTATATAAAGTGTCTGTGAATTTAAATGAATGGGACAAATACTTCTGCAAATACATGTAGAGTTCTGCTTTGAGTTGGGAAGAAAATGGCTATCGCAAATTCTGCAAAGGTCACTAACTACAAACCAAAAATGTCATTTCTGAGTATCCAAATTATCTGGCAGAGGGGAAGACCCAGTTTAGGTTGTACACATAAGTATTCTTCAGTGTTTGAGCAGAGTCTACAGCCAGGCAACAACCTTCTCTCAAACACCATTTCATTAGTTGTCAAATACAAACCAACTTCCATTTCCAACTCAGTTCCAAGTAAATTACATTGTTCCAAGAGAAGCCTCAGAATGTATTCGAAATGACAAAAAGTGCTTATTGGGTGCCCAAAATTCCAATTGTTCCACTTGCATTTTTAGTTTCTGGCCAATACAACAATTAAACAATTCAGTTTGATGCTGTTCATACCTGTTTAGAGTAATCTTCCAGCTGTTGCACCAAATTGTCCCATCTTTGTGATAGCTCTTCCATACCGCTGTTAATGTTCTTTGATAAATTACTATTTTTGAATAATTCCGTTAAATCTTGATCAAGTTCATCCAGATGGTCCAATGTAGGACGCTTCATTTGTAGATCTTCCTTCAAAATCTAACACAACATACATAACAATTATCAATGCATCCCTTTGGAATAAGGTATTGTGCATAGACTGCTTTGTCTCACAGCAATGCAGAGATGAGACTTATTGTAAGTCTGCAACAAGTCCACTAATGGTGCTTGAAAATATTTCAGCAATCAGAATTTCTACAACTGCTCATAGCTGAGGTTTCTCCGATCTTTTGAGAAGCTTTCGACAGCTCTCAAAGTTAAGTCAATCAAGCACTATGAACACAGATCACGGACCAGTATAATCCAATACAGATCAATTAAACCGTGCAATTTACCTAAGATTTCAGTAGATGTGCTTCGAGGCTATTTAAATGACAAAACTAACTAATTAAGGAAGCACAAAATTTAAAATTATGAGTCACTTACTAACGGAATTAAACTATTCCACTATCCCACTTATGCAGCTTTTCTCATCAAGGATCAGAATTTAAATTATTGCTCCTCACTTCTAAGTTTTTTTTTAACCAGTAAAAATCTATTCCTCTCTTCTCTGCCATAACAAAAGGTAATGCTAATGAAGTATTTTACATTCAGCAGATTAATAGTAAAACAGTAACATATTAGGAATGATTTGGAGATGCCGGTGTTGGACTGGGGTGTACAAAGTTAAAAATCACACAACACCAGGTTATAGTCCAACAGGTTTAATTGGAAGCACACTAGCTTTCAGAGCAACGCTCCGTCATCAGGTGATTGTGTGATTTTAAACATATTAGGAAAGCAGCTAACACATTAGGACTTGTACATGCTTCTTTACAAGCAGCACCTAATACACACATAAAACCGGAAACACAAAAACCATTGTGATGCGCTACATTATGACACTGAAAAACAAACATGAATCATAGAATATTTACAATACAGAAGATGGTTAAATTGTCCATTTTGTCTGCACATGTCTCTGAAAAAGCATTTCAGCTAGTCCCATGAGGTCAACCTTTACCCCATAATCCTACAAACAATTCTTTTATTAAAAGCCACAATTAGAATTGTTTCAATTAATGCATTCCAGATCATCACCACACACTGCTTGAAAATGTATACATCATGTTCTTTTTCCATTCACTTTAGATCACTGACTTCTAGCTCTCTATCATGCACTACTGCAAACAGTTTCTCTATCACACGTTTAAGTAATTCTATTAAATCAGTTCTCAGTTTCCAAAATCATACTCCAGATTCCAAAAGCTATCTTTTTTGGGGATGTGTGCATTCTGTCTGGGCCTGTAAATATCACCATACTACCACCATCCCTTTCTATTCAAGCAAGTGAGGGCTCTCATTCCTGGAACCATGCACTTGAATCCTATTTTGCACCCTTCTTTATGCCTTCATATCTTTCTTAGAGCGCTGTGCCTAATATTTGTTACAATACTCCAGCTGAGGCTAAACTGGTTTATTATAAAGGTTTCACCATAATGTCATTGTTTTGTACTGTCTACATTTTTATTTGCGAAGCTCCATCTGCCTTGTTTACCATTTTCTCAATATGCTCTGTCACCTTCAACAATTTTTGCATAAGTATCCCCAGGTCCCTCTGTTCCTATTCAGCCTTTAAAATTGTATCTTATGTCTCTTATCTTATCATTAGCCTGTGTCCTTCTTTGTGAAAGCTTTCCTACTCCCAGTGTTGAACTGACTGACTGATTGCCAAGTTATCCTTACAATCTTTTTTCATCAAATCCTCTGCACAATCCCAGCATCTCGGGTAGATTATATTTAGATTATATATAGAAGTCATAGTTGTGGGCATGTTTGCTGAGCTGGGAAGCTGATTTGCTGACATTTCATCCCCTGTCCATGTGACATCCTCAGTGCTTTGGAGCCTCCTGTGAAGCACTGTTGTACTGTCTTCTGGAATTTATTTGGTTCTATTCCCACTGCTTCGGGTTGTTTGTTATAGTGGCTGGTACATTGGGTCCAGGTCTATGGATGAGCGCCATGCTTCTAGAACTTCTCTAGCTGTCCCTTGTTTAGCTTCTCCAATGATTATGGTGTTGTCCCAGTAGAAATTGTGGTCCTTGTCATCTGTGTGTATGGCTACTAGGATCAGCCGGTCATGGCATTTCGTGGCGAGCTGGTGCTCATGGATATGGATTGCTAGTTGTCTGCCTGTTTGTCCTATATAGTGTTTCATGCAGTCTTTCCATGAACCTTGTAAGTTATGTTTGTCCTGCATGTGATGGGCATTGGGTCTTTCTTTATTGTGAGTTTTTGCCCGAGCATGACTGTCGGTTTATGGGCTGTCATGAATGTGAGTGTCCAAACAAGTCTGGCTGACAGTTCAGAGGTTTTTTATATAAGGTAGAATGGCTACTGAGTTAGGTCGTGGCATGTCCTCATCGCGTTGTCTGTCTGTTAAGCATCTGCGGATGAAGTTACGAGGATATCCGTTCTTGGCGACGACTCAGTTGAGGTGCTCTTCTTCTTTTCATAATGCTGCAGTGTTGTAGCCCTTCTGAACAGGCTCCTAATGCAACTTCTCTTGTGTGTGTTTGGATGGTTGCTGTTGTAGTTCAGGACCTGAGCCATTTGTGTGGTTTTCCTGTACATTTCCGTGGTGCATTCACCGCACTGTGTTCATTCTACCATCACATCCAGGAATGGAGCTGATTGTTAGTTTCCTCCTCTCTCGTAAATCTGATCCCTGTGAGCATGGCATTGATAATCTAGTGTGTGCTCTCGATTTCTGTTCTCTTAATAAACCAAAAGCATGATGCACGTATCTGATCCAGAGTTTGGGTTGGACTTGTGGGAGGGCTGTTCGTTCCAGTCTTTGAATCACTGCTTCTGCTATGAGCCCAGAGATGGGTGAGCCAAAAGGTGTTCCACTGATCCGCTCCTATATTTGGTTGCTGAACATGAAGTGTATCGTCAAGCACAGGTCTAGTAGTTTAAGCATGCAGTCCTTGATCACAGGTTCCTCGTCACATCGCCTGTTCTATTTGTCCAGGAGGTTGGCTAACATCTCTCTAGCTAGAGTTCCTCCGAGCACTCAGATTCATGACAGCTAAGGTCAGACATCAACTCACCAGAATGAAAGACCTTATGCCCATCATGTGCAAGACAAACATAATTTCCAAGATTCCATGCAAGGACTGCATGAAACACTACAAGACAAAAAGGCAGATAACTAGCAATCCGCATCCATTAACACCAACCAGCCTCTAAATGACTCGACCAGCTGTCCCTAATAGCCATACACACAGATGACGTGGAACGCACAATGACTGGGCAACAACGACATAGGAGAAGCTAAACCGAGGACAGCCAGTGAATTTCTAAAAGAATGGCACTCATCCACGGACTCCATCAACAAACACACAGACCTAAACCCAATATACTGGCCACTATAACCAGCAACTGGAGCAGCAGGAATGGACCAAATAAATTCCAGAAGATACAGTAAGCAGCGCTTCACAGGAGGCTCCAAAGCACTGAAGATGTCAACTAGACAGGGAATGAAATGTCTGAAACCCAACTTCCCAGTTCTGCAAACAAAGCCACAAGACAACTGGCACCAAGTTAAATCCCCCATATTGTTCAGAAATGTGTAGGTCAGGTGGATTAGTCAATGGTAAATGTAGAGTAGTAAAGTAGGGTAATGGGTTTGGGTGGGTTACCCTTTGGAGGGTCGGTGTGAGCTTGTTAGGCCAAATGGTCTGATTCTACACTGTAGGGATTCTATGAAATAACATTATGGGTGAAGATCAGCTATCACCTAACTGAATGGCAGAGCAGGCTCAAAAGGCCATATAGCCTACATCTGCTCTTATTTCCTGTGACCCAAAATTTATCACACACAATGAATCAAAACTCTCAGTTTGTACAATGCAGAGCTACAAAATCAAAAATGCACAGCATTCATTTTCTCTACCAGATATTACTTTCCCTCTTAGAGGAGAGTTTCCATTACCAGCACCTTATTCAAGTGACCAGTTTTCGTACAAATCTCTCTGAGAAGTGATTTTCTCACTAGAGAGTGCTGGTGGGGGTCAGACATTGAGTCTGATTCATACATAAATAGCAACTTTTAATTAGGAGTCGCAATAAGCTATTGGGCCCCTTGATCCTGCTCCACCATTCTAAGATCCTAGCTAATGAAATTATAGCCTCAACTTACTTTGCTGGCTCGACTCAGGTACCCTTTGATTCCCTTGCTGGTCAAGAGTAGATGTACCTCTGCCCGAGAAATATTTAATGACCCTATCTCCACGGATGTGAACTCCACAGACTCATGAGCCTCCAACTCTTCATGAAGTATCTCTCTTCATTTGCAACACTCATTGAGATTTTTCTAAGTTCCTGCCATAACTTCCTTAATAACAGATTCCAACATTTTCCCTATGACAAATATTAAATGGACTGTAGTTCCCTGGTTTCTGTCTTCCTCCTTCCTTGAAAAGTAGTTACGTTCAGTATTTTCCAATCTCTTTGGACAGATTCAACTTTTCAAGAAAGATGGTAGAAACCATCAGATAATCAGAGAACAGTGATTCCCATATCAGTAGTAGAGAAACTACTGGAGAGAACTTTGATGCAGAGAATTAACCTCCAATTAGATGGGCGAGGTTTGATCAGGGATAGTCAGCATGACTTGTCAGAGAGAGGTCACACCAACAACTTTGATTGAATTTTGAGAGGAAGTGACCAAGTGACTAGATGATTGTAATACAGATAATTAGTTTTTTTGGATCTCAGCAAAGCTTTTATCAAGGTCACACATGGGAAATTTATAAAGAAGATAAAAGTACATGGGATCCAGGGTAACTTGCCATGTTGGATTTAATAATGACTTAGTGGTAGGAGACAGAGGATATTAGTGTAGGCTGTTTGTGTGGCTGGAGGCTGGTAACAAACCATATGATCAGTTCTGAGTTCTTTATTATTTATGATACACATAAATGATGTAGATGGGGATGTGGGAATGGGGTGATAAGTACGTTTCCAGATGTCAAGATGGTTGGACTGTGGTTCTCAGTAAGGAAGAAGATCTTATGTTACAGGACAATAAAGACAGATTGATCAGGTTGGTAGATCAGTGGCAGGTAAAATTTAAACTGGTACGTGCAAGGTAGTGCATTTTGGAAGAAGCTATGAGATAAGGATATGCGCAATGAATGGCAGGACACTAAGAAGCTCAGTTGAACAAACCGATCTTGAGGTTCTTGTCCATGTATCCCTGAAGATGGCAAAACAGGTTAATGGCTAGTTAAGATGGCCTTTTCTACTCATGGCACAGATTATAAGACCTAGGAGGTCATATTGAAGTGCTACGAACTTTAGTCAGGCCACAAATGGAGTACTGTGTGCAGTTCTAGACACCGGACTATAAAAAGGAAGTGAGTGCACTAGAAAGGGCACAGAGGAGATTCACCAGAACGATGCCAGGGGTGGAGCACTTCAGGTATGAAATAAGACTGAATAAGCTCAGGTTGCTTTCTTTCGAGCAGGGAAAGCTGACAGAAAACCTGATTGAGATCATGAGGGGCACTGACAGGGTGGATAGAAACCAGCTTGGCTCAAGTGTCAATAACAAGGTGGCATACTTTTAAGCGAAAAACAGGGGATTTAGAGGGAAGTTTTTTTCAAAACCCAGAAGATGACGGGAATCTGGCATGCGTTGCCTGGGCAAGTAGTTAAGGCAGGAAACCTCACAACCTTTAAAAAGTACTTAGATGAGCACTTGAAATGTCATTGCAATTAAGGCTATAGGCCAAGTGTTGGAAAGCGGGACTAATGCAGACTTAAAATAGTTTTTGTGGGTGTAAACCTGATGGGTTGAAGGACCTCTATCATTCTATGATTCTTTCCAGAATCTAGGGAATTTCTGAAAATTAAAATCAGCGCATTTACTAACTTAGCAATGGTTTATTTAAACTCCATAGGGTGTCATTCTTCAGGAACTAGGGATTTGTCAGCTATTTATCCTCCAATCTTCACTCATGTCTAATCCTCAGAGAGGATGGTGGTTAGCACTGCTGCCTCACAGCGCCAGGGACCCAGGTTCAATTCCAGCCTTGGGCAACTATCTGTGTGGAGTTTGCACATTATCCCGGGTCTGCATGGGTTCCATCCAGGTGCTCCGCTTTCCTCCCACAATCTAAAGATATGCAGGTTAGGTGAAGTGGCCATGCTAAATTGCTCATAGTGTTCAGGAATGCATAGGTTAGGTGCATTATTCAGGGGTAAATATAGGAGAATAAGGTAGGGGAGTGGGTCTGGGTACGTTACTCTTCAGAGGTTCAGTGTGGACTTGTTGGGCCCAAGGGCCTGTTTCCACACTGTAGGGATCCTATGATATTCTATGATTCAATGAAACGTGAATAAACAGGAACCAGGATTATTTTACTCCATCACTAGTATGAACAAATAAAAGCAACTTGAGTTCATTTCCAAAATCAGATACATAAACAAGGCCCACTTACTGCCAAACTGCAAATATTCTCTCCAGTCTCACGCTGATCCCTTAAGCTGCTGGTTTGCATTGCAGTGAGAACATCTTCCTTCTCAGTCAGCCAAGCCTTAAGCAGCTGCTACAATAAAAAAAGACAAAATACTTTTTAAAGTGATTTTCCCCCATCGCCCCTGTTATGGACGAAGCCAGACCACTCAAATCATTCTCAAGCAAGCAGCTCAGACCATAACTTTGTAATTTGCTTCAGTAAGTGGACAGTGAAAATTACCCGGATTAAGTTAGCTCGGTTGACTACTAGATTTTAAAACAGACAAACATTTATTCATAAAATTACACAATGAAACACAAAGAACAGAATAAAGAATCACTACAGAACTCAGCGTATCCAACTGGACTTAATTATGCTGTTCCAAATATACACCACAGTCCCAATAACCAAACTCCCTATAAAAACCACTACAAATGGAACACATGCTAACAGGTTGAAGTTGAAGGGCAGAAGGACAGACACAGAGTTTCCACATAGCTCCCTGTTGAACTTCTCACCAGGTCAAGATTGAACTAAAACTGCTCAGCTCAACAAGAGAGCTGACCACTCCCTTTCATTACACAGGTCACTTCTAAAACATGATCACTTTGTCCTTAAGTCTCATCAGTTTACATGTAAACAAAAGACCCCTCAAAATCCTTTTCATCTCGGTACCAAACCAAACTGATCGGAGCCCGGTCTGGTTTATTATCCCTCTGAAAATAAATCAAGGACAGAGTCTCCTTGAGCCAAGAAAGAGCTTTTTGAAAAGAAGAGACTAGCTTTGTGACACCTCCCCTCTTAAAAAAAACATCAGTACCAAAAGATGGCTTTATTTTTAACCCTTCAAAACCCATTTAGTAGTCTAAACATACATATATACTATACTAACTATAAACATGCACAACTACATGCAAATTCAGGCCACAGCATAACCACCACCGAACGCCTCTGTATCTCATTCGAGTCTCTATAATGCATAGGCAATCAAGTTTTTGTGACCTGCCACATGCACAGTTGTTCAAATTGAATGGCTACAACAACAAACTCCATCTAAACACTCTAGCATTTTTGTCCTTAAATTTTTCCACAAATATCAATGAGTTGTGATCAGTGTATATGATTGCCTAAGATGCATTGCTGGTAATATAAACATTGAAATGTTATAAGGTCAACACAAGCTTAAAGTCTCTTTTGTACCGTTGAATATTTCTGTTGATGGATGTTCAACTTCCTGAAAAAATACCCCATGGGTCTTTCTATCCCCTCGTCATCCTCCTGCAGGAGCACCGCACCAACACCTACATCACTGGCATCGTTAGCCACCTTGAAAGACTTTCTATAATCCATCGTGGCTAATACTGGGGAAATGGTTAACACAGGTTTTAGGTTGTCAAATGGCTTTTGACTGTCCACTGAAATTTCTTGCCCATTTTTAACAATTCGGTGAGCAGTCACACTGCTAAAGTTTGGCACAAACGTTCAGTAAAATCCACTCAAATCCCAGGAACCGTAGTCTCGTTTTTTTTGTCGATGGTATGGGAAATTACCCAATTACTTTTATTTTTGCATCTCATGGGGCTATATGTCCATGTCCAATAACATGGCCCAGGAAGGTTACTTGGGCTTTGGAAAATTCAGTTTTAGCTAGCTTTACCACCAAACCTGCCTTCCAAAGTCGATCGAACAAGTCTGATAAATGCTGTAAATGTTCCTTCCATGAGCGATTAAAAATCAGCTCATCAATGTACACCGTACAGTTGGGTAATCCAGCAATGACCATATTAGTCAGTATCTGAAATATGGCCGGAGCATGTTTCATACTATATGGCATGACTTTGAACTGATATCATCCATTTGGTGTTACAAAAGCCAAAATTGCTTTTGCTTTCTCTGACAGAGGCACTTGCCAGTAGCCTCTGAGCAAGTCCAACTTAGAAATGTAAGTTGCTTCCCCCATTTTTTCAACAACTGTCGTCCATTCATGGAATTGGATGTGCATCAGTCTTTGGAATAACGTTGACTTTGTGACAGTCCACATATACCCATTGGATGCCATCTGGCTTTGGCACCATGACTATGAGTGAACTCTAGTCACTGTAACTCATTTAGATTATGCCAACTTGGAGCATGAGTTCCATCTCCTTCTGAATCTGTGCCAACTTTAAAGTGTAATGCTTATAACGATGGTGCTGAATTGAACTGCATCTCCTATATCTAAATCATGCATAATTAGGTGAGTACTTCTCATTTATTTCCACGTATATCCTCATGTGATAGTAATAACTCTTTCAGGTAATTTCAATTTTCTTGTGGAAGGTAACTCAATAATTTATCCCAATGTTTGACAACTTTCTCATTGCCCAATTTGATTTGAGGAATGTTCAATTCAGAATCCTCTGAACTTGGTTCTTCCTTCTGTGCTAACACCTTCTCCTCTTGCTTTCCTTCCAGGGGCATGGGAACCTAGACTGTAGCTTTAGGGTACAGGACCTTGAGTGTAGGGAGGTTAGGAACAAGGCATTGATCTCGAAGGAGGGTGCCGGTAAACAGGAAGGTGGCTTGAAGTGTGTATACTTCAATGCCAGAAGTATAAGGAATAAGGTAGGTGAACTTGCAGCATGGGTTGGTACCTGGGACTTCGATGTTGTGGCCATTACAGAGACGTGGGTAGAACAGGGACAGGAATGGCTATTGCAGGTTCCAGGGTTTAAATGTTTTAGTAGGGTCAGAGGTGGGGGTAAAAGAGGGGGGGGGGTGTGGCATTGCTTGTCAAGGATAGTATTACAGCGGTGGAAGGGACGATGGAGGAAGACTTGCTATCTGAGGTAGTTTGGGCTGAGGTTAGAAATAGGAAAGGTGAGGTCACCCTGTTAGGAGTTTTCTGCAGGCCTCCTAATAGTCCGAGAGAAGTAGAGGAAAGTATTGCAAGGATGATTCAGGAGAAGAGTGAAAGTAGTAGGGTGGTTGTTATGGAGGACTTTAACTTCCCAGATATTGACTGGGAAAGCTATAGCTCGAGTTCGTTAGATGGGTCGGTGTTTGTCCAATGTGTGCAGGAGGGTTTCCTGACACAATATGTAGACAGGCCAACAAGAGATGAGGCCATACTGGATTTGGTTCTAGGTAATGAACCAGGCCAGGTGTTAGACTTGGAGGTAGGTGAGCACTTCGGGGACAGTGACCACAACTCGGTGATTTTACTCTAGTGATGGAGAGGGATAAGTGTGCACTGCAGGGCAAGAGTTATAGCTGGGGGCAGGGAAATTATGATGCGGTGAGGCATGACTTAGGATGTGTGGATTGGAAAAATAGGCTTCAAGGGAAGGACACAAATGATATGTGGAGCTTGTTCAAGGAGCAGCTATTGGGTGTCCTTGATAAGTATGTACCAATCAGGCAGGGAGGAAAGGGTCTTGTGAGGGAGCCGTGGTTTAATAAGGAATTGGAATCCCTTGTGAAAGGGAAGAGGGCGGCCTATGTAAAGATGAGGCGTGAAGGTTCAGTTGGGGCGATTGAGAGTTATAAGGTAGCCAGGAAGGATCTAAAGAGAGAGCTAAGAGCAGCGAGAAGGGGACATGAAAAGTCCTTGGTTGGTAGGATTAGGGAAAACCCTAAGGCTTTCTATAGGTATGTCAGGAATAAAAGGATGACTAGGGTAGGTATCGGTCCAGTTAGGGATAGTAGTGGGAAGTTGTACGTGGAGGCGGAGGAGATTGGAGAGACACTAAATCAATACTTTTCGTCAGTATTCACTCAGGAACAGGACATTTTTGCTGAGGTGAATATTGAGGCACAAGTGATTAGAATGGATGGCTTTGAGGTATGTAGGGAAGAGGTCCGGGGAATACTGGAAAGGATGAAAATAGATAAGTCCCCTGGGCCTGATGGCATTTATCCTAGGATCCTCTGGGAAGCTAGGGAGGAGATAGCGGAGCCATTGGTCTTGATTTTTATGTCGTCGTTGTCTACAGGAATAGTGCCAGAAGACTGGAGGATAGCGAATGTGGTCCCCTTGTTCAAGAAGGGGAGTAGGGATAGCACTAGTAACTAGAGGCCAGTGAGTCTCACTTCTGTTGTGGGCAAAGTCTTAGAGAGAATTGTAAGGGATAGGATTTATGAACATCTGGATAGGAATAATGTGATCAAGGATAGTCAGCATGGTTTTGTGAAGGGCAGGTCGTGCCTCACAAACCTTATTGAGTTCTTTAAGAACGTGACCAAGGAAGTGGACGAGGGTAAAGCAGTAGATGTGGTGTATATGGATTTTAGCAAGGCTTTCGATAAGGTACCCCATGGTAGGCTACTGCAAAAATTATGGAGGTATGGCATTGAGGGTGCATTAGAGGTTTGGATTAGGAATTGGCTGGCTGGAAGGAGACAGAGGGTAGTAGTTGATGGTAAAGGTTCATCTTGGAGTGCAGTTACTAGCAGTGTTCCACAAGGATCTGTTTTGGGACCATTGCTGTTTGTCATTTTTATAAATGACCTGGAGGAGGGGCTTGAAGGCTGGGTGAGCAAGTTTGCGGATGATACGAAAGTCGGTGGAGTGGTGGACACCGAAGGAGGATGTGGCAGGTTACAGCTGGATATAGATAAGTTGCAGAGCTGGGCAGAAAGGTGGCAAATGGAGTTCAATGTAGCTAAGTGTGAAGTCATTCACTTTGGTAGGAGTGACAAGAAGATGGATTACTGGGCTAATGGTAGGTTACTTGGTAGTGTGGATGAGCAGAGGGATCTTGGTGTCCACGTACACAGATCTTAAAGTTGCCACCTAGGTAAATAGTGCTGTGAAGAAGGCATATGGCGTACTGGGCTTTATTGGTAGAGGAATTGAGTTCCGGACTCCTGAGGTCATGTTGCAGTTGTATAAGACTCTGGTGCGGCCTTATCTGGAGTATTGTGTGCAGTTTTGGTTGCCATACTATAGGAAGGATGTGGAGGCACTGGAACGGGTGCAGAGGAGATTTACCAGGATGTTGCCTGGCATGGTAGGAAGATCGTATGAGGAAAGGCTGAGGCACCTGGGGCTGTTCTCATTGGAGAAAAGAAGGTTTAGGGGAGATTTGATAGAGGTGTACAAGATGATTAGGGGTTTAGATAGGGTTGACAGTGAGAACCTTTTTCCGCGTATGCAGTCAGCTGTTACTAGGGGACACAGCTTTAAATTAAGGGGGGTTTGGTATAGGACAGATGTTAGGGGTAGATTCTTTACTCAGCGGGTTGTGAGTTCATATAATGCCCTGCCAGTATCAGTGGTGGACTCTCCCTCTTTAAGGTCATTCAAGCGGGCATTGAATAAGCATATGGAGGTTATTGAGTTAGTGTAGGTTAGGTAGGCTTCGGTCGGCGCAACATCGAGGGCCGAAGGGCCTATACTGCGCTGTATTTTTCTATGTTCTATGTTCTATGTTCCCTATCAAAATACCTTTTGAGCATATTCACATGACACACACTGTGAGATTTCGTCCTGTCTTGAGTCCTTATCAAGTTGTTTCCCCATGGTAGGCTAATGCTAAAACTACGGAGGTATGGCATTGAGGATACATTAGAGGTTTGGATTAGGAATTGGCTGGCTGGAAGGAGACAGAGGGTGGTAGTTGATGGACTATGTTCATCTTGGAGTGCAGTTACTAGCGGTGTACCTCAAGGATCTGTTTTGGGACCATTGCTTTTTGTTATCTTTATAAATGATCTAGAGGAAGGGCTTGAAAGCTGGGTAAGCAAGTTTGCGGATGACACAAAAGTCGGTGGAGTTGTGGATAGTGCTGTGAGGAAGGCATATGGTGTACTGGGCTTTATTGGTAGAGGAATTGAGTTCCGGAGTCCTGAGGTCATGTTGCAGTTGTATAAGACTCTGGTGCGGCCTCATCTGGAGTATTGTGTGCAGTTTTGGTCGCCATACTATAGGAAGGATGTGGAGGCATTGGAACGAGTGCAGAGGAGGTTTACCAGGATGTTGCCTGGAATGGTAGGAAAATCTTATGAGGAAAGGCTGAGGCACTTGGGGCTGTTCTCATTGGAGAAGAGAAGGTTTAGGGGAGATTTGATAGAGGTGTATAAGATGATTAGGGGTTTAGATAGGGTCGACACTGAGAACCTTTTACCGCTAATGGAGTCAGGTGTTACTAGGGGACACAGCTTTAAATTAAGGGGTGGTAGGTATAGGACAGATGTTAGGGGTAGATTCTTTACACAGCGGGTTGTGAGTTCATGGAATGCCCTGCCAGTAGCAGTGGTGAACTCTCCTACTTTATGGTCATTTAAGCGGTAATTGGATAGGCATTTGGAAGTTATTGGGCTAGTGTAGGTTAGGTAGGATTTGGTCGGCGCAACATCGAGGGCCGAAGGGCCTGTACTGCGCTGTATCTTTCTATGTTCTATGTTCTATGTTCTATGTTCTAACTCAATTTCTTCTCAATTTGATAAGGTTCACTAAACCTTGCTTATAAAGGCTCACCTGTTACTGGAAGTAACATCTTATCCCCAATTGCAAAATTGTGAATTTGTGATTTCATATCTGGCCCTTTTTCATTGTATGCTATGATACTTTTAAATGCTGTCCAGCCAACTCTCCAGTTCTATTTAATCATTTTCTAAAATTTGACACATAGTCCAAATGGGTGGTCTCTGAATTCTGACTTATTAATTTCTTCTTAAGCAATTTTAACAGCCCTCTTGCTTCATGCCCAAAACTTAATTCAAATGGACTGAATTTGGTCAATTCATTCGGTGCATCGCTGATCGCAAAAAGTATAAACTGAACTCCCTTATCACAACCAAGTGGATAATGTTGACTATCAGCCCTTAACGTGGTCTTTAGTATTTGATGTTATCTCTCTAGCGCTTCCTGTGATTCTGGATGGTTTACAATACATTTGAACTGATTTGTTCCCAAGTTATCCATAACCTCCTTGAAAGCTTGGATGCGAGGTTTGATCCTTGATCTGACTGGATCTCTATCGGCAGTCCGTATCTAGTAAAAAAAATTAAGTAATACTTCTACAATCCTTTTTGCGCTGATGTTGCATCATGGGATTGCCTCTGGAAATCTAGTTGACACATCAATTATTGTGAATAAGTAATTATTTCCAGTTTTTGTTCGAGGTAGGGTACCTATGCAATCAATCAAGATGCTTGCGAAAGGTTCCTCAAATGCTGGAATAGGTATTAAAGGTGCAGATTTATTACTGGCTGTGGTCTTCCGATTAACTAACATGTATGGCAAGTCTGGCAAAATTCAACTACATCCCTGTATAGTCCAGGCCAGTAAAAATGTCATTGTATTTTAGCCTGTGTTTTCCTCACCCCTAAATGCCTCCAAGAGGTAGCTCAAGCGTCACTTGCAGCACGTCCTTTCTATATCCTACTAGCAAAACAATGTGATGAATCTCTGCCCATTTCTCATCTGCTTGAATGTGTGGTGGTTTCCCTTTTCTCATTAAGATATCATTTATTAAGTAATAACATAGAAATGCATTCACTCTCTTTCTCTGTATGCCTTTTGATATAACTGTTTTAAATCCTCATCTTTCTGCTGTAATTCTCTAGCCTCACTTTACGTCTCACCATGAATTCCTGTTACTAGCACCTTTTCTGGCAATAGTTCCTCAGGAGTTCATATCTCCTCATCCTTCAGCATTACAGGCTGAGAGGATCCTGTGTCCCTTAATATTGTAACCTCTTAACCTACTGCTCCTGGCCTATGTGAATTAACTTCACCCTTGCATGTATATTTTTTAAGCAGAGCTGGCTCTTCCTCCTTAACCAACCTTTGATCGTCCTGTACACTCTGAGGCAGTTGTCTAACTTCCCTTGTGTTTTTTGTTACTAGTTCAACAAAACTTCCAGGCTTGTCTGGTTTTCCTACATCTGGCTTTCTCCTAGCCCACCAACATGGTAACTTTGTGTGGCTCACTTTATTACAAGGAAAGCATCAGAGCTTTTTTACTTCTTTGTCCCCCTCAAGGGTTTCTTTTTTACCCTGTGCTAAGTTACCCTTATGATCTTCACTGAGATCTATCTTTTCCTTTCCACGTGAGGATTTCTCTTTGCCCCAATTTCTATCTCTCATGGACTGAAATTGCTTCTGGAAGCCAAACCCTGTTTTATGGACCAGTTCATAATCATCAGCCACTTCAACTGCTAACCTTACCATTTCAATTCCCTGCACTTCGACAGGAATTCAGACTAATTCCTCAGTGATCCTATCCTCAACCTTTATTTCCAGCCTTTTAAGCTGACTTTCTTTTTTAAGTGTCAGTTTTGAAGTTCAAAAGCTCTCCCTTTTCCCCTCTCTTTTGCTTCTCTCTCTTTTATCCTCTCTTCTGCATTTAGTCGTGACTCAAACTGTTTCATTTCTGCTGCCCTTTCCTGATCTCTCGCCTCCAACTTGAGCTGCTTTATTTGCAATTGAATTCTTCCCAATTGAATTCTTGCTATTTCTATAGATTCTGAAGGTTTCTCCAGCAAGTTTGAATGCTTAGGTACTGCTGTAATTATCTCCCCTTTCCTCACAGAAGCAGGAAGTTCCAATTCCAGCTTCTCTGCTAATTCTTGCAATTTTTATTATTCTTATTCAATTTTTGCAAAACTTCCAAAGTCATCGTATCCATATCCAAAAGATTTGGGGACTGAAAGAGCCATTCCTATCCCAAGCTTTGTCGAGCCAACGAAATCAACACCTGAAATACAGACACTAACACCTACCACTCACTGTTTAAAATCATGCAAAGAGTCCCCAATCTGTTATGGACATTCTTAAGCAGGCAGCTCAGACCATAACATTGCAATTTGTTTCAGTAAGTGTACAGTGAAAATTACCCGGATTAAGTTAGCTCGGTTGACTACTAGATTTTAAAACACACAAACATTTATTCACAAAATTACACAATTAAACACAAAGAACAGAATAAAGAACCCCTACATAAGCTCAACTAAAGCACACTGGCTCAGTGGTTAGCACTGCTGCCTCACAGCCCCAGAGACCCGGGTTCTATTCCTGCCTCAGGCGACTGTGTGGAGTTTGCACATTCTCCCCGTGTCGGTGTGGGTTTCCTCTGGGTGCTCCAGTTTCCTGAAAATGTGTTGCTGGAAAAGCGCAGCAGGTCAGGCAGCATCCAAGGAACAGGAAATTCGACGTTTCGGGCATAAGCCCTTCATCAGGAATCATTCCGTCGAATTTCCTGTTCCTTGGATGCTGCCTGACCGGCTGCGCTTTTCCAGCAACACATTTTCAGCTCTGATCTCCAGCATCTGCAGACCTCACTTTTTGCTCCAGTTTCCTCCCACAATCCAAAAACTGTGCAGGTTAGGTGAATTGCCCATGCTAAATTGCCCATAGTTTTAGGTGAAGGGGTAAATGTAGAGGAATGAGTCTGAGTGAGTTGCACTTTGGCAGGTTGGTGTGGACTTCTTGGGCCGAAGGGCCTGTTTCCACACTGTAAGTAATCTAAAATTGACACCTAATGAAATAATCATTAATTGACATTTCTAAAATAACTTAGCCTATCCAACTAGGCTTAATTATGCTGTTCCAAATATACACCACAGTCCCAATAAGCAAATTTCCTTTAAACCACTACAAATGGAACACATGCTTACAGGTTAAAGGACAGAAAGAGAGAGACAAGTGTTTCCACACAACTCTCTTTTGAACTTCTCACCAGTTCAAGTCTGAATCAAAACTGCTCAGCTCAGCAAGAGAGCTGACCATTCCCCTCTCTTTATATAGGTCACTTCTAAAACATGATCACTTTGGTGTGAAGTCTCAACTGTTTACATATAAACAAAAGGCCTCTCAAAATCCTTTTCATCTCTGTGCCAAACCAGACTGATCGAAGCCCGGCCCAGTTTATTACCCCTCTGAAAAAAAATTAAGGACAGAGTCTCTTTGAGCAAGGGAATAGCTTTTTTACAAACAGGGACTAGCTTTGTGACACTCTTCCAAAATATCCCAGAAATTATCACAATTTCAAGATAGCACTATTAATAAATATATAGATGTCTTTTTTTTAAAAAGACACTTTTTTTGAAAAGCAGTTGTCCATTTCTTTCACCCACCTGATCCTCTGATAGTTGCTGCCACTTTACAAAAATATCCTGCAGCAGGCGCCATCGCTCTTCTGTCCAACGACAAACAGCTGCCCAGCGCTCACCCAGCGACTGCAACAATGACAATCAAAAATTAACAATGCCCATTGGATGAGTTTTGCATATGTTCAGCAAACTTAGCAATGAATAGCTGAGCCACACACACAAGGGACACAAATCACTTCCAGGAACTGAAATAAATTTGTGATGAAGTAAGTGACAGTTTCATGAGAAATGAATCATGTCTGTCTGGAAGTTTTATAGTTAGTCTCAACTGCACATGTTTAAAAATTGAAAATACAACTTAGTTACACACTTTGTAGCCTGCAATATGCTGAATTTTTTCCCCAGTTATTTTCAATTATCTTAAACAAGGGGTTAAAATGCAAACGACAAAAATTAGTGGAGTTGTGACTACTGAGTAAGGTTGTCCAAGGATATAAGATACAGATCAGTTGGAAAGTTGGACGGAGAAATGGCAAGCAGGGTTTAATCCAAACAAGTGAAAGGTGTAAACAAAGACAGTAAATGGCAGGACCCTTAAGGGCACTGATGTGCAAAGGGATCTTGGGGTGCATGTCCATAGCTCCTTGGAAGTTGCAACACAGGTGGATAACGTGGTGGATGGAACGAAGTCAGCCAGGTGGACCTCACAGAATGAGTTCCCAGATTCGGTCTGCTAATCTAGTCCAATCAGGGAGCCCTGGTTGACAGATATCGTTAACCATCACGATTGTCAGTCCCTCGCAGACATGGACAACTCTCCTCCACTCTCAGGGTGAATCTGTAGATGCCGATACAAACCGACGCAGTTACCTCAGACTCCGTTACACTTGGAGCAGATATCATCAGGGGAAGGGGTAGCATTGGTGTGGCAGGACACTCCTTTCACTGTTTTCGCCTGGCTTCCAAGTTTTCCCAGTTGCAAGTCTCAAGGCACTCCTTCCTAGTTGCTCCTCCTCCACTTTGGACAGTCTTGGGCCAGTGATTCCCAGGTGGCTGCCGAAAGGCTGCACTTCACCAGTGAGACCTTGAGTGTATCACTGAAGCACTTCCTCTGTCCATTTGGGGCTCAACTGCCATTTTGAAGCTGACAGTACAGAAGAGGAAGTGCTGGATGTCTTGTAATGCATAAAAGTGGATAAATCCCCAGCTGGGGATTTGGGGGCGGCACGGCGGCTCAGTGGTTATCACTGCTGCCTCACAGCACCAGGGTCCCAGGTTCGATTTCAGTCTTGGGTGGCTGTCTGTGTGGAGTTTGCACATTCTCTCCATGTCGGCGTGGGTTTACTCCGGGTGCTCCGGTTTCCTCCCACAGTCCAAAGATGTGCAGGTTAGGTGAACTGGCCATGCTAAATTGCTCATTGTGTTAGGTGCATTAGTCAGAAGATCAGAGCTGAATTTATCTGAGCTCTGATCGCCAGCATCTGCAGTCCTCATTCAGCTCTGATCGCCAGCATTTGCAGTCCTCACTTTCTCCTAGTTGCATTAGTCAGAAGGAAATGTGTCTGGCTGGGTGACTCTTCGGAGGGTCTGTGTGGACTGATTGGGCCGCAGGGCCTGTTTTCACCCTGTAGGGAATCTAATTTAGCTCCTAATCAGGTGTATCTCAGAACTCTGTGGGAAACTAGGGAAGTGATCGCTGGGCCTCTTACTGAGGTATTTGTATCACCAATAGTAACAGGTAAGATGCTAGAAGACTGGAGATTGGCTAATGTGGTGCCACTGTTTAAGAAAGGTGGTAAGGACAAGCCAGGGAACTATAAACCAGTGAGCCTGAGGTGGGTAGTAGGCAAGTTGTTGGAGGGAATCCTGAGGGACAGGATGTACATGTATTTGGAAAAGCAAGGACTGATTAAGGATAGTCAACATGGCATTGTGCGTGGTAAATCACATCTCACAAACTTGATTGAGTTTTTTGAAGAAGTAATAAAGACGACTGATGAGGGCAGAGCGGCGGACGTGATCTATGTGGACTCCAGTAAGGCGTTCGACATAGTTCCCCATGGGACACTGGTTAGCAAGGTTAGATGTGATGGAATACAGGGAGAAATAGCCATTTGGATACAGAACTGGCTCAAAGGTAGAAGACAGAGGATGCTGGTGGAGGGCTGTCTTTCAGACTGGAGGCCTGTGACCAGTGGAATACCACAAGAATTGGTGCTGGGTCCACTACTTTTCATCATTTATATAAATTATTTGGATGTGAGCGTAAGAGGTATAGTTAGTAACAGATGACACCAAAGTTGGAGGCGTAGTGGACAGTAAAGAAGGTTATCTCAGATTACAATGGGATCTCTGATCAGATGGGCCTTTGGGCTGAGAAGTGGCAGATGACGTTTAGTTTAGATAAATGTGAGGTGCTGCATTTTGAGAAAGCAAATCTTAGAAAGACTTATACACTTATTGGTAAGGTCCTAGGGAATGTTGCTGAACAATGAGACCTTGGAGTGCACGTTTATAGCTCCTTGAAAGTGGAGTTGCAGGTAAATAGGATAGTGAAGAAGGCATTTGGTATGCTTTCCTTTATTGGTCAGAGTATTGAGTCCAGGAGTCGGGAGGTCATGTTGCGGCTGTACAGGACATTGGTTAGGCCACTATTGGAATATTGCATGCAATTCTGCTCTCCTTCCTATCAGAAAGATGTTGTGAAACTTGAAAGGATTCAGAGAAGATTTACAAGAATGTTGCCAGGTTTGGAGGATTTAAGCTATAGGGAGAGGTTGAATAGGCTAGGGCTATTATCCAGGAGCATCGGAAGCTGAGGGGTGACCTTATAGAGGTTTACAAGATGATGAGGGACATGGATAGGACAGATAGACAAAGTCTTTTCCCTGGGGTGGGGGGTCCAGAATAGAGGCATAGGTTTAGGGTAGAGGGGAAAGATATAAATGAGACCTAAGGGGCAACTTTTTCATGCAGAGGATAGTATGTGTATGGAATGAGCTGCCAGAGGTGGTGGTGGAAGCTGGTACAATTGCAACATTTAAAAGGCATCTGGATGGGTATATGAACAGGAAGTGTTTGGAGGTATATGGGACAGGTGGAACTAGACTGGGTTGGGATATCTTGTCAGCATGGACGAGTTGAACCGAAGGGTCTGTTTCTGTGGAGTACATCTCTATGACTCTACGACCTACTAGAGGAGTTTCGTGTCAATTATGCGAATAATGTGCCAGCCCATCGCAGCCAATCAAGGGTGGTCTTTCCTTCATTGCTGGGGATGTTGGCTTGGTTGAGGACACTGATGCATCTTTCTTCCCAGTGGATTCGCAGGCAGCATTGGTGGTACTGCTCCAGTGCCTTTATGGGTCTACTTCAGATAGTCCACATCTCAGAGCCATGTAGGAGAGTGGAAACAGCTCTGCAAACCATGAGTTTGGTGTTGGATCTGACGTTGTTGTCCTCAAACACACTTTTCCTCAGGCAGGTGAAGGCTGCCCACCCCAACGGTGACACTGGATTTTTTCATCAATAGCTATTTTGGTCAACAGAACCCCTCCAAGGCATGGAAGGAGCCAACGTTCTTTAAGGCCTCCCCAATGAAGCTGATGATTGGGGGTTCACTCCACAATGCCAGGCCAGATGGCAGAGGACCTTCATCTTGCATATGTTCGGGATGAGACCCATGCACTCTCATGCCTCAGTAAAGATGCTGATGATGGTCTCAAATACATCCACTGAGATTGCACATACATAAGCATAATTTGCATACTGCAGCTCAATGATCTTGGTTGGGGTGACTTTAGTTTTGGCTTGGAGGTGGTAGAAGTTGAATAATTTCCTACAGGTTCTCTAAGTTAGCTCCACTCCAGCAGGGAGCTTGTTGGCAGAGAGGTGAAGTATTGCAGCAAGATAGATCAAGAACAGCGTTAGGGCAATGGCGCAGCCCTGCTTGACACCTGCCCAAAAGGGGGAAGGGTCAGTGGTGGAGCCATTTGACATTACTATGACTTCTGTGTTGTCAAGCAGGCAAAGGATGGCAAAAAACTTCATGGTGCAAGCAAAATGAAGCTCTACAATACTTCTCAATTGATGGTATCAAAGGCCTTTAAAAGGTCAAAGAAAGCCAAATACAGGGATAGGTTATTTTCTCTGCATTACTCCTGCAGCTGTGGCATGGTGAAAATCATTTCTGTTGCAGCCCTCTGTGGCCAAAAGCCACACTAAGATTTCAGGAAGAGTTCCTCAGCCTCGGGGAAGAGACAGTTGAGGAAGACCTTGGCAATGACTTTTGCAATGGTCACTAGGGAAATTCCCATTAGTTACCGTAGTTGGACTTGTTCCTCTTTTTGAAAATGTTCACAACTATGGCATCTTGGAGCTTTCCTGGAATACTGTCCTCCTTCGAGATAAGGCAGACAAGGGTGTGTAGTTACAGCAGGAGCTCTTTTCTCTGCACTCCAATGCCTCAACAGGAATACCATCTTCTCCAGCAGTCTTGCTGTTTTTAAGCTGGCAGATGGCCTTCTCTACTTTGTGCAAGGCTGAGGTGTTGCTGAGCTCAAGGCATGTAGTTTGCTGTGGAATGCATTCAAGGATGTTTGGATCAACAAGAGAGGCCCTGGTTGAGGAGGTCTCTGAAATGCACCATGGTCAGCGCAGTCGTGGTGGTCCAAAGGGTCTGTTTCTGTGTCATCATGTTCTATTTTCTAGATACAATGGCCATGAGTACCTACAGTATCACTGGTCAGTATAAGCCCACTGAATGAGAACAGATCTTTGGTAGCTTGTTGGAGATAATAGTTCACACCAAACTTAATCAATCAGTCTCCTCAAAATTTTGAATCAAGAGATGATAAATGCAATGCAATAGATCGAATGGGAGGATGGGAAGCATCAGTCAGAGAAGCAACGAACCATGATCCAGTACGAATCATAAAGGGGTAAAAGAGAATGCATGAACTACATAATTAGAAGCAGTGACAGCCTGTAAAGATATGAAGTCAATAAAATATTAGGAGCAATGCAAAGTCACTGTAAAAGACACACAATTGTTTGAGGCAGGTAGAGAGAGAGAGTGAGCAAACCAAGAGAAGAAGTGCAAAGAGACAAACACATTCACACATAGTGAAGGAAGAAAGAAAATTACATTTACACAGAGCGAGAAATTCATAACATGAGTACATAGTTGCACCTAACTCAGTATATTCATTATGGTGGCACAGCTGACTTCAGAAAGGAGGAGAACACTCCCCCATCTACATTAACAGAGTGGAGTTGAGGGTGGAGAGTGTCAGGTTCTTCAGAGTGAAGATAACCTACAACCTAACCTGGACTTACCACATAGATGCAACAGTCAAGAAGGCACAACAATGTTTCTTCTGCCTCAGGAAATATGGCAAGTCCATAAGGATTGTCACCGACTTCTACAGATGCACCACTGAAAGCATAGTTCTGAGTGCATAACAGCCTGGTATGCTCTGCCCAGGACTGTAAGAAACTACAGAATTTTATGCTCGCAGATTCAAGAACAGCTTCTTCCTGACATTATTAGACTGATGAATGGACTCTCTAACCTCAAATAATGCTGACCTTGCTAATGTTGATCTTGCCTAGCACATGCCTTGTGCAACATGACTTGTATGCCTCTTATCTGCACATTCCTGTTACTATGATCTGTCTGTGCTGTTCATAAACAAAGTTTTTCACTGTACTTCCGCACATCAGGATGTTGCCTGGACTGGAGGGTTTGCCTTATGAAGAAAGATTGAATAGGCTCAGACTTTTCTCTCTGGAGAGAAGGAGGAAGAAAGGAGACCTGATAGAGGTGTACAAAATAATGAGAGGAATAGATAGAGTCAATAGCCAGAGACTTCTCCCCAGAGCAGGATTGACTGGTACAAGAAGTCATAGTTTGAAGATATTAGGAGGCAGGTACAAAGGAAACGTCAGAGGTAGGTTCTTTACGCAGAGAGTTGTGAATGCATGAAATGTGTTACCGGTGGTGGTGGTGGAAGCAGAGTCATTGGGGACAGTTAAGCGACTGCTGGACATGCACATGGATAGCAGTGAGTTGAGGGGTGCGTAGGTTGTTACTATATTTTATATTATGATTAAATCTCGGCGCAACATCGTGGGCCAAAGGGCTTGTTCTGTGCTGTACTTTACTATGTTCTATGTGACAATAAATCAATCGACCAAAGAACCTATAATTTTGGATGGGGATAGAAACGAAAAAGGGGAGACATTGCATTGATTAGTGGTTCTTCACAGAATGCATGTAATAAATATGATTGTCGGATGAGGTTCGGTCTGACATAGCCAAAATAATGGTCAGATAGGAACAGCATTTATGACAAAGAGAATATGCCAGATGCAAAATTATGCAAATAATTTATTTGCTTGTATCTTGTTACAAATGTGAAAATAATCTATGTTCAGCAGTTGCATTTTGCTGTAATAGAATATATATCGGGGCAGATGACTGTACACTTTAATATCAAAACCTCTTCAGTCATATATAGTCATAACCCCAAAGCATCAGCCTAGCAGTTTCAGTTCTTTCACCCTCTTTATAGTGTTAGACTTTCATCAGGAGCAGTACTTTCACCAGAGTCTAAAGATCGTGGGTCCAAGTTCCAACCTAGAACTGAATCCAGGTTAATCATTCAGTGCGCTGAGAGTATGCTGCAAACCAGCTGTGCCTCTTTTCGAGAAAGAATTTAAGGCACACCTCTCTTTTCAGATAGATGTAGGAAATACCATGTAAGAGCAGAGGAATTTACTTGGTATACTGGTCAACATTTATTCTTTTAGGAGAAAGTGAGGACTGCAGATGCTGGAGTAACACAAGTTGTTTATTATGTTGCTATTTATGTGAACTAATTAGCTGCATTTCAAAAGGAACTTATCTTCTATTAACCTCTTTGAGTGGTCAAATGGAAGTGTTTAGAAAAGTTATTTTCACACAGTGTGCAGAGGACTGTGAACATTTGCTAGGGACATATGTAGTTTAAGTGTATGGGGAAAGTCTGGCAGAAAGAGTACAATATTAATAAATGTGAAGCCATCTATTTTGGTAGGAATAGCAGTTAAAAAGTACTATTACATGAATGGTAAAAAAAATTGCAGCATGCTGCTGTGCAGACGGACTTAGGTGTCCTTATGCACGAATCACAGAAGATCATCTGCAGATGCAAAGGTATTTAAGAAGGCAAATGGAATTTTGTCCTTCAGTGCTAAAGGGATTAAGTTTAAAAACAGGGAGGTTATTTTGTAGCTGTAAATTGTGCTGATGAGGCAATACCTGGAGTACTGCATGCAATTTTGATCTTCTTACTTGAGAATTACTGGCACTGGCAGGGATGCAGAGGAGGTTCATTCGGTTGATTGCAGAGGGTTTTGGCTTTTGAGAAGACACTGAGATTATATTCATCGGAATTTAGAAGAATGAGGAGGGATCTTTTAGAAACATGTAAAATTATGAAAAGAATAGATAAAAGTAGAGAGGATGTTTCCACTGGTGGGTAAAGCTAGGACAAGAGGGCATAGACTCAAAATTAGGGGGACCAAATTGAGGACCGAATTAAGAAGGAACTTCTTCACCCAAAGGATTATTAATCTAAGGAATTCCCTACCCAGTGAAGCAGTTGAGGCTTCCTCAGGAGATATTTTTAAAGATAGATAATTTTCTGAACAGTAATTAAGGGTTATGGTGAGAAGGTGGGTAGGTGGAGCTGAGGCCACGAAAATACCAACCATGATCTTATTGAAAGGCAGAGTGGGCTCAAAGGGTGAGATGGCCTACTCTTGCTCCTAATTCTTATGCTCTATTGCAGAAGTGTGGAAATACATGTACTATCTGCTCTTGAATATCATTCAACAAATTCTATCAGCTTCATGTTTGCTACATTACTACGGTTGTGAAGTCAACCCCTACAAGAAATCAGTTACCTGCAACTGGTCCTCCAGTGCAGCTGTAGCACTCTCGCCACTGTTCTCATCCACTACCACAACCATGTGTGTCAGAGAGTTCACTTTCACCTGCTCTGTCTCCAAGTCACTTTGCAATAGCTGAAAAAGAATGTAATACACCAGCGCATGGTTATTAACTTTATTAATATTCATAGAAGCCCTGCAGTATGAAAACAGGCCGTACTGCCCACCAAGTGTACACCAACTCTCTGAAGAGCATCCCACCTAGACACACTCCCTGCCCTATCTCCGTAACCCTTGTTTCCCATGACCAATCAACTTAACGTACACATCCCTGGACACTATGAGCAATTGAATGTGGTGCCCTGGTGCTATTCGGCAACAGTGCTAACCACAACCACCGCACCACTCCAAATAACACAGAAGCACCTTAAATTAACAAGAACAGGTCTGGTCTAAATTCATCATAAAAATCAAATGTCAAGTGGGGATTAACTACAAAATTCTACATAACATGATAGGGTATGTCTAGATACACTGGTGAGTCTCGAAGCAGGGGATGTAATCTCAGAAATTGATACCAGGCAATTCAAGATAGACATTAAATATTTCTTCACTCAGATGAAGGGAATTCTTTGGAAATTTCTATCCCAGAGGCTGAGGATTCTCAAAGGATTAAACATGTTCAAGACAGAACTCAGTAGATTTCTGGAAACTGAGGACATCAAGAAATATGGGGATAGTTGAGAAAAATGGCATTGAAGTAGATGATCAACAATGATCAATATCAACCGTTGGAAAGGATTCCTGTTATTTCTTATGTTCCTAAACCCAGATCAGACTCTAATCTCCAGTATCTGCAGTCCTCACGTTCTCCCATACACCACAGGGTACAGTAATTTGATGCAAAAATGCAGTGCAAGACAAGGCTTAAATAGATAAAGATGCAGATTAAGAGCTATGAATGGTCTGGATAACACAGCAACTATACCTGCAACTGGGTATCATAGTAATAATACATACATGGAGACTGGAACAGGCTAAAAATAATGATGATTCTTAATATACAGGTTGGACACATCAATAAAGTAAGTCCTGAGTTTTAGCACAGGATACCGTCATCAAAAGATATTACCAAGAGACATCACCACCAACTCTCTTTATCAATGACTGGAATTTCTCAAGTCAAATACACTTACTTTATGTTCATCAATCTGCCATTTGAAGGACTCAAATTCATTTACTTCAGAGTGTGCTTCCAGCTTTTGAATACGTGCTTCTGTCCGAGTGAGCCAATCTGATAGCTGGCACAATTGCTGCTGCTGCAATTCCATGAGAACCTCATGAAGCCTGAAACATCAATGAATTTGGAATTTAATCAGCAACATGCAATTCAGAAAAGGCATGATACTAAACTCAGGATTCGGATTATGTGATGGGAGGGCAGGCAGTGGTGTTCTTAAGGAGTCACCATTATTTTCAAATAAAAGAACATTTCACCAAGACCCTGTTGACACATAGATTACAGGCTTATCCCTATAATCTTCAAACTACACACATTCACAGACTTATGGAGAGCTTAGAGAAGTTGGTTTGATCTTCCTCCAAAGGTGGTCAGACGGACATTTAACACAGATAATAAATATCTTAACAAAGTTTGATAGAACAAATCAGAAGATCATGTTTCTAAGGGCACAACAATCAGTAAGCAGAGGACATAGAATTAGGTTAATTGACAAAAGAAGTTGTGGTGTACCTAGGAGAGGTTTTTCTCAAATCAATGGGTTATGATGATCTCCAATATACAGCCTGAAAGGGGGATGAATATGTTCCTACATTAAAGCAGCAGCTAACTTCAGAAAATCAAAGCTCAGTGGTCATGAAAGGCACTTTATAAATGAAAGTCTTCACTGGATAAATACATTGAGGGGAAATCTGAAAGTCTATGGTGTAGAGGTAGGTACTAATCAGTCAGCTCTTTCAAAGAGTTTATTTGGGCACAGAAGTCTGACTGGTGGCTCCCTTCACTGTATCATTCCTAAGAACAACAAATACTGCCACCAAACACAAATAATACACATTTTTAATGTCCTTTAAGAATGCCCAGTTACAACAGACTGCGCCAATCAAACTGTCAGCGTTTCTGCCATTACGCAACTTAAACTGACAATAAAGTCAGTTTGGACATTTGCACATTGTGCAGAATAATGTGAAATCCAGAAGTTGTTATTTACTCTCCTTCACAGGGTACACTGTAGAGGTTCCCAAAGACTACAATCTTTTCTGGAATCAAGAACCTACAGGTGGCTCAGAGGTTAGCACTACTGCCTCAAAGTGCCAGGGGCACATTTTCCCCAGTCTGCGTGGGTTTCCTCCAGGTGCTCTGATTTCCCCATACAGTCCAAAGATGTGCAGGTTAGGTGGATTGGCCATGCTAAATTGCCCACAGTGTGCAGGCTAATTGGACTATCCATGGGAAATGCAGAGTTACAAGGTTTTGAGGGGAGGGGAATGATCTTCAGAGCGTCAATGTAGTCATAGAGTCATAGAGATGTACAGCATGGAAACAGACCCTACAGTCCAACCCGTCCATGCCGACCAGATATCCCAACCCAATCTAGTCTCACCTGCCAGCACCCAGCCCAAATCCCTCCAAACCTTTCCTATTCATATACCCATCCAAATGTCTCTTAAATGTTGCAATTGTACCAGCCTCCACCATATCCTCTGGCAGCTCATTTCATACATGTACCACCCTCTAAGTGAAAAAGTTGCTCCTTAGGTCTCTTTTATATCTTTCCCCTCTCACCCTAAACCTATGCCCTCTAGTTCTGGACTCCCTGACCCCAGGGAAAAGACTTTGCCGATTTATCCTATCCATGCCCCTCATAATTTTGTAAACCTCTGTAAGGTCACCCCTCAGCCTCCGAAGCTCTAGGGAAAACAGCCCTAACCTGTTCAGCCTCTCCCTGTAGCTCAGATCCTCCAACCCTGGCAACAGCCTTGTAAATCTTTTCTGAACCCTTTCAAGTTTCACAACATCTTTCCAATAGGAAGGAGACCACAATTGCATGCAATATTCCAACAGTGGCATAACCAATGTCCTGTACAGCCGTAACATGACCTCCAACTCCTGCACTCAATACTCTGACCAATAAAGGAAAGCATACCAAACGCCACCTTCACTATCCTATCTACCTGCGACTCCACTTTCAAGGAGTTAGGAACCTGCACTCCAAGGTCTCTTTGCTCAGCAACACTCCCTAGGACCTTACCATTAAGTGTATAAGTCCTGCTAAGATTTGCTTTCCCAAAATTCAGCACCTCGCATTTATCTGAATTAAACTCCATCTGCCACTTCTCAGCTCATTGGCCCATCTGGCCCAGATCCTGTTGTAATCTGAGGTAACCACCTTCGCTGTCCACTACACCTCTAATTTTGGTGTCATCTGCAAATTTACTAACTGTACCTCTCATGCTCGCATCCAAATCATTTGTGTAAATGACAAAAAGTAGAGGGCCTAGCACCGATCCTTGTGGCACTCCACTAGTCACAGGCCTCCAGTCTGAAAAACAACCCTCCACCACCACCCTCTGTCTTCTACCTTTGAGCCAGTTCTGTATCCAAATGGCTACTTCTCCCTGTATTCCATGAGATCTAACTTTGCTAATCAGTCTCCCATGGGGAACCTTGTTGAACGCCTTTCTGAAGTCCATATAGATCACATCTACTGCTCTACTCTCATCAATCTTCTTTGTTACTTATTCAAAAAAACTCAAATCAAGTTTGTGAGACATGATTTCCCACGCACAAAGCCATGTCGACTATCCCGAATCAGTCTTTGCCTTTCCAAATACATGTACAGCCTGTCCATCAGGATTCCTTCCAACAACTTGCCCACCACCAAGGTCAGGCTCACCAGTCTATAGTTCCATGGCTTGTATTTTCCACCCTTCCTAAACAGTGGCACCACGTTTGCCAATCTCCAGTCTTCCGATGGGCCAAGTGGCCTGCTTCCACACTATAAGGAAGCTATGATCCTAATTCTTTGTCTCACTCTAAAATCCCATAGAAAGTCACACCTTGTTGAAATTGAAGTGTAAATGGGCTTTTAAACGTGTGTTAACTTCATAATTACTGATGAACACCTTTAGTGCCTCTGCAAAGCTAAAACAATGTTTTTGTAAAATATTCCATGAGCAAAATCCAAGACAATAACAGAAGCTTTGGACAAGCCAATAGATTTGAGTCTGCATGAACACAATTCACTAAAAACACAGGTACAAATCTAATCAAATAGGCTTCTGGAATACTAGCTCCTATCTCAAGCCTGGAATACATTGGAGGAGGTAATGCTTTAGTTGTAGACAGCCTTGGTCAGATCCCATCAGGAGCACCGTGGATCTCAGTAGCTTTGACCTTATGACCTTATTAGGAGAATCAAAGATTAAGGGGAATGCAAAATGGATGAAAAATGTCAGATTAGCCATGATCCTACATAATTGTGGTGGATGCTCATGGGGCTGAATGGCCTACTTTTATTCTTCTTTCTTATGGTCTTAATGGTTACTCTCAAGTCAGAGACCTAGAGTGAAGCTTTCTTTTAAACTAACATTTACAACCTTTCTCCAGTCCAGTGATAGCATGCATTAATTCAACAACTGCTATAAATAAGGAGCTCAATTAGCTGGACGGCTGGTCTGTGATGCTAATGCCAACAGTACACATTAAATTCCCACTCCAATTTTGGTTATATGAAGTATCCTTCTTCTCAACCTCTTCTCATTCCTGAGAGATGATGACCTTCAGGTGTAACCACCACCAGTCATCTCTCTCCAAAGAAAAAGCAGCCCTATGATCCAAGAGGACTACTGTTACAAAGTCAAAAGAGTATATTGCTCACTTAAAGATAAAAAGCATATTCTGAATTTTAAGTAAATTTCAAGTACAGCCACAGCGGTACAGATTAGCTAAGAAACAGGCTGTTCCAAAATGAATACATGTAGCAAATAGCTGTTACATAGATACCTGAGCTTTAGTTGCTGTTTTGACAACAATTCAAATTTAACCAATTAATTTAAAGCATGCCAAGGATACAAAAACCCAATTGAATTTGAATTTATTGCATTGACAATATCGGACCAATGAGACAAAATTATGTCGGGGGTATAAAACAAAGGCATTTTGAAAATTGGTCAGAGCAACAGCCATAGAGCTGAAGAGCAAATGCCATCCGTAGAAATAAACATCTCGCTCTCAAAGAAATTTCAGAAGGCACTATCTATCGAAAGGTACGTTTTCCTGTAAAAGCAGTAAAAAGTAGGGAGAAAACAGCAGAATCTGAAGACTGGAAGGAAGACTGCAAAAGAAGCTGCATGGATTTTGAGAAATTAAGTTAATGTAATGCTTAATAATTGTGCTATTGGAATAGCATATTAATAGAATTGTGTTGAACTAAGGGGTAGCAATTAGTACGGGTAATAAGTGTTTGGCTTGTTAATAGTTTTCATTAGTGTTCCCTGTTAGGTTTAAACAAAGTAATTGTTACTTTTATACAGTGGAAATCAGGAATTTTCTTTCTTTCACACATTTTTAACAGATTATGAGGCGAGGCAAGCTTTTCAGAGTGTTTGGTTTTAATTACATAGGCAGGAGGCTGGAAGAACTCAGCAAGCCAGGCAGCATCACGAGGTGGAACAGCATCAGTTTACAACTCACTTGGCTTGTCTGTCCATGCTGGCAACTCTCAGGCTTTCCCATCTAGAATTAAGCAAAGACATTTGTTCTCTGATCTCATTTTCCTCCTCTTCTGTGAGGTTGCCCTGTGCAGTGAGCTGGTTTCCAGCCTGAAGTACATTACCCACATTACTCTGATGTGCAGTCAGCTCCATCATGAATCCCTGAATCAGAAAGTATAAAATGGCAGTCAAAAGGAGTGAACAAAATCCATCATTGACCAATCTTAAAGTAATCATATCCACCAGTCATTCTAAAATGCAATAATAAACATCATTTCGATGCACAAAGATAACTACAACATTTTAGTTTACTATGGATGCACAGATTATGCACTTAGGTTAATTAAGTCTTTTAAAAATAGATCAGTTTCCATCCTCATTCACATAGGTTTTGGATTCAATAAAATGACTTTGAAACCCAAGCGAATTGCTGGAATTTTTTTTCAAGCCATATTGTCCTTTGGACTCAATATGAGCACAGAAAATCAGCTGTAATAAAGGCATTGAGAATTATAAACATCCTACAGCCTTCGTAAATGGAGCAAACTAAACTATTTTCCAGACAGTCATTCTACTACATAACAAACTCACTTAGTGCACCCTGTACATAGAGTCATGGAGATGCACAGCATGGAAACAGACCCTTCGGTCCAACCCATCCATGCTGACCAGATATCCCTACCCAACCTAGTCCCATCTGACTACACCTGGCCCATATCCCTCCAAACACTTCCTATTCATATATCCATTCAGATGCCTTTTAAATATTGCAATTGTGCCAGTTTCCACCATCACCTCTGGCAGCTCATTCCATAAAAGCACCACCTTCTGGGTGAAAAGGTTGTCCCTTAGGTCTCTTTTATATCTTTCCCCTCACCCTAAACCTACACCATCTAGTTCTGGACTCCCTCACCCCAGGGAAAAGACTTTGTCTATTTATCCTATCAATATCCCTCATGATTTTATAAACCTCTATAAGGTCACCCCTCAGCCTTCGATGCTCCAGGGAAAACAGCCCTGGCCTATTAAACCTCTCCCTATAGCTCAAATCCTCCAACCCTGGCAACATTCTTGTAAATCTTCTTTGAACCCTTTCAAGTTTCATAACATCTTTCCGATAGGAAGGAGACCACACAATTGCACACAACTTTCTAACAGCGGCCTAACCAATGTCCTGTACAGCCGCAACATAACTCCAAACTCCAGTACTTAATATTCTGACCAATAAAAGAAAGCATACCAAATGCCGTCTTCACGATCCTATCTACCTGCGACTCCACTTTCAAAAAGCTATGAACCTGCACTCCAAGGTCTCTTTGTTCAGCAACACTCCTTAGGACCTTACCATTAAGTGCATAAGTCCTGCTAAGATTTGCATTCCCAAAATGCAGCACCTCGCATTTATCAAAGTTTTATCAAAAGAAATATTTAACTCCTGACTGCAAGATGTTTACTTTACTAATAGCAACTGTTAACATTTCCATGAAATTTACACTTCTATGTTGGATATGAATGGTGAATCTACTGAAATATTTCAGGCTTCCAACATTTTAATTTTCACTGTCTTAATTGGTTCACTAATGCACCCATACACACAATACCTATACCACTGATATATTGGAGGTAACGATTATCTGTTGGAATCTTTGCACTGCATCATGTCGATGATGCACACTGCTACTACTGAGTATCAGTGTGGAGGGAGTAGATGTTTGTGGATGTGGTACCAATCAAGTGGGCTGCTTTGTCCTGGATGATGTCAAGCTTCTTGAGTGTTGTTGGAGCTGCACTCATCCAAGCAAGTAGGAAGAACATCACACTCCTGACCTGTGCTTAGTAGATGGTGCACAGTCTTTGGGGAACCAGGTGGTGAGTTCCTTGCTAGTATACCAAGCCTCTGACCTGCTCTTGTAGTCACTGCGCTTAAATGGTGATTCCAGTTGAGTTTCTGGTCTATGGCAACCCCTAGGATGTTGATAGTGAGGGAATTCAATAATGGTAACACCTTTTAATGTCAAGGATACAGTGGTTAAATTGTCCCTTACTGAAGATGGTCATTGCCTGACAGTAATGTAGCGCAAATATTACTTGCTACTTGTCAGCCCAAGCCATGAATTTGTCCAGATTTTGTTGCTTGAAAACATGCTTCGGTATCTGAGTTGTCACAAATGATACTGAATGTTGTGCAATCATCGGCAAACATTCCCACTTATCACCTTATAATGGAAGGAAGGTCATTGATGAAGCAGCTGAAGATGGTTGGGCCGAGAGCACGGAGGAATTCCTGCAGAGCTGTCCTGGAGCTGACCTCAAACAACCAGATCTATCTTCCCATGTGCCAAATGATCCAACCAACACAGAGTTGGCTCCCTAATAAGCATTGATTCCAATTTTGCTAGGGATCCTTAATTCCACACTCAGTCAAAAGTGGCCAGGATGTCAAGGGCTGTCACACTCAGCTTAAATTCAGCACTTACGTCCATGCTTGAACCAAGCTGTAATGAGGTGAGGAGCTGAGTGGCCCTGGCAGAACCCAAACTGAGCATCACTGAGCAGGTGCTGCTTGATAGCACTGTTGATGACACGTTCCATCAGTTTACTAATGACCAAGAGGAGACTGATGGGGCAATAATTGGCCAGATTGGACTTTTGTCCTGTTTTTTGTATAGAGGACATACCTGGGCAATTTCCCACTTTGTCAAGTTGATGCCAATGTTGTAACTGTACTGGACAGCTTGGCTAAGGGAACGGCAGGTTCTGGTGCACAAGTCTTCAACTTTTACCAGAATGTTGTCAGGGCTCATTGGTCTGGACTGCAAAGGCAATCTGTAAGACAACTGAAGCCCCTTCCCCATCCCACAAGTAAAACATTCTCTTGATTACATGCTGCATTTACTGTTTAATGCTCTACCCACGACATAGTCTTTAACTTTATTATTTTATCATTATTCTTTATATGTACTCTATTGGCAGACGTACTGTCGTCATTAAAATGTGAACTTGCTGTACTGCTCTGCTTGCCTTCAAAATGTTATGCTTGCGTAGTGATTCCGTTCAGTTTCTGGTCAATTTTTTTATTTCAAAAATATACTTTATTCACAAAATATTTTGATGATCTGTACAATTAGTGGTGCCATTCATAGGTGCACATTGCATTTCTGTACATACAGAGATCAGAATTAATCATTCGTATATACAGGTCTGTACGTTTACCATCCATGTATTTAGCTGAGACGTCAGCGGAGCCCACTTACTGCATGGGCCCCCTGTTTTTCTTCAGCAGGCAGACGTTACACGGTGGTCTTTCCCCACCGCGCCTTGGCGGCAGCAGGCAGACGTTACACGGTGGTCTTTCCCCACCACGCCTTGGCGGCAGCTGCCCCAAGCTTCAGCGCGTCCCTCAACATGTAGTCTGGACCTTGGAATGTGCCAGTCCGCAACACTCAGTCGAGGTCAGCTCCTTCAGCTGGAAGATCAACAGGTTTCGGACACATCAAAGAGCGTCTTTGAACGAACTGATGATCCTCCAGGCACAGTTGATGTTTATTTTGGTGTGCGTCCTGGGGAGAGTTTCTGGTCAATGGTAATCCCTAGCATGTTGATAGTGAGGGAATTTTGAAACTGCTCTCCAGCCTCAATTTTGCTCTTTAGATTTCTAAACCACCTTTCACTTGATCCTATGTTTCTCATTTAAGTTTATAATATCCACAGTACTAACAAGTGTTAGCTGTAATTTATTTTGCTTCTTTCCAGCAAAGATTTAGCTACCTTCGAGTACAAGAACAAAGCAGGACAGCTCTGGATAGACATGCAATATCTGTATATACCTCATGAATGTGAAACTGTTCCTTCACCTCCTCAACGTCAGAGGATATGTCATCTTGCATATGAAACGCGTCCTCAGCTGACAATAGCCATGTTAGGACCTCCTCCAAAACTGCCTGATAACCATCCAAGTCCACATTCATCTCAGGCACTGTACTGGAAGTTTCAGTCTGAGAGTTGACGGGCTTCTTTTCGGAGGTTACAGTCTAATCAAAGAAGAAGAAGAATCCTTTACACATTCATGTTTACTCAGTCATAAGTTAAGAATTTTGGAATATCTAAATTATCAACTGGGATCATCAAAATCTTTATTTTAGCAACTGTACTGATGTGTACACAATACTGCTTCAAAGCCCATAAATAACCTATAGATATTTCAAGTCACAAACATAAACAGATTCCAGCACTCCCTGAGTTAGAAATACATACACGCAGAGCAATCAAAACTACCCTTCGCAAACTCCAGTCTCTGAAAGCTCAGTCAGCACAAAAGAGAAACAAATCAACAATAGAACCGAGCAGTCCAGGTTTTAAACGTTGACAGCTAAAACTTAAGGATCACTAGATCTAAACACTGCCAATGGGCCATCCTGAATTCAAGTTTTCATTTATGCTCACTGACTCCCTCATCTTCTGGTGAAAGCTGAAGTGATCTAATGCCTATCAGTCACTTATTTAATACTATATCCATTAGAATCAAAATGTATAGATTACATTAGATTAGATTAAATTCCGTACAGTGTAGAAATAGGCCCTTCAGGCCAACCAGTTCACACCGACTCTCCGAAGAGTAACCCACCCAGATCCATTTCCCTCTGACTAATGCACCTAACAATACGGGCAATTTAGCGTGGCCAATTCACCTGGCCTGCACATCTTTGGATTGTGGGAGGAAACTGGAGCACCTAGAGGAAACCCACAGAGACACAGGGAGAATGTGCAAACTCCACACAGGCAGTTGCCCATGGCTGGAATCGAACCTGGGACCCTGTTGCTGTGAGGCAGCAATGCTAACCACTGAGCCACCATACAGTTTTCATAATTTTTGCGTGATGGCACTTAAATCTAAATCAGTGCTTTCCTGTATGACTTGGGAATGTAACTGAAGGTTCGATAAATAGTAAAAGGCAAAGTTACAAGAAATATGAAAGATTTCTTAATGTACAATCTACAATATACATGAGCTAATGTTCAACAATATTGTACATCTGCCTAACAATTGTGCAAACAATACAGTGGTAGCAGGATAAGCACAGCACTGTTGACTGTTGAGGTACCTTATAAACCAATGCTCTAGTTCAGCAATACACTCACCTCATCCCTCTACTCCTACCATGTATTTCATTAGACACATGATAACAGGCAGTTCCATACCTGTTGACGTGATAAAGGACCTTCTGCACATTCAACTTTGTACTGCCTTGGTAGGGTCTCCACTTCAAGAATGTCCTCCATTGTGACTTGTTGAGGGAGTACCTCAAATAAAGAAGTCACATACATGATGATGGATTTCTTGTCAGGAAGGCAAACAGCAATATCTAGAACAGAAAATAGCATGGATCAGAAACAGCAATCTAGACAACTTCACAGAGATATAAACAATAATTTTGGGGCTTTGCACCCCAACCCCACACAGCAAGTCTAGTCATCACATGGACAGCTGGTACAAACAACCTGTTTTCAGTCACTAATGGTCCCCATTAGCAGCTATTCATTCATCTCAGCTTACCTTTACCTAGTCCAACTACCATTCCAACCAATTCATGAATGTCAGAGGAACTGCAAGTGGACACACTTTCTGCAGATATAGTTGTCAGGGACATTTGACTTCTCCCTATCTCCCACATCTCACAGGAAGAGCATACCATTCGCTGACTGCCATTACTAATCCTGTTGTAACAACTTGATTAAATAAAAAGGGAAAACCTTACCTTACTGTACCTTAACGCTGCTTATCCTCCTCAGTGAAGCCAAAAGTCCTGAAAAGCAGCACTTTAACCTGACTGCTGAGTCTCTGCTGTTTCTCAGCCATAAGAAATTTTCTCACAGACCCTCTCTCTACTTTTTGGTTCAAGGAGGGAGGTAGGAAAGGAAACACTACAGTTATGTAACATTTGTGATTTCATTACTTGTGGTCACTGGGATCTCTACGACCCCCTTCTCAGTCGTGGTGAGATAGCCGACTTCTCACAAGATCCACCTCTGTTGCTTCTCACTACTGCCCTCTGTTGGATTCCCTTCCTGTTGTTGAGCAGCAGGCCCTCCACAATCACCTTCTCAGTGCTGGTGAACGAGCCAACTGCTACCAGAATCCTTATCAGTTGTTTCTCATTACTGCCCTTGTCCATCACTGAGAGTCATAGAGATGTACATCACAGAAACAGACCCTTCAGTCCAACTTGTCCATACCGACCAGATATCCTAATCTAATCGAGTCCCATTTGCCAGCACTTGGCCCATATCCCTCGAAACCCTTCTATTCATATATCCATCAGAGTTTTAAAAATAATAGAATTTTGGTCACTGGCACCAAAATGCTCCCCCACTGACAACTCAGTCACCTGCCCTGCCTCGCCTTATGTCCTAAGAGCAGGTAAAGTTTTGCACCTTCTCTTGTGGGCACATATACACACTGAATCAGAAAACTTTCTTGTTTCGGTACATAATCCTTTATCAAAAATTCCGAAATCCGAAAAGCTCTGAAATCCCAAGTTTTTCTCGTGAAGTATGAAGCATCAGTCATGTCTGCATAACAAGGCTTATTTGGCGTGCGAAGTCGACACCCACTTGACCCATGTGGCGGTTTGGCCCAACTCTGGCAGGTGTCAATTATGTATTTTTTTCACTATGTAACTTCACTGTGAAAATGCCAAAAAGAGCTGCAGATACACCTATGCGTAACAATAATAAAAAGAAAAGGAAGTATCTGACGATATCAATAACACAGAAAGTGGAGTTATTACATAAGCTTGATTGTGGTGTATCTTACTGAAGAATATGGTATCGGAACTACCACTGTATACAGAGTCATAGAGATGTACAACACAGAAACAGACCCTCGGTCCAACTCATCCATGCCAACCAGATATCCCAACCTAGTCCCATCTGCCATGGTGAATCAGAATCCTTACTGAACACACCTGAAAAAATCTGTTCCATCCAAACTATTTGCACTAAGGAGGTTCCAATCAATATTAGGGAAGCTGAAGTCACCCATGACAATATCCCTGCTACTTCTGCACCTTTCCAAAATCTGCTCCTCCATGCCTTTGTTGCTGTTAGGGGATCTATAGAAAACTCCCTATAAAGTGACTGCTCCTTTCCTGTTTCTGACTTCCACCCATACTGACTCTAAGTAGACAAACCCTCCTCGATGATCTCCTATATAATTCAAAGAAACGAAAAAACAAGTTACTGAAGTTTTATGGTAACAGTGATGACGATAAACTAATGAAAAATAGGAAAACACTGTATAAGGCAAAAACTGAAGATCTTAACCATGTGTTGATGGAGTGCATTCTACAACGAAGAAGTGACTGGTTTATTGGTCATGAAACAAGTTAGAATATATCTCGAAAAGGACTTATGACTATTTAGAAAAGCATAGCGTGATTAAAGGCAGTCAGTATGGCTGTGTGAGGAACCTTTTTGAGTTCTTTGAGGAGATGACAAGACAAGTCAAGGAAGGTTGAGCAGTGGATATGGTGTATATGAACTTCAGCAAGGCATTTGATGAGGATCCCCCTGGTAGGCACATTCATTAAGTCAGGAGGTATGAGATAAAGGGAGATTTGGCTATCTGGATTCAGAATTCGTTGGCTGACAGAAGGCAGAGAGTGGTTGCAGATGGAAAGTATTCTGCCTGGAGGTCAGTGTTGAGTGGTGTACCACAGGGCTCTGTTCTTGGGCCTCTGCTCTTTATAGTTTTCATAAATGACGCAAATGAGGATGTTGAGAGATGGGTTAGTAAATTTGCAGGCTACAACACGACATAGACAGGATGCAGAGATGGGCTGAGAAATGGCAAATGGAGTTCAACCTAGATAAATGCGAAGTGATGGATTTTGGAAGGTTGAATTTGAATGCTGAATACAGGATTAATTAAAGGATTCTTGGCAATATGGAGGAACAGAGAGATCTGTGTGTACAAGTACATAGATCCCTCAAGTTGCCAACCAAGTGGACAGGTTTCTTAAGAAAGCCTATGGTGTTTTGGCTTTCATTAACAGTGGGATCGAGTTTAAGAGCCGCAAGGTTTTGCTACAACTCTACAAGTCCCTGGTGAGATCACACTTGGAATACTGCGTCCAGTTCTCATCGCCCTACTATAGGAAAGATATGGAAGCTTTGGAGAGGGTGCAAATAAGGTTTACCAGGATGCTGCCTGGACTGGAAGGATCGTCTTATGCAGAGAGGTTGACTAAGCTCGGACTTTTCTCTCTGGAGAGGAGGAAGAGACGTGATCTGATCGAGGTATACAAGGTAATGAGAGGCATGGATAGAGTCGATAGCAAGAGACTTTTCCCCCGGGCAGGATTGACTGGCACGAGGAGTCATATTTTTAAGAATTTAGCAGAAAGGTAATGAAGAGACGTCAGAGGTATGTTCTTTATGCAGAGTTGTGAATGCATGTAATGCGCTGCCAGCGGTGGTGGAGGAAACAGAGTCATTAGGGGCATTTAAGCGACTGCTGGGCATCACATGGACAGCAATGAGTTGAGGAGTGCATAGATTAGGTTATTTTATTTTAGATTATGAATAATCCTCGGCACAACATCATGAGCTGAAGGGGATGTTCTGTGCTCCACTTTTCGATGTTCTATATCATAAAGAACTGAACACTGAAGGCAAGCATCAACATTCAGAAGGTTGGCTGCAGAAATTTAAGAAGTGTAATGGTGTAAAATATCTGAAAATCTATGGTGAAAAGGATTCTGCTGACCATGAAGCATCAAATTATATTGATGAATTTGCCAAGATAATATCTGATGAAAGCCTTAGTCCTGAACAAATTTACAATGCTGATGAAACAGATCTCTACTGGCACTACTTCCCTAGAAAAACAATAACAACAGCTGGTGAGAGAGCACCAACAGTTTTTAAGGATACTAAGGACAGGTTAACTATTCTTGGGTGTGCCAATGCTGCAGACACACACAAGGTGAAGTTGGCAGTGATTGGAAAAAGCAAACATCCGAGATGTCTGAAAGTGTACATAATTTACCTGTGCATTATTATGCAAACAAGAAAGCATGGGTAACCAGAGAAATGTTTCTCGACTGGTTTAGTAATCACTTCTTACCAGCGGCAACAAGATCTTTGCAGGCAAGCTGGACTGGAAGATAACTGTAAAATTTTATTGCTCCTGGACATCTGCTCCTTGCATCCCCCTGCCAAATTTCTTGCAAAAGTAACGTTTTTAGCATTTACTTGCCTCCTAATGTGACATCTGTATTATAGCTTGTGACCAAAGACTTTTACGCTCCATGAAGAACAAGTATAAAGACTATTTTTTAAACTGTATGCTTGCTGCAGTCAACAGAGGGGTAGGAATCCAAGACTTCCTGAAAGAATTAAGTGTTAAGGATGCCATTTATGCAGTTGCTAATGCTTGGAAGGATGTTGATAAATCAACATGAACAAATGCTTGGCACAGACTCTGGCCTACAACGATGTTCGATGTAAATGAACCTAAAGATGAAGACTTTGAAGGATTTCGTATCACTGATGAGAAAAGATGAAAGAAAACCCTGTAACTTGCGCACCAAGTTTATTGGACTGAAGTGTAAATGAATTACAGGAAGCTGACATCGAAGAAATGCGGAACACTGACAATGATGCACCCTGTTGTGCATTCCTTGAGTGATGGGAAAGTTGCTGAAATGGTTTCAAATATGGGTCAGCGTGAGGATAGTAGTGATGACATTCTGAACGCAGTTGAAAAAAATCCCCATAGACGATCTGGTGAAAATGAGTGATCAGTTAATTGCTGGCCTTGAACGTTCATTTATCAGTGAGCAAGAGTTTATGGAAATTTACTCAATTAAAGAGAGATTGCTTAGACAGAAATATACATTAATGAGACAGATGACATAAAGTCTTTAAAAATGCCATCTGCTGTAGTATGCTGAAGCTGTGTATGTTTAAGTTTTGCCAAATGTTTTTCTTGGAATGGTTTTTCTGCAAATAAAATGTCCTTGAGTATTTATGGTCTATGCATTTCATTTTTTGAGTACATTACTCTATAAATAAACTGCAGGAGTATTTCTAGTCTTTATTTGTCCCATTTAGTGTGAACATTACTACATTTTTGCTGCAGTATTGATGTTTGATTACGGGGTGCTGCCCTGGACCTTACAGGGGGCGCTACATTAATTCCGAATTCCGAAAAATAGCCGGCCCTGACAATTTTGGATAAAGGATTGTGTACCTGTCCATACTTAACAAAGTCCTCTCCATCTACATTCTTAATACTATGGCAGTGGGATACAAGTCAGGAATTGAATGGATTATCTATCACCATCCAGGAAAAAGGCAAAGTAAGATTTATGCCTCATCTATTACCTTCAACCTTCACAGCCTTTGTTTCTGTTACACCATCTGTCCAGCGTATTCCATCTACAAGGTGCACTACAGCAACTCAACAAACCAAAGTATCATTACCTTGAATACTTCAAGTCATTCCATCTAAAAGGAGAAGGGCATGGTAACATCACCATCTACAAGTTCCTCTCCAGTTCAAACACTATCGTGACTTGGAAATGGATCGTTGCTGCTGGTACAAAATAAGGCCAAATTGCCACAGGACATAAGAGCAGAAATTAGGCCATTCACCCCACTGGGTCTGCTCTGCCATTCAATCATGGCTGATAAGTTCCTCAACTCTATTCTCCCACTTTCGCCCCGTAACCCTTGATCCCCTTGATACTCCAGAACCAATCTCTCTCGTTTTTAAAAATACTTAATGGCCTGGCCTTCACAGCCTTCTGTGGCAATGAATTCTATAGATTCACCACTCTCTGACTGAAGAACCTTCTCCATATCACTGTTCTAAAAGGTCTTTCCTCTATTCTAAGGCTGTGGTCTTTCCAACCTATTGAAATATCTTCGAGGAGAAAGTGAGGTCTGCAGATGCTGGAGATCGGAGCTGAAAATGTGTTGCTGGAAGAGCGCAGCAGGTCAGGCAGCATCCAAGGAACAGGAGATTCGACGTTTCGGTCATAAGCCCTTCTTAAGGAATCTCCTGAAGAAGGGCTTATGCCCGAAACATCGAATCTCCTGTTCCTTGGATGCTGCCTGACCTGCTGTGCTCTTCCAGCAACACATTTTCAGTATTGAAATATCTTCCCAATATCTACTCTGTCCAGGCCATTCACTATTCTGTACGTTACAATTAGATCCCCCCTCATCCTTCTAAACTCCAGTCAGTATAGACCTATATATTAAGCTTCTCATTCTCGTGAACCTCCTCTGAATATGCTCCAAGCCCAGTATATCCTTCCTAAGATATGGGGCCAAAACTGTGCACAGTATTCCAAATGTGGTCTGACCAGAGCCTTATACAGCCTCAGAAGTACATCACTGTTTTTGTATTCAAGTCCTCTCAAAATAAATACCATCATTGTATTTGCATTCACAACCACTGACTCAACCTGCAAGTAATCCTGGATTAGAACTCCCAAAGTCCCTTTGTACTTCAGACTTCCGAATTTTCTCCCCATTTAGAAAAGTGTCTATCCCTCTATTCTTCCTACCAAAGTGCATAACCTCACACTTGCCCACGTTGTAGCTCGTCTGCCATTTCTTTGCCCACTTTCCTAACCTATCCAAATCCTTCTGCTGTCTCCCTGCCTCCGCAATGCTACCTATCCCTCTACTTACCATTGTATCATTTGAAAACTTAGCCAAAATGCCCTCAGTTCCTTCCTGTAGATCCTTAATGTGGAAAGTCAACAGCAAAGAGTCTTGCAGAAAACCACTTGTCACTGGCTGCCATCCTGAGAAGACCCTTTTATGCCCACTCTCTGCTTTCTGCCGAACAGCCAAGCTTCTATCCATGCTAGCACCTTGCCTCTAACACCATGGGCCCTTATCTTACTCAGTAGCCTCCTGTACGGGACCATGTCAAAGGCCATTGGCTCTCCTTGATCTAACCTGCTTGTTACTTCCTCAAAAGAATTTTAGTAGATTTATCATGCATGACCTCCCCTTGATGAAACCATGCTGACTCGGCCCTATTTTACACTTCCAAGGATTCAGAAATCTCATCCTTCACAATGGATTCCAGGATCTTACACACAACCAAGGTTAGGTTCATCAGTCTGTAATTTTCTGTCTTTTGCCTTTCTCTTTTTAAACAGGGGTGTCATGTTAGTGATTTTCCAGTCCTCTGGGATTCTTGCTGATACTAGTGATTCATGAACGATCACCACTCACACTTCTGCTATCTCCCTTTGAACTTTGAGGTGTAGTCCAAGTGGTTTATCCACCTTCAGGCCATTTAGTTTTTCTAGCACCTTCTCCTTAGTAATGGCCACGACTGCTCTGCTCCCAACTCTCTTTGAATTTTTGGTATATTAGTTATGTCTTTCCCCATGAAGACTGACACAAAGTAATTACTCAGTTCCTCAGCCATTTCCTTGTTCCCCATGACTATCTCTCCAATATCATTTTTCAGCAGCCCAATGTCTACTTTTGCCTCTCTTTTACCCTTTGTATGTCTAAACAAACTCTTACAGTCTTCCTTCATACTGCTGGCTAGCTTACCCTCCTCACATTTAATCTTCACCTTCCTTAATTCTTTTAGTTGGTCTTTCTAAGCTTCCCAATCCTCTGGTTTTCCACTACCAAATCACAGAATACACGAGCTAACAGCAGTGTAACAGTACCTTCATCACTTAAACTGCAGCATTTCAAGATAGTAACCCACCACACTATTTTCTAAATAATTAAACAGGTATGCAATAAATGCTGGCTTGCTTGCAACACTCTATCCCACGAAGGAATTAAAAAATGACAACCATCTCAGTTAACAATTGCAAATTGTTCAAGTCTGAAAATAATTAGTCAAACAGTGGAATAACATATTTAAAGAAGACTGGACTATAACTAACCCATCATGAATAAATTTCATCATTACCATTGACAGTTAATGCCTCAAAAGGTTGACGTAACATGCAATTGGGCAGCCCATTTCAAAGCTGTGAAAAGCCAATTAAGTCAATACAAATAATTTCAGGCTCCATGGGAGAATCACTTTTTTTTTTATTAATCACCAGTAACAAACCATTAAAGCAACATTTGATTGGCACAAATAGACTCCCTATTTAACAGTATTAAAATTTCAGATTTAACTTGGTTACAACTTATATTGGTATTGAAATATTGTCACTTAATACAAACGCAATAACATTGTGAAAAAACAATGTCAATATATGAGTTCACATGAAAGGCAGTCCAAAGAAGGTTTCTTAGGCTGATACCAGGTATAAGGGGGATTTTATTATGAGAAAAGATTGAGTATGTTGGGTGGGTAGTCATTGGAGTTTAGAGAAAATGAGCAGTGACCTCCATTCCATTTGTTACAGAACAGAACATTCTGAAGCCAACCATACAGTGGGCTACTAGACAGGGTGCAATACAATAAATAGGATTCATTGACAATTTAATGGCAAAGGCACTGCTAGGTAGCAACGATCATGATATAATTGAATGCTACATTCTGTTTAAGGGAGAGAAGAGTCTAGACTAGTAATTTAACTTCAATAACAGGCAATTATGAGGGCATAAAAGCAGAATTGGCTAAAATGAACCAGTAAATTAGGTTAAGAGATAGGATGCAGAGGCAGATGTTTAAGGGGATACTTTACAATATGCAGTATAGATATATCCCAACAAGAAAGGAAAATAGGAGGATCCACAATATACGATTAACCTAAAAACTTAATGATAGTGTCAAACTCAAAAGAATATATAACTGGACAAAGATCTGTGCTAGGTCAGAAAATCTTACAGAATGTTGTGGTTCTGTTCGCCGAGTTGGGAGTTTGTGTTGCAAATGTTCGTCCCCTGTCTAGGTGACATCTTCAGTGCTTGGGAGCCTCCTGTGAAGCGCTTCTGTGATGTTTCCTCCAGCATTTATAGTGGCTTGTCTCTGCCGCTTCCGGTTGTCAGTTGCTGTCCGCTGCAGTGGCCGGTATATTGGGTCCAGGTCGATGTGTTTGTTTCTATCAACAAACACATCGACCCGGACCCAATATACCGGCCACTGCAGCGGACAGCAAGAACTGACAACCGGAAGCGGCGGAGACAAGCCACTATAAATGCCGGAGGAAACATCACAGAAGCGCTTCACAGGAGGCTCCCAAGCACTGAGGATGTCACCTAGACAGGGGACGAAACGTTTGCAATACAAACTCCCAGCTCGCCGAACAGAACCACGCCAACGAGCACCCGAGCTACAAATCTTCTCCCAAACTTTGATCTTACAGAATACAAAAACAGCAAAAACTAAATACAAAAAGATGCATGAAGAAGGAAAAATAGAGCACATGAGAAAGCTAGCTAGAAATATACAAACAGACAGTATGAGCTTCTTTAAATATTTTTAAACAAAGAGTTATTAAAGCGAGCACTGTTCTTATTGAAAGTTCATCTGAGAAATTAACAATGGAGAATAAGGAAACGGTAGATGAACTAATCAGGTATTTTGTATGCATTCAGAGGATTGAAAGTAACATCCCACAAATGACTATTAATCAGGAAATGGAAAGGAAGGAACTCAAAAAAATTACAATCACTGGAGAAGTGCTACTAAGCAAATTGTTGGAGCTGAAGAATGTGGTGCTGGAAAAGCATAGCCGGTCAGGCAGCACCCGAGGAGCAGGAGAGTTCAGTCACAAGCCCTTCATCAAGATGAAGGGCTTCTGCCTGAAACAGCAACTAGCTTGCTCCTCGGATGCTATCTGACTGACTGTGTTTTTCCAACATCATGCTCGTCGACTGTGATCTCCAGCATCTGCAGTCATCACTTTCTCCAAATTATTGAAACTGCAAGGTGACATGTCAAGGTGTTCATGGACTTTAATCTAGAGTCGTAAGGTAAAGGCTAGTAAAAGATCAAAATGTCATACAACCGATGCAATGTATTAGGCAAACCTAGATGGCTGTTAAGTCTTTAATCACTTAGAATGGGGCTGCATGTTTCAATTGATTAATATATAAATCCCAGAATTTCTTTCAAGTCACAGCCCTGAGATAACTGAAGGTTTTATCATTGATTTAAAAAAAGGCGAAATAAGACCATAAGAAATAAGAACACGAGTAGGCCTTTTGGTCCCTCCAGCCTGCTCTAACATTCAATTGGATCTTAGCTGATCCAACATTCTACACATTCACTTTCCTGTCTTGTCTCTGTAACTCTGGATTCCCCTATTGATCGAGAGCGCAAGAGATAGAGAGTGTGGTGTGATCCTTCCAACCAGCTCCAACATTCAATTGGATCTTAGCTGATCTGACATTCTACACGTTCACTTTCCTGCCTTGCCTAGGTAACTCTCGATTCCTCTACTGATCGAGAGAGAGACAGCAAGAGACAGAGTGTTGTGTGTGTGTGTGTGTGTGTGTGTACACACTTGATAGAGTATGTCGGCGAGTGTGACAGAGTATATGCCTGTCAGAAAGTGTTGCACGTGAGCATGTGTGAGAGAGAGAGACACTTAATCAAGCAGGCATGCACACACTCAAACTCTCATTTTCTCCTCCTCCCACACATACACATGCACTTGCCCTCTCCCTTGTGTGTGCGCGCACACACACACACACACACACACACACACACACACACACACACACACACACACACACAAGTCTATGGGGTGAATTTGCATTTGCACATGCATTCTATTTTGTTCAAAAAGCATGCAGTCTGTAGGCAGTCCATCAATGTGACATTTTATAAATTTGTACTTTGGAACTAAAACAAGTCTGAATCCAGGTTACATAGAACATAAAACAATACAGCACAGAACAGGCCCTTTGGCCCATGATGTTGTGCCGAACATTTGTCCTAGCTTAAGCATCTATCCATGTACCTAACCAATTGCCACTTAAAGGTCACCAATGATTCTGACTCTACCACTCCCACAGGCTGCGCATTCCATGTCCCCACCACTCTCAACGTAAAGAACTTACCCCTGACATCCCCCCAAAACCTTCCACCCTTCACCTTAAATTTATGTCCCTCGTAACACACTGTTGTAGCCAGGGAAAAAGTCTCTGACTATCTACTCTATCTATTCCCCTGATCATCTTATAAACCTCTATTAAGTCACCCCTCATCCTTCGCTGTTCCAATGAGAAAAGGCCTAGCACTCTCAACCTATCCTCGTACGACCTATTCTCCATTCCAGGCAACATCCTGGTAAATCTTCTCTGCACCCTCTCCAAAGCGTCCACATCTTTCCTAAAAGGAGGCGACCAGAACTGCACACAGTACTCCAAATATGGCCTTACCAAGGTCCTCTACAGCTGCAACATCACTTCACGACTCTTGAATTCAATCCCTCTGCTAATGAACACTAATACACCATAGGCCTTCTTACAAGCTCTATCCATCTGAGTGGCAAATTTCAAACAGCTATGAATATAGACCCCAAGATCCCTCTGATCCTCCACCTTACTAAAAATCCTACCGTTAACCCTGTATTCCGCATTCTTATTTGTTCTTCCAAAATGGACAACCTCACACTTGAAAGGGTTGAATTCCATCTGCCACTCCTCAGCCCAGCTCTGCATCATATCTAAGTCCCTTTGCAGCTGACAACAGCCCTCCTCACTATCCACAACTCCACCAATCTTTGTATTGTCTGCAAATTTACTGACCCACCCTTCAACTCCCTCTTCCAAGTCTTTAATAAAAATTACAAACAGCAGAGGACCCAGAACTGATCCTTGCAGAACTCCACTTGTAACTGGGCTCCAGGCTGAATATTTACCATCTACCACCACTCTCTGACTTCGACCGGTTAGCCAGTTCTCTATCCAACTGGCCAAATTTCCCACTATCCCATGCCTCCTGACTTACTGCATAAGCCTACCAAGGGGAACCTTATCAAATGCCTTACTAAAATCCATGTACACTACGTCCACTGCTCTACCCTCATCCACATGCTTGGTCACCTCCTCAAAGAATTCAATAAGACTTGTAAGGCAAGACCTAGCCCTCACTAATCTGTGCTGGCTGTCCCTAATCAAGCAGTGTCTTTCCAGATACTCATAAATCCTATCCCTCAATACCCTTTCCATTACTTTGCCTACCACCGAAGTAAGATTAACTGCCCTGTAATTCCCGGGGTTATCCCTATTCCCTTTTTTGAACAGGGGCACAACATTCGCCACTCTCCATTTCCCTGGTACCAATCCCGTTGACAGTGAAGATGAAAAGATCATTGCCAACGGTTCTGCAATTTCCTCTCTTGCTTCCCACATAATCCTAGGATATATCCCGTCAGGCCCGGGGGACTTGTCTATCCTCAAGTTTTTCAAAATGCCCAACACATCTTCCTTCCTAACAAGTATCTCCTCTAGCTTACCAGTCCGTTTCATACTCTCCTCTTCAACAATATGGTCCCTCTCATTTGTTAAGACAAAGACAGACTCAAACCCTCCACATTTAATGCATTGTCTGAGCTGACAGGAGGAGGTCCGGGGGGGGGGGGGGGGGGGGGGGGGGGGGGGGGAGGGGAAGAGGGGCAAAGGAAGGAAGGTGGGGGGTGCTCCTGTTTTGTGAATTTTGGGTAATCCGAACAAGTGTGGTTTGGTGAATCTGTCTGGTTTCATTTTTTTTGGAAGTTGGTCTTATTTATTCCTCCAGATTTCAGCAGTTTTTTTGAGTAGGGCTGTGATTTGGTTCTCTAGTTGTGGCGTCAGATCTATCGCCATTTGTTGGTTAGTGTTGATATCTGCAAGTAGTGCATTCGCTTTCTCAATGTAGTCTGTTTAATTTTAAATGACAATCAAGCGACCCTTATCTTCCGGTAGGATAACAATGTTTTTATCATTCTTTTAGTCTTTCTAGTGCTTTCCTTTCTTGTGTATTGAGTGTGTTTTCTTCCTTTTTCCTGCTTAATGTTGTTACCACTACCTGTCTGACAGTTTGTTGGGATTTCTTCTGTGAGTTGGTTGTCTTGCAGATACCAACACTAACCAACAAGTGGTGATAGATCCAACCTCCAAAAATAGAGAAACGAGACACGCAAATTCCAAGAAGTACGACATTCCAACTGGAACTCTGTCAACAAACACATTGACTTGGACTCCACTTACCACCCGCTGAGAAAACGAACTGGAAATGGGGTCACCATGGGAAATGACGTCATCGCCAGTGACCATAATTCTATTAGTTTTAAAGTAGTGATAGAAAAGGATAGACCAGATCTAAAAGTTGAAGTTCTAAATTGGAGAAACACCAATTTTGATGGTATTAGGCAAGAACTTTCAAAAGCTGATTGCAGGCAGATGTTCGCAGGTAAAGGGACGGATGGAAAACGGGAAGCCTTCAGAAATGAGGTAACGAGAATCCAGAAAAAGGAAAGGCTGGTAGGTAGAGGGAATGCTGGATGACTAAAAAAATTGTGGGCTTGGTTAAGAAAAAGGTCAGGTATAGACAGGATAGATCGAGTGAATCCTTAGAAGAGTATAAAGGAAGTAGGAGTATACTTAAGAGGGAAATCAGGAGGGCAAAAAGGAGACATGAGATAGCTTTGGCCAATAGAATTAAGGAGAATCCAAAGGGATTTTACAAATACATTAAGGACAAAAGGGTAACTAGGGAGAGAATAGGGCCCCTCAAAGATCTGGAAGGCCGCCTTTGTGTGAAGCCGCAGAAAATGGGGGAGATACTAAATGAGTATTCTGCATCAGTATTTACTGTGGAAAAGGATACGGAAGATATAAACTGTAGGGAAATAGATGATGACACCTTGCAAAATGTCCAGAATACAGAGGAGGAAGTGCTGGATGTCTTGAAACGGGTAAAGGTGGATAAATCCCCAAGACCTGATCAGGTGTACCGACAACTATGTGGGAAGCTAGAGAAGTCATTGCTGGGTCGTTTGCTGAGATATTTGTATCATCAATAGTCACAGGTGAGGTGCTGGAAAACTGGAGGTTAGCAAACGTGGTGCCACTGTTTAAGAAGGGTGATAAGGACAAGCCAGGGGACTATAGACCAGTGTGCCTGATCTCAGTGGTGGGCAAATTGCTGGAGAGAATCCTGAAGGACAGGATGTACATGTATTTGGAAAGGCAAGGACTGATTAGGGATAGTCAACATGGCTTTGTGCGTGGGAAATCATGTCTCACAAACTTGATTGAGTTTTTTGAAGAAATAACAAAGAAGGTTGATGAGGGCAGAGCAGTAGATGTTATCTATATGGACTTCAGTAAGGTGCTCGACAAGGTTCCCCAAGGAAGACTGCTTGGCAAGGTTAGATCTCACGGACTACAGGGAGAATAAGCCATTTGGATACAGAACTGGCTCAAAGATAGAAGACAGAGGTAGTGGAAGGTTGTTTTGCAGACTGGAGGCTTGTGACCAGTCGAGTGCCACAAGGATCAGTGCTGGGTCCTCTACTTTTTAATCATTTACATAAATGATTTGGATGCGAGCAGAAGAGGTACAGTTAGTAAGTTTGCAGATGACACCAAAATTAGAGATGTAGTGGGCAGCAAAGAGGTTTACCTCAGATTACAACAGGATCTGGACCAGATGGGCCAATGGGCTGAGAAGTGGCAGATGGAGTTTAATTCAGATAAATGCGAGGTGCTGCATTTTGGGAAAGCCAATCTTAGCAGGACTTATGAATTTAATAGTAAGGTCCTAGGGAGTGTTGCTAAACAAAGAGACCTTGGAGTGCAGGTTCATAGCTCCTTGAAAATGGAGTCGCAGGTAGATAGGATAGTGAAGAAGGTGTTTGGTATGCTTTCCTTTATTGGTCAGAGTACTGAGTACAGGAGTTGGGAGGTCATGTTGCGACTGTATAGGACATTGGTTACGCGTGCAATTGCGTGCAATATTGCTCTCCTTCCTATCGGAAATAAGTTGTGAAACTTGAAAGGGTTCAGAGAAGATTGACAAAGATGTTGCTAGGGTTGGAGGATTTGAGCTATAGGGAGAGGTTGAACAGGCTGGGGCTGTTTTCCCTGGAGTGTCGGAGGCTGAGGGGTGACCTTATAGAGGTTTATAAAATTATGAGGGGCATGGATAGGGTAAATAGACAAAGTAGAATTAAGGAGAATCCCAAAGCGTTTTATTCAAAAATAGAAACAAGTGGGTAACTAGAGAAAGGGTTGGTCCACTAAAGGATAAGGAAGGCAGGCTATGAGTCGAACCTGAGAAAATGGGTGAGATTCTAAATCACTTCTTTGCCTCAGTGTTCACTGAGAACGGAGGTGATGAATACTGAGATTAGAGATAGAAGTTTGTTTACTCTGGATCACATTGACATAGGAAGGAAGATGTGTTGGGTAGGCTAGAGGTTATTAAGGTGAACAAATCCCCAGGACCAGATGGGATCTATCCTAGGTTGCTGAGGGAAGCAAGAGAGGAAATAGCTGGGGCCCTGGCAGATATCTTTGTAGCATCCTTAAATACATGTGAGGTGCAAGAAGGGTAGTAGGGATATTCCAGGTAACTACTGACCACTGAGCCTGACATCCGTGGTGGGAAAGTTGCTGGAGAAGGTACTGAGGGATAAAATCTATTTATATTTGAAAAAGAATGAGCTAATCAGTGATAGGCAATATCGTTTTGTGCGGGGGAGGTTGTGCCTTACCAACTTAATAGAGTTCTTTGAGGAAGTGACTAAGTTGATAGATGAAGGAAGGCCTGCTGATGTCATATACATGGACTTTAGTAAAATGTTTGATAAGGTTTTCCATGGTAAACCAATAGAGAAAGTGATGTCACATGGTGTGCAGGGTGTTTTAGCTGGGTGGATAAAGAACTGGTTGAGCAACAGGAGAGAGTAGCAGTTGAAGGGAGTTTCTTGAAATGGAGAAAAATGACTAGTGGTGTTCCACAGGGATCACTACAGGGGCCACTGTTGTTTGTGATATACATAAATGATCCGGAAGCGGGCACTATTGGTCTGATCAGCAAGTTTGCAGATGACACGGAGATTGGTGCAGTAGCAGAAAGCATTGGAGACTGTCAAAGAACACAGGAGAATATAGATAGACTGGAGAGTTGGGCGGAGAAGTGGCAGATGGAGTTCAATCAAAGCAAATGTGAGGTGATGCATTTTGGGAAGTCTAATTCTAGAGCGAACTATACTGTAAATGGAAGAGCCTTGGGAAAAGTTGATGGGCAGAGAGGTCTGGAAGTTCAGGTCCATTGTACCCTGAAGGTGGCTGCACAGGTGAATAGAGTGGTCAAGAAAGCATATGGTATGCCTGCCTTCATCAGACGGGGTATTGAGTATAAGAGCTGGCAGGTCATGTTAAAACTGTACAAGACTTTGGTTCAGCCACATTTAGAAGACTGCGTCGAGTTCTGGTCGCCAGATTACCAAAAGCATGTGGACACTTTGGAGAGGGTACAGATAAGGTTTACGAGGATGTTGCCTGGTTTTAAAGGTGCTAGCTATGAAGAGAGGTTGAGTAGATTAGGTTTGTTTTCATTAGAAAATAGAAGATTGAGGGGGAACCTGATTGAGGTCTACAAATCATGGAAGGTATAGATAGGATAAGCTTTTTCCCAGAGTGAGGAATTCAATAACAAGAGGTCACGCATTCAAGGTGAGAGGAGGAAAGTTTAAGGGGTATATACGCGGCAAGTACTTCACACAGAGGATGGTAGGTGCCTGGACGGATGCATGTGTAGGTGGGGTGCAGAGGATACAGATGCTTAGGAATTGGGCAATAGGTTAAGACAGTGGATTTGGATCTGTTCAGGTTTGGAGAGCTGAAGGGCCTGTCCCTGGGCTGTAAGTTTTTTTTGTGCTTTGTTCATCAATCCAAGCGGTTCCTTTCCAGGTGGAACTTAAATTCATTGTGCATTGGAAATTAGCGTTTTACATTGTTGATAGGTCACCTCTTAACCTTCTTTTCTCTAATGAAAACAGTCTCAAGTCCCTCAGCCTTTCGTCAGAAGACATTCCCTCCATACCAGGCAACATCCAAGTAAATCTCCTCTGAACCCTTTCTAAAGCTTCCACATTCTTCCTATAATGCAGTGGCCAGAACTGTATGCAATATTCCAAGTGTGGCTACACCAGAATTTTGTATAGCTGCAACATGACCACACGGCTCCGAAACTCAATCCCTCTACCAATAAAAGCTAACACACCATATGCCTTCTTAACAACGCCATTAGCCTAGAGGTGAACTTTCAGGGATATGTGCAAATGGACACAGATATCTCCCTGCTCATCCACACTACCAAGAATCTTACCATTAGCCCAGTATTTTGTATTCCTGTTACTCCTTCCAAAGTGAATCAATTCACACTTTTTCGCATTCAACTTCATTTGCCACCTCTCAGCCCAGCTCTGCAGCTCATCTGTGCCCCTCTGTAACCTACAACATCCTTCCTCACAATCCACAACTCCACTGATCTTACTGTAATCCACAAAGTTATTAACCCATCCTTCTATACCATCATCCAGAACAATTATAAAAATGACAAACAGCAGTGGCCCCAAAACAGATCCTTGCGGTACACCACCAGTGACTGAACTCCTGGATGAACATTTCCCATCAACCACCAACCTCTGTCTTCTTTCAGATAGCCAATTTCTCATCCAAACCACTAAATCACCCTCAATCCCATGCCTCCATATTTTCTCCAATAACCTAACCACGGGGAACCTTATCAAATGCCTTACTGAAATCCACGTACACCACATCAACTACTTTACCCTCATTCACCTGTTTGGCTAACTTCCCTAAGAACTCAATAAGATTTGTGAGGCACGACCCACTCTTCTCAAAACCATGCTGGCTATACCACATCAAATTATTCCTCTCTAGATGATTATAAATTCGATCTCTTATAACCTTTTCCAACACTTTACCCCAATTGAAATAAGGCTCACGGACCTATAATTACCAGGATTGTCTCTACACCTCTTCTTGAACAAGGGGACAACACTTGCTATCTCCCAGTCTTCTGGCACTATTCTCATAAATGATGACATAAAAATTAAAACCAAAGACTTTGCAATCTCCTCCCTGGCTTCCCAAAGAATCCTAGGGGACTTAGCTATTTTCACACTTCCCAGAATTTCTAATACCTCATCCTTGGGAACATCAATCCCCTCTAGTATAGTAGCCTGTATCTCCGTATTCTCCTTGACAACCTTGTCTTTTTCCAGTATGAATACTGATGAAAAATATTCATTTCATGCATTTCCTATCTCCTTGGACTCCACATACAACTCCCCACTACTTGACTAGAGTAAGATTAGGACAATTCTTTTATTCCTGATATACCTATAGAAAGCTTTAGGGTTTTCCTTGATCCTATTTGCCAACAATGTCTCGTGCCCCCTCTTGGCTCTTATTAGCTCTCTCTTTAGGTCCTTCGTGGCTGACTTGTAACTCTCAAGCGCCCTGACTGAGCCTTCACGACTCATCCTAACATAAGCCTTCTTCTTCCTCTTGACAAGGATTCAACTTCTTTGATAAACCATGGCTCCCTTGCTCAACCACTTCCTCCCTGCCTGACAGAATCAATGACACACAATAGCTGTTCATAGAATTAGCCCCATATTTCAATGCCAATCCCCTGCAGTTTCCTTCCCTATTCTACGCATTCTAAATTTTGTCTAATCACATCATAATTGCCTTTCCCTCAGCTATAACTGTGGTATATACCTATTCCTTTCTATTGCCAAAGTAAACATAACTGAATTGTAGTCACTACTATCAAAGTGCTCAACCATCTCGAAATCTAACACCTGGCTGGGTTCATTACCCAGTACCAAATCCAATGTGGCCTTGCCTCTTGTTAGCCTGTCTACATACTGTGTCAGGAAACCCTCCTGCACAGGTTAGCTGCATTAGTCAGGGGTATATATAGAATATATGGTAGGGAAATGGGTCTGGGTGGTTTGATCTTTGGAGGGTCAGAATGGACTTGTTGGGCCAAATGACCTGTTTCTACACTGCAGGGATTCTATGATTCTATGAGAACTAACATCAAAGAGTAGCTAACCTTCAGGGTCCAGCAGTCTGTCTATATCCAAGTGCTTTTTAGCCATGTCAAAAGCATGTTCCAGGCGATTCACTGCAGACATTTTCGTAATTTTATCCCAGCTGAACAAACCTGGTCTGGAAGAGAGGCACAATCTCAAAACATTGCTTAGTTTAAAAAACAAAATGATGCAGATGAATAGTTTTAAGTTAGAAATGATCCTGACCATGGCTAGATCTCAGCGATAACTGAATTACAAAATACCAGCAGGTCTCAAGGCTCATTTCCGGATCAGTTCTCCTTTTTGGCAAGGAATTGCCACACAAGACAAAGCATCATCACTATTCCCTCACTAGTACACAGTGGCACATGTGTGTGGATGTCAGGTAATGACAGACCCATGTCATCTGGGTCAAATGGCCGAACAAAACCCGCCAATTAGGTGAGCAGAAGATCAACAATGCTCATAAAACTTCTTGCATCCTCTTCTTATACAAATCATATGAGAGGTTAGAATATTTATAACAATTGTTCATTTGAGTGGTTTGTATTCTTAAATAAATGGTAAAGGGAAAACGAGAAAACTTGAAGCTCAGTTCTATATTTAAGCATTTAATTTCTCTTCTGGTTAAGATTAGCTTCGTATAAATATAGAAACTGTAAGAAATCATTCATTAGAGGTGGAAAAGAATGGCTCACTTTTCAGATAATAAAACATTTCCCCATTACTATCGTAGGGATGAGGTGAATTTTTAGTGAAAGTAGAATTAAGTATTCATTGTTTAAATCTATACAAATAAAAAGCATAATTTCTCACAATCCTACATGAAAGTTTGAGTGTTCTGTAGCTGATGGAATCTCTAACCAGAACAGTTATCAAATGTAATGAAAAATAGCAAATGTTCGGCTCCGCGTACTTGACAACAGCAATAAATTATTTTTTAAAGTTTAACCAATTTTTTTATCAACCTGTTCAGAGACGTTATTGCATATCTCTGGTGGATGTGGGACTTGACCCAGGCCTCTTGATCCAGGGGTAGGGACACTATCACTGTGCCACAAGAGGATCCCAACATAAATAGCCATTTTTTATTCAGCCCATTTTTCTAATTAACCTATTTAAAAATGTTAATACACACCTCTGGAGCAGGTGAGACTTGAACCAAGGTCTCTCACTCCAGGGGTAGGGACACAACTACTGCAACGCGAGAGGACGCCCAACTGTAGAAAATAGCTCTACAGCCCAATAAGGTTTGGGTTCATTCGTTAGTTTTCCTTAAAGAACTCAGAACATTACAGCGCAGTACAGGCCCTTTGGCCTTCGATGTTGCGCTGATCTGTGAAACCGATTCTGAAGCCCATCAAACTACACTATTCCATTATCATCCAGATATTTATCCAATGACCATTTAAATGCCCTTCAAGTTGGCGAGTCTACTACTGCTGTAGGCACTGCAATCTACGTCCTTATTACTCTCCGTGTAAAGAACCTACCTCTGACATCTGTCCTCTATCTATCACGCCGCAGTTTAGAGTGATGTCCCCCCGTGTTAGCCATCACCATCCGAGGAAATAAGTTCTCACTGTCCATCCTATCTAATCCTCTGATCATCCTGATTGTCTCTATTAACTCACTTCTTCACCTTATTCTCTCTAACAAAAACAGACTCAGGTCCTTCAGCCTTTCCTCAGAAGATCTTCCCTCCATACCAGGCAAATTCGAATAATTCGCCCCTGCACCCTTTCCAATGCTTCCACATCCTTCCTATAATGCGGTGACCAGAACTGTATGCAATACTCCAAGTGCGGCTGCACCAGAGTTTTGTACAGCTGCAACATGACGTCATAGCTCCCAAACCCAATCCCTCTACCCATATAGAGCCTAACACAGCATATACCAACTTAACAACCCTATCAACCTGGGTGGCAATTTTCAGGGATCTCTGCACATGGACACAGAGATCTCTCTGCTAATCTACAGTGCCAAGAATCTTACCAGCCCAGTACTCTTTATTCTTGTTACTCCTTCCAAAGTGAATCACCTCACACTTATTTGCATTCAACTCCATTTACCACCTCTCAGCCCAGCTCTGCAGCTTATCTATGTCCCTCTGTAACCTACAACATCCTTCTGCACTGTCCACAACACCACTGACATTCATATCATCTGCAAATTTACTAATCCATTCTTCTATGCCCTCATCCAGATCTATTATAAAAATGACAAACAGCAGTGGCCCCAAAACAGAAACCTTGCTGTACAACACTAGTAACTGAACTCCAGGATGGATATCAACCCCATCACCCTCTATCTTCTTTCAGCTAGCCAACTTCTTATTCAAACCAATAATTCACCCTCAATCCACACCTCCGCATTTTCTGCAAGAGACTACCATGGGGAACCTTATCAAATGCCTTACTGAAATCTATATACACATCAACTACTTTATCCTCATCCACCTGCCTGGTCAACTTCTCAAAGAACTCAATAGTGTTTGTGAAGAGCGACCTATCCTTCACAAAATCATTTTGACTATCCCTAATTAAATTATTCCTTTCGAGATGATTCCACGTCCTCTTTCTCATAATCATTTCCAACACTTTACCCAAAACCAAAAGTAAGGTTCACTAGTCTATATTTCCAGGGTTGTCTCTACTCCCCTTCTTGAACAAGGAGACAACATTTGCTTTCCTCCAGTCTTCTGACACTATTCCTGTAGACAATGATGACAAAAAAGATCAAAGTCAAAGGCTCTGCAATCTCCTTTCTGGCTTCCCAGAAAATCCTACGATAAATCTCATCCAACCCAGAGAACTTTTCTATTTCAACACTTTCCAGAATTGCTAACACCTCATTCTTACAAACCTCAATTCCGTCTAGTCTTGTAGCCTGTATTTCACTATTTTCCTCGACAACATTGTCTTTTTCCAATGTGAATACTGATGAAAAATATTCATTTAGCACCTCTCCTATCTCCTCAGATTCCACAATCAACTTCCCATTACTGTCCTTGATTGGCCCTAATCTTACTCTAATCATTCTTTTATTCCTGACATATCTATAGAAAGCTTTAGGGTTTGCCTTGATTCTACCTGCCAAACATTTCTCATGTCCCTCCGGTCTCTCCTTAGCTTTCTCTTTGGATCGTTCTTGGCTAGCTTGTAACTCTCAAGCACCCTAACTAAGCCTTCATGTCTCATCTTTACATAAGCCTCCTTTCTCCTCTTGACAAAAGCTTCAACCTCTTAAGCAAACCACGGCTCCCTCACTCAACCACTTCCTCCTTGCCTGACATACTTATCAAGGGCACGGAGTAGCTGTTCCTTGAACAAACTCCATATTTTAATTGTGCCTATCCCCTGCAGTTTTCTTTCCCATCCTTTGCATCTTAAATCTTGCCTAATCACATCATAATTGCCTTTCCCCCAGCTATAAATCTTGCCCTGCAGTATAGATGTGTCCCATTTCCATTGCTAAAGTAAACTTAACCAAATCGCAGTCATTATCACCAAAGTGCTCGCCTACCTCCAATGTAACGCCTGGCACTGTTCATTATTCAATACCAAGTCCAATGTGGCCTCACGCCTTGTTGGCCTATCTACATATTGTGTCAGATAACCCTCCTGCACACATGGGACAAAAACTGTCCCATCTAAGGTACTTAAACTATAGCATTTCCAGTCAATATTAGCAAAGTTCATAATGACTACCCTGTTACTTTCGCTCCTATCCAGGATCATCTTTGCAATTCTTTCCTCAACATCTCTGGAACTTTTTGGAGGCCTATAGTAAACATCCAACAGGGTGACCTCTCCTTAACCTGCTTCTAATCTCAGCCCATACTACCTTAGTAGACAAGTCCTCATCAAACGTCCTTTCTGCCACTGTAATACTGTCCTTGACTAATAATGCCACACCTCCCCCTCTTTTACCTCCTTCCTGTTCTTACTGAAATATCTAAATCCCAGAACCTGCAATAACCATTCGTGTGCCTGCTCTACCTATGTCTCCAAAATGGCCACAAAGTCCCAGGTATCAACCCATGCTGCAAGTTCACCCACCTTATTCCTGACGCTCCTGGCATTGAAGTAGGTACACTTCAAGCCAGCTTCCTGCCTGCTGATACACTCCTATGACCTTGAAACCTTATTTCTGACTTCACTACTCTCAACCTCCTGCACCCTGAGCTACAATTACAGTTCCCAGCCCCCTGCTGAATTAGTTTAAATCCTCCCAAACAGCATTAGCAAACCTCCCCCCAGAATATTGGCACCCCTCTGGTTCAGGTGTAGAACATCCCATTTGTCAAGTTCGCACCTACCCCAGAATGATTAGATTAGATTAGATTAGATTACTTACAGTGTGGAAACAGGCCCTTCGGCCCAACAAGTCCACACCGACCCGCCGAAGCGCAACCCACCCATACCCTACATTTACCCCTTACCTAACACTACGGGCAATTATCATGGCCAATTCACCTGACCCGCACATCTTTGGACTGTGGGAGGAAACTGGAGCACCCAGAGGAAACCCACGCAGACACGGGGAGAACGTGCAAACTCCACACAGTCAGTCGCCTGAGTCAGGAATTGAACCCGGGTCTCAGGCGCTGTGAGACAGCAGTGCTAACCACTGTCCACCGTGCCCAATTATCCAGATATCAGAATCCCTCCCTCCTGTACCATTCCTGTATCCATGTGTTCAACTGCTGTGTCTCTATTCCTCGCCTTGCTAGCATGTGGCACAGAGATAACAACTCTTTTGCTCTAGCTCTAAACTTCCACCCTGGCTCCCTGAATTTCTGCCTTACATCCCCTTTCCTTGAATTGAATAATCTCAACCAGGTAATTATTGGGACACTACCACCCAACAAAAAGAGTTCAGGAATTAATGAGTTATCTTACAAAAGGAATTGATACAGGCTCAGCTTATATCAGTGGTAAAAATAGATCTTTTTTCTAATTTACAAGATGTAACTACTGGGATGCCACAAAGTTCAACCCTCAGACCCCAACTAAGTATAATCTATATTACTAATTTGGATGCAGGGATAGAAAGTACTACAGCTATAGATGCAAATGACACTAAAATAAGAGAGAGAGTAAGTTTCAACAAATAAAGTGGGCGGCACAGTGGCACAGTGGTTAGCACTGCTGCCTCACAGCGCCTGAGACCCGGATTCAATTCCTGACTCAGGCGACAGACTGTGTGGAGTTTGCACGTTCTCCCTGTGTCTGCGTGGGTTTCCTCCGGGTGCTCCGGTTTCCTCCCACAGTCCAAAGATGTGCGGGTCAGGTGAATTGGCCAAGCTAAATTGCCCATAGTGTTAGGTAAGGGGTAAATGTAGGGGTATGGGTGGGTTGCGCTTCGGCGGGTCGGTGTGGACTTGTTGGGCCGAAGGGCCTGTTTCCACACTGTAAGTAATCTAATCTAATCTAAAGACATTTTTCAATAGATATGGATAGGTTAGGTAAATGCATCAAAATCCAGCAGTTAAGTTTAACGTGGACTGGTGTAAGGTTATCCATTTTGGTCAGAGGAAATGAAAGGCAACGTATTATCTAATGGGAGTGAAACAGAGTGTTTTAGTGCAGAGGGATCTGTGTCTCCTCAGGTACGAATCTCAGAAAACAGGTATGAAGGCACAGCTGGTAAAAAGGAAGATAAATGCAATTTCAGCATTTCTTGGTAAATGAATAGGTTATAAACTTCGGGAGGTGTTGCTGCAACTGAAAAAGGCATTAGGGAGACCATACCTGGAGTACTGCCTGTCCCGTTTCTTGAGGGAGCATATCATTGTATGAGAGGGAGTTCAGAGAAGGTTCACTAGTTTGATTCCAGAGGTAAGGGATTTGTCTTATGAAGAGAAATTTTGCAGTTTAGGCCTACACTCTCTGGAGTTTAGAAGAATAAAATAAGATCTAATTGAGGGATATAAGATGCTGAAATTGAGAAAGACCTCTGTGATATGATACTGTTGTGCTATCTCTATCCTTTTGTACATTACTATATATAAGTTGCTTTTGTAAAAGATTTTTAAAAGTTTTTAATAAAAATAGAAAAAAAAAGACCTCTGCCTTTCTGATGGATTACGAACATGACCAGAGTTTGTCCAAAAATGCACAACCTGATAGCTGATAGCTCCGAGTAGGACACAATAGTTAGGGAAAGACAGGTACGACCCTGTTGTACTCAATGATTTAAAAGGTTCAACATTATAGACAGCTACAACAGGGTATCAGGTCATAAGACGCCTGGGGGAGGTGTAGATGAGGGCATGCATGGTAATTATGGGAACGGTCAGTTGAATATGCGCTCATATGATATGAATTATTTAATCCCCTCACTTTTCCTAAATAATAACTTACTTAACTACAGTGGAACCCTCTGAATTTTTCAACTTAAGGGATACTTTCAGAGGGCTCCAGACATAAGGACTTGTCCATCATAACCTTCCAACTCCCATGTGGTGCTGCAGTAATTGAACAGCAGAAAGTCCCTGCCAATGGTTTCAGTCTCACCAATTTAACTGGAGGAAATTTCTGCTCATTAAATACTAGGATGTCAGATAAGCAGTCTCATGTTTTATTGAAGGAATTGACCTACAGCTGAGTGTGGCAGCAATATGAAAACACATAGACATCCTTCAGATGATGCTGTCAAGTGATAATTGAAATAAAGTAATGGATATCAAGGTTAACATTTCAACCAACAATCATTTGGTGTTACATTTCTAAAATTGTCCAATGCAAGTACCATTTTCCTATCTTAAAACACAGCTATTTTCTTAATTATTGATCAATACCTACTTGTGCCTATGAAGAATGGCATTGAAAGCAAGCCCATCAGCCCAGCTGGTTGTAAAATTCAGAACATTTACTTGTTTGTAAGGTCGGGTTGACTGACGGACCCAACTCAGCAGAATTTTCTCACTGTTTGTCTGATGCAGATCTGACATAATAGCTTTCATTATATCCTTGACCTGTATGAAAATGATACATGATTAGTCAACTTAAAATAGCTCATAATCAAGACTGAAGTTAAACTATACCAATATCTGATTAGATTAGATTACTTACAGTGCGGAAACAGGCCCTTCGGCCCAACAAGTCCACACCGAACATCCGAAGAGCAACCCACCCAGACCCATTTCCCTACATTTACCCCTTCATCTAACACTACGGGCAGTTTAGCATGGTCAATTCACCTAACCTGAAGGTATTTGGACTGTGGGAGGAAACCAGAGCACCCGGAGGAAACCCACGCAGACACGGGGAGAAGGTGCAAACTCCACACAGACAGTTGCCTGAGGCGGGAATTGAACTCGGGTCTCTGGCGTTGAGAGGCAGCAGTGCTAACCACTGTGCCATGGTGCCACCCAGAAACTCTGGAAGGTAATAAAAAATGATTGCTCAGTCATTAAGTGAACATTTAGTCCTTTTAAGGAGCATCTTATTCATTCTATCAACTACCCATTAAATCAGGATGATTCAGTCAAGTTTATTTGGACTGCGTGAGATAGTGACCATGTCATTCATATGTAGGAGATATTTATTAAAATCTATTTGGCAATAGAAGCTGCAGCAGAACCTTTCAGTAGATAGGCAAGCACCCATAATGAGCCAAACCATTAAACGCTCACTCACCTGCCAGTGTAGAATTATACTCCAAATAAGTCCAAGTGTCAGTTTATGGTTTCCATCCACAATATCAGTTCCACCAATATTCACCAGCTCAACCTGGGGAAAGAAAGATAGTAGTATGAGTTTTACATCACAACAGAAACTGAAGTCTTTTAAGATTAACCAAGTTCTACATCTATTTCAAAAGTCAATCTCAAAGGGCAAAAGCACTGTATCCATTCACAGTTCATTTCAAAGGAAAGCTACTTTATTGCAAATATATTGTTTGCTCATATAAATATTGTGGTATGAAATGAACAAACAAAACATGCAATTCCATTCACAATGCAATCAAGACAAAGTTTTTAATAATGAACTGAAATGATGAGAAAGAGACTTGGCAGTCCGAGCAAAGGAGGTCAATGGGAAATTCCTTCAGTGAAGAGAGTCATATATAAAGTAAAGAACATGGATGTGGTGTTAGGGATCAATTAACTCCACTCCATAACATCAGTACAGAAGCTTCACAATGAATCACACATCACTCAGCTACATTTAGGAGTTACATTAAAAGGTTTTCTCATTAATAAAATCAGGAATGGAACTATATATAATTCTACAATATTCAATCCATTCAAAGTTCCTCCAATAACCTTAGTTTGCAGCATCAGGTGCTCCTGATGTGGTCTTTACATCGGAGAGCCCGAGTGTAAACTTAGGGAACAGTTTGCCAAGCGTTGCAGCCGGGTCCACAGGGGCCAGCCAGACCTCCCAGTCACTGTCCATTTTAATTCCCCTTCCCACTCCTTTTCCAACATGACCATCCTTAGCTACCTCCATTGCCACAATGAAGCACACCACAAATTGGAGGGATAACATCTCATCTTCCACCTGGGCAGCCTACAGCTTGGAGGACTCCACGGTGAGTTCTCCAAATTCAAATAACCTCCCTGCCCATCCCCCAACTCCCTTCCCAGCTCCTCACCCTCCATTCCACTCCTCCTTGCCACCAACCAGGCCATACCGTCTACCTGTCTTCATCTATCCCCACTTCACCACCCTGTCCCCGCAACCCCCTTGATCTGTAGCTCCCCCTACACCCACCCCTAGTCCTGAAGGGTTACACCCAAAACGTCGACTTCTCCACCTCCTGATGCTGCCTGGCTTGCTGTGTCCTTCTAGCCTCCGGTCTGTCTCTTTTGGACTTCAGTTTTATTTTTGTCTCTCCCGCAATAATCAAGCAACCAATGATATCTGACAGCAAGATTAAGATAACAAGGTATTAGGTGTTAACCACCTTAAAACATCAAAAAGCAGTTACTTACCAGTCCTTGACCTTTAGAGTAACCACCTTCACAAAGTCCCTCAGCAAATTTTGAGAGTCAACATTAACCAAAATGCCAACCAAGTTAGAGTCATCACAGACGGGACTGTGTGTAATTCACTGGCCATAGCCGTGATTTTTGAGTTAGAGATGTACAGCACGGAAACAGAGCCTTTGGTCCAAGTCATCCATGCCGACCAGATATCCTAAATCTAGTTCCATTTGGCCCCTATCCCTCTAAATCCTTCCTATTCATATACCCATCCAGATACCTTTGAAATATTGTAATTATACCAGCCTCTACTACTTCCTCTAGCAACTCATTTCATACAGTCACCACCCTCTCCATGGAAAAGGTTGCCCACTGGGTCCCTCTTATATCTTTTCCCTCTCATGTTAAACCTACGCCCTCTAGCTTTAGATTCCCCCACACTGGGGAAAATACCTTGTCTATTTCTCTTATTGTCATGATTTGATAAATCTCTACAAGGTCACCACTGAACCCCCAACACTCCAGGGAAAATAGTCCCAACCTATTCAGCCTCTCGTTGTAGCTCAAACATTCCAACTCTGGAAGCATTCTTGTAAAACTTCCTGAACCCTCTCAAATTTCAAAAGTCCTTCCGATAGCAGGGAGACCAGACTTGCATGCAGCATTCCAAAAATGGCTTATCCAATGCCCTATACAGCCACATGACTTCCTAACTCTTGTACTCAATACTCTGACCAATAAAGGCAAGCATATCAAATGCCTTCTTCATTATCCTATCCACTTTCAAGGAACTATGAACCTGCACTCCAAGGTCTCTTTGTTCAGCAACACTCCCCAGGACCTTACCATTAAGTGAATAAGTCCTGCCCTGAATTGCCTGCCCAAAATGCAGCACCCTACGTTTACCTAAATTAAGTTTCATCTACAACTTCTTGGCCCAAAGACCTGATCAAAGGCAGATGACTGGTGGTGGTTTAACCTGAGGGTCAGCACCCCTCAGGCAAAGTTGAGAAGGTGAAACCTTCATAGTAACCTCAGCCAGGTACAGGAACTGAACCCCTGTTGTTACATCACAAATCAGCCATCTGGTCAACAGAGCTAACCGATCCCCAGAACTGTCTATAGCCTCATCACATTACAAGGAGGACAAAACTGTTCTGGAAGTGGTGCAGAGGTGGTTTACTACAATACTTAAAAAATCCTAGCTTTGCAAACAAATGGATGGCCAAGATTGTTTATCTTAGAACAGGGAGGCTAAGGCATGATTTATGTGAGATGGGTAAAATTAAAAGAGGCCCAGGTAAGTAGACAGGGAAGACTGATTTCCTCTAGAGGAGAAAACAATTAGATTTCGGGGAGTTAGTTCATAGGGGCAGAACATACAGGGGCAGAACTAGGACATTCAGCCCATCAAGTCTGATCTACCATTCAATCTTGGTCGATTAGATGGCATGAATTAGATAGAAAATGTTTTTACCCAGAACAGGTTGGGCATCTGGAATTCATTGCTGACTAAATGGGTGCCAGGAATTTGCAATCCAATTTGGTGGAGGAGGAGGCAAAAACTTCTCATTCTGGAAAAACCTGTATAAAGGCTGCCTGTGCGCAAAAGTAAGCCTTCAGCAATAAATGCAAATTTTGATAAGAGTCTGGGCTTGATAAAAACAGACTGTCAAGGAAAAGAAAACCCCTTTGGTCAGGAAATAAGTTTTCATACTGACCACAGCTTTCGCCCAATAGAGAAAAACTGGACAGGAATTTCCAACCACATTAGTCAAGATAAGGCCATAAAGTATAGGAGCAGAATTAGACCATTTGGACCACTGAGTTTGCTCCACCATTCAATCATGGCTAATATGTTTCACAAGCTCATTCTCTCCATAACCTTTGATCTCCTTAACTATCAAGGACCTATCTATCTCTGTCTTAAATACACTAAATGACTTGGCTTATAAGGTCCACTGCTGCAATGAGTCCCATAGATTCACCATCGTCTGCTGAAGAAATTTGTCTTCATCTCAGTTCTGAAGGGTCATCCCTTCACTTTGAGGCTGTGCTCTTAGGTCCTAGTGTCTCATACTATTCAGACTCTCAGTATCCTTTAAGTTTCATGTCCACTAAAGGCGGCAGCCACCTGCCACTGGCTGCAGAGATGAAGACTTCAAGAGCAGCAAACTGCTCTTGTCCTCAGTTTTTTTTTAAATAAATAGTTAGTTACGCACATCTAATTATTATTTCTTAATACATTCCCTGTCCCACCGAACCCCATCTACTCAGACATTCCTGCCATCACTACCCCTTCAATCCTCATAGCCTCCACCAACACCCCCTCACTCCCAGTTTTCAACAGCCAACCTCCTTCCCCATAGAGCTCCACCACTGGACTTGACACTCTTTACCCTTTGTCTATTCTTTACTCCTCTGCCCGTGACCCTTTCTCTTCACTTTCCATCTTACTCCTCCTCACTTTCCTCAGCCCGTTCTCCAGGCCCTTTAACCAGGCTACAGCATTACTTTGAGGCTGAACAGAGCCTTACCTGGGGCCCTCACTGACACTCATTCATCACCCTGACTCTCCCTTGGATCCCTACTCCCCTCCAGGACCCTCATTCTCCCCACCACCCTCATTGCCCCTTTTTGCATGCCAGACATCCCATTCCCGCCCAGAACCTACAGTCCCTTTGTCCCATTTGCTTTAGCAAATCACTCACTATTCGTACACCACAAATATCCCACATTCCTGCCTGACCACCATTATCCCTATTCACCTCCAGGACTCCATCTCATCGCCAACCCTCAATCATCCTCCCTGACCACCCACTCATTACCTCGCCTCCCATTTGCACAACACCACTCGTGGACGACAGCCTCCTCAACCAGACTCTCCCCTTAGTCACTAACTCAGTCACCACTTGGGTTCAGAGTGTTCTATAATCTATATTATAATCCCGCCCAAAACAACATCAAAATCTTTCAAATGCAAGTTAGAGATGTTGACAGAGAACAAGCCAGATAACTAAGAATGGAAATTTACAAGCATTCTATTGTTAAATATGTCTTTTGCCTATTATCAAATGACTTTCCAAGTTATAAAATTGCAAGTGAATGCACATTCCTCAACCACTGGTTCAAAGTTTGTGAGAAGATTTGTAGCTCAGGTGCTCGTTTTTGTGGTTCTGTTGCAAACGTTTCGTCCCCTTTCTAGGTGACATCTTCAGTGCTTGGGAGCCTCCTGTGAAGCGCTTCTGTGCTGATTCTACGGCATTTATACTGGTTTGAATCTGCCGCTTCCGGTTGTCAGTTGCTGTCTGCTGCAGTGGTCGGTATATAGGGTCTACTTCAATGTGTCTGTTGATAGAATTTGTGGATGAGTGCCATGCCTCTAGGAATTCCTTGGCTGTTCCACAGAGAACATCCAGGGAATTCCTAGAGGCATGGCACTCATCCACAAATTCTATCAACAGACACATCGAACTAGACCCTATATACTGGCCACTGCAGCGGACAGCAACTGACAACCGGAGGCGGCAGATTCAAACCAGTATAAATGCCGGAGGAATCAGCACAGAAGCGCTTCACAGGAGGCTCCCAAGCACTGAAGATGTCACCTAGAAAGGGGACGAAACTTTTGCAACAAAAATTCCCAGCTTGGCGAACTTAACCACTGGTTTCATGTTCAAATCAGATTACACTTTTAAAATCTTTACATGGTGGTTATTTTGCTTCTGAAATACTGTAATTATAATCCACGTTTAAATTTTCTTTTCATTAGGCAATTTTAAAATATCCTGATGTCTAATACTGCTATCCCTGAATTACTCTGAATTTGGTTCTATCAATTAACAAACTCAGATACAAATGAAAAATGTGCAATTTGATATCAAATACAAACAATAACGGTTCACTTTTTCATTTATGATCCCAACTGATGATGATAATACTGATCCCAGAGTGAGATCTGTCATTAGAGAGAGAGAGAGAGAGAGAGAGAGAGAGAGAGAGAGAGACAGAGAGAGAAAGTTAGCTGGTGGTGGTTTATCTGAGGGTCACCATGCCTCATTCAAGGGGCAAGGTTGAGAAAGTGGGACTTTCATGATAACGTCAGCTGCTATGGAAGTATGCCATTGGCATCACACTGCACCATAAATCAAACATTCAGCCAAATGAACCGAGGCAAACTACCATATAACTGAACATAATCACAAGAGGCAACAGGTGTACTTTTCAAAGAAATAAGGTACAAATTTGTTAAACAAATGAACACCATGAACTATATTACATCATACAAGAGCTATTTGAAATGGAATTTATTTAAATTAAAATGGCTTTGTGGCTCAGAAGGGAAGATGGGAGAATTGGAGAGTGTTAGTGATAGGGGATTCACTGATTAAAAGGAACAGACAGGAGATTCTGTAGTCATGAATAAGACTCCTGGTTGATATGTTGCTCCCAGCTGCCAGGGTCAGTGATGTTTCTGATCGAATCCACGGGATTCTTATGGGGGAGGTTGAGCAGCTAGAAGTTGTGGTACACAACGATACCAATGATACTTCTAGGAAAAGGACCTGAAAATGGAATTAGTTTGGAAACTAAAAGGCAGGACGAGCAGAGTAGAACTCTCAGGACTGTTAACAGGGCTAGTGAGGCTAGGAAGAGATAGCGAGTGCAGATGAACGTATGGCTACAGAGCTGGTGAAGGAAGGAGGGCTTCAGATATGTGAATCATTAGGATATCTTCATGGGGAGGTGGGACCTGTACAAAGAGGACAAGTTGCACCTGACCTGGAGGGGTACCAATATACTGGGCGAAAAGTTTGCTTGAGCTCTTCGGGTGGGTCTAAACTAGTTTGGCAGTTGGGTGGGAACTGGAGCTACAGATCAGAGGATGGGATAGCTGGTTAACAGGCAGACACAGTATGCAGAGACTCCATCTCATCGCCAACCCTCAATCATCCTCCCTGACCACCCACTCATTACCTCGCCTCCCATTTGCACAACACCACTCGTGGACGACAGCCTCCTCAACCAGACTCTCCCCTTAGTCACTAACTCAGTCACCACTTGGGTTCAGAGTGTTCCATAATCTATATTATAATCCCGCCCAAAACAACATCAAAATCTTTCAAATGCAAGTTAGAGATGTTGACAGAGAACAAGCCAGATAACTAAGAATGGAAATTTACAAGCATTCTATTGTTAAATATGTCTTTTGCCTATTATCAAATGACTTTCCAAGTTATAAAATTGCAAGTGAATGCACATTCCTTAACCACTGGTTCAAAGTTTGTGAGAAGATTTGTAGCGAGGAAGGATAGGCAGTTGATAGGGCAAAGTTGCAGTCAGTGTGATGAATTGAAGTGTGTCTATTTTAATGCAAGAAGTGTCAGTGTAAGGGCGATGAACTTAGAGCATGGATTGATACTTGGAGCTACAATGTCGTGGCCATTACAGACACTTGGATATTACAGGGGCAGAAAAGGTTGTTGGATGTTCCAGGGTTTAGATGTTTCAGATGGAATAGGGAGGGAGGTAAAAGAGGTGGGGGAGTGGCATTGCTAATCAGAGATAGCATAACAGCTGCAGAAAGGAAGGTCATCGAGGAGGGTTTGTCTAACTGAGTCAGTATGGGTGGAAGTCAGAAACAGTGAAGGACAGTCACTGCATTGGGAGTTTTCTGCAGACCCCCAATAGCAACAGAGACATAGAGGAACAGATTTTGGAAAGATGCAGCTTAACAGTTTATTGTCATGGGTGACTTCAACTTGCCTAATATTGATTGGAACCTCCTTAGTGCAACTAGTTTGGATGGAGCAGATTTTGTCAGGTGTCCAGAAAGCTTTCCTGACTCAATATACAGATTGGCCAACTACAGGGGAGGCCTTTTTGGATTTGGTGCTTGGCAACGAACCAGGTCAGGTGTCAGATTTCTCGGTGGGAGAGCATTTTGGTGACGGTGATCACAACTCCCTGACCTTCACAATAGTCATGGAGAGGGATTGGAGCAGACACTATGGGAAAGAATTAATTGGAGGAAGGGGACTTACAATGCTATTAGGCAGGAACTGTGGAGCACAAATTGGGAACTGATATTCTCAAGGAAATACACAAAAGAAATGCGGAGGTTGTGTTGGGAGTACTTGTTGATAGTGCTGGATAGGTTTGTCCACTGAGGCAAGGGAGGGATGGTAGGGGAGAAGAACCTTGGATAAAAAGAGATGGGAACATCCAGTCGAGAGGAAAAAGGAAGATTACTTAAGGCTGAGGAGGCAAAGACCAGTCGGGGCTCTAGAGGGTTACAAGGTAGCCAGGAAGGAACTGAAGAATGGACTTTAGAGAACCAGACGGGAGCATGAAAAAGCCTTGGCAGATAGATTAAAGAAAACCACATAACATTCAACACTTATGTGAGGAACAAGAGGATAGCTAGAGTGCAGGTAGGGCCAATCAAGGATAGTTGAGGGAACTTGTGCCTGGAGTCAAAGGAGGTAGGGGAGGTCCTGAATAAATACTTTGCATCAGTGTTCACTAGTGAGAACAAAGAATAAGAACAAAGAAAATCTACAGCCCAGGAACAGGCCCTCAGCCCTCCAAGCCTGAGCCAATCCAAATCTACTGTCTAAACCTGACGCCAAGTTCCTAAGCATTTGTATCCCTCTGCTCCCTACCTACACATACATCTGTCCAGGTGCACCTTAAATGAATCTACCATGCCTGCCTGCCTCTACCACCTCTGATGGCAACGCGTTCCAGACACCCACCATCCTCTGGGTAAAGTACGTGCCGCATGTATCCCCTTTAAACTTGTCACCTCTCACCTTGAAAGAGTGACCTCTCATTATTGAATCCTTCACCCTGGGAAAAAGCTTGTCTCTATCCACCCTGTCTATACCCTTCATGATTTTGTAAACCTCAATCAGATGACCCCCTCAATCTCCTTTTTTCTAATGAAAACAAACCTAACCTACTCAACCTCTCTTCATAGCGAGCACCTTCCATACCAGGCAACATCCTCATAAACCTTCTCTGCACCCTCTCCAAAGCGTCCACGTCCTTTTGGTAACGTGGCGACCAGAACTGTACACAGTATTCTAAATGCGGCCGAACCAATGTCTTGCACAATGTTAACATGACTTGCCAGCTCTTATACTCAACACCTCGTCCAATGAAGGCAAGCATACTATATGCTTTCCTGACCTCTCTATCCACCTTTTGCAGCAACCTTCAGGGTACAATGGACCTGCACCCCCACATCTCTCTGCCCATCAACTTTTCCCAAGGCTCTTCCGTTCATTGTATAATTCACTCTAGAATTAGACTTGCCTAAATGCATCATCTCACGTTTGTCTGGATTGAACTCCATCTGCCACTTTTCCGCCAACTCTCCAGTCTATCTATATCCTCCTGGATTCTTTGACAGTCCCTTATGCTTTCTGCTACTCTGCCAATCTTCGTATCATCTGCAAACTTGCTGATCATACCAACAGTGCCCTCTTCCAGATTATTTATGTATATCACAAACAACAGTGGCCCCAACACTGACACCTGTGGAACACCACTGGTCACCTTTCTCCATTTCGAGAAACTCCCTTCAACTACTACTCTCTGTCTCCTTTGGCTCAACCAATTCTTTATCCACCTAGCTAGAACACCCTGCACACCATGTGACTTCACTTTCTCTATTATGTTCACCATGGGGAACCTTATCAAAGTCCATGAATATGACATCAACAGCCCTTCCTTCATCTATCACTGTGGTCACTTCCTTCTAAGAACTCTATTAAATTGGTAAGGCACAATCTCCCCCGCACAAAACCATGTTGCCTACAACCGAAAAGCCCATTCTAGTCTAAATATAAATTGATCCTATCCCTTAGTACCTTCTCCAGCAACTTTCCCACCACTGACGTCATTCCTACTGGTCTGTAGTTACCCAGAATATCCCTACTCCCCTTCTTGTACAGGGGGACAACATGAGCAACCTTCCAGTCCTCCGGCACCTCACCTGCATTTAAGGACGGCACAAAGACAGGGACCTTGTCATTTGTGAGGACAGCGAGACAGAGGTTGATATGTTTGAACAAGTTGATGTTGAGGAGGATGTGCTGAAAATTTTGAAAAGCATCAGGATAGATAAGACCCCTGGGCCAGACGGGATATAGAGTAAAAAGAGAGGTCTGCAGATGTTGAAGATCAGAGTTGAAAATGTGTTGCTGGTTAAAGCACAGCAGGTTAGGCAGCATCCAAGGAACAGGAAATTCGACGTTTTGGGCCAGAGCCCATGAAGGGCTCTGGCCCAAAACGTCGAATTTCCTGTTCCTTGGATGCTGCCTAACCTGCTGTGCTTTAACCAGCAACACATTTTCAGCCCAGACGGGATATACCCAAGGTTACTACGGGAAGCGAGGAAAGAGACTCACTACGGCTTTGGCGATGATCTTTGCATCCTCACTGTCCATTGGAATAGTACCAGATAACTGGAATGGTAAATGTTATTCTTTTGTTCAAGAAAGGGAATATGGATAATCCTGGGAATAACAGACCAGTCATCATACAGTAGTGGGCACATTATTGAAGAGGATTTTGAGATACAGGATTTATGATTATTTGGAAAAGCATAGTTGATAAGAGATAGTCAGGATGGCTTTGAGAAGGGCAGGTCATGCCTCACATACCTTACTGAATTCTTTGAGAATGTGACAAAACACGTTGATGAAGGTAGAGCAGTGGATGTGATGCACGTGGATTATAGCAAGGCAACTGATAAGGTTCCCCATGATAGGCTCATTCAGAGAGTAAGGAAGCATGGGATACAGGGAAATTTGGCTGTCTGGATACAGAATTGACTGGCCCATAGAAGACACAGGGTGGTAGCAGATGGAAAGTATTCAGCCTGGAGCTCACTGACCAGTGATGTACCATAGGGATCTGTTCTGAGACTTCTGCTCTTCGTGATTTTTACCAGTGACTTGGATGAGGAAGTGGAAGGGTGAGTTAGTAAGTTTCCCAATGACATGAAGGTTGGTGGAGCTGTGGATAGTGTGGAGGACTGTTGTAGGTCACAACGGGACATTGACAGGATGTAGAGCTGAGCTGAGAAGTGGCAGATAAGAGTTCAACCTGAAAAAGTGTGAAGTGATTCATTTTGGAAGGCTGAATTTGAACGGAGATTACAGGTTAAATGCAGGAGTCTTGGAAGTGTGGAGAAACAGAGGGATTTGGGGGTCCATGTCCATGGATCCTTCAAAGTTGCCACCCAATTTGATAGAGTTGTTAAGAAGGCGTATGGTGTGTTGACTTTCATTAGCAAAGGCATTGAGTTTAAGAGCCGTGAAAAATTGTGCTGCAGCTCTATAAAGCACTGGTTCAACCACAATTGGAATATTGCGTTCAGTCCTGGTCGCCTCATTACAGGAAGGATAAGGAAGCTTTAAAGAGGGTGCAAAGGAGATTTACCAGGATGCTGCCTGGACTGGAGGGCAAATCATTAGAAGAAAGGTTGAGGGAACTAGCCTTTTCTCATTAGAGCAAAGAAGGATGAGAGGTGACTTGAGAGAGCTCCACAACATGACGAGAGGTATAGATAGAGTGGACAGCCAGAGACTTTTTCCCAGGGTGGAAATGGCTATCACAAGGGAGCATACTTTTAAGGTGATTGGAGGAAAGTTTGGGAAGATGTCTGAGGTAGGTTCTTTACACAGAGAGTCATGGGTGCATGCAAAGTACTGCCAGCAGTGGTGGTGGAATCAGATACATCAGGGACATTTAAGCAACTCTCGAATAGGCACACGGACGATAGTAACATGTAGGGTATGTAGGTTAGTTTGATCTTAAAGTCAGATAAAAGGTCAGCGCAACATCAAGGGCAGAAGTGCACTGTGCTGTACTGCTCTATGTTCTATGAAACATTCAGTGCTTATACCCCAATAATAACCTTATAGCACCCAAACCTCAATGAAGGATAGCTCCTCCATTCAGGCTCAAACTTCTTATTCAGCTGGCTTGGCTGTAATCCATTTCCTTTTCAGTAGGTTTCTATGATCAATGCTAGTTGCTTCATCTAATATATTTTCCCAAGACCTTTACACAAGCTGCTAACTAGCTCATTATAACTCCTGACCATGATCCTCTAAACTCATGTATTTAACAGCTTTGTAGGTTGTTTTCCTCTCTGAACACTGTCTTCTGCATCTAGAGTTTCTTTCTGAGCAACTCAGAACTACTCCATGGGCCTGCCCTGACTGTTTGGAATGTTTAGAAATACTAAAAACACTTCTTCTGCTATGGACCGCCTCTCCAATTTTCCTTCCCTCAGAGCTGTTAAACTAAAGTTCGCAAACACCTCAGCAATTACGTCCTCAGTAGCTTGCTGGTCATTTAGTTAAAACCACACTGCTCTCTGGAAATGCAATTTTTAATTCACTGTTCAAAATGACTTTCCTATGTCTAAAATAAACAAGTCATACTTCACGGAACTGAAAACTGAAATACATTTTACTCCACTTCAGAATCTAAATTCCCAAATCATAACAATATATTATCAGCCTTCATCAGAGACAAAAATATTTCAAGTGGACACATTTGTAAAAAAATCCTTAAATACTCCTCAGATCTACAGTAAATCAACATTTATAATTCATGAAGAAGGATTATGAGTTTGAAGAAATAAGACTGTGACATATTATCTTCAGCTGCAAGATTAAGTCATTGAACTTAGATACTGAGAGCTCCTTTTCACAATTGTTTTATTCAAAGAAGTTTTTACTGCAGGTGAGAAAAGAGGAAGTAGAGTACCAACGAAAATTTTCTGCACTGTCTGCTTTTCATTCAAGATCACAGATGCAATGCAACACTTGCAACCATTGCATTACGGTTTGGATAAAATGTTATGTCAAGTTCCCATATGCACATGATCATTTTAAAGTAATCATCATTTTTCATACATTTTTAATTAAACAGATTATTCAATGAAGAACTATTGAATTAGTTGTTTCTAGAGAAAAAACCTTCAATAATATTGTGTAAACTTGAACACATCCTTTCAAAAGGTTGAAACAAAAAAAACAGGCCTGTGCATGTCACATCGATGGTAGGGAATTAGCGGAAAACATTCTCGGGACAATATCTATACGCATTTAGAAGCGAATGGACTTATTAACAATAGACAGCACGGTTTTGTACTGGGGTGGACATTCCTCACTAACGAGTTTTTTGATTTGGAGATGCCAGTGTTGGACTGTAGTGTACAAAGTTAAAAATCACACAATACCAGATTATAGTCCAACAGGTTTAATTGGAAGCACTAGCTTTCGGAGCGCTGCTCCTTCATCAGGTAGTTGTGAGGAGGTGAAGATGATTGGTGAGGGTAATGCAGTTGATGTTGTCTACATGGACTTCAGTAACGCCTTTAACAAGGTCCCTCTTGGCAGACTGATACAAAACGTGAAGGTACATGGTATTGGTGCAAGCTGGCAAGATGGATACAGAACTGGTTTAGTCACAGGAGGCAGAGGGTAGCAGTGGAAGGATGCTTTTCTGAATGGAGGACAGTGACTAATGGTGTTCCATAAGAATCAGTGCTGGGACCACTGTTTTTCATGATCTACCTATACGATTTGGATGAAAACGTAGCTGGTCTAATTAGTAAGTTAGCAAATGATACAAAGAAGGATGAAGTTGTGGATAGTGAGGACTATTGTCAGAGGTTATGGCAGATTGTAGATCAGTAGGAGGCATGGGCAGAAAAATGGCAGATGGAGTTTAATCTGGACAAACGTGAGGTGATGCACTTTGGAAGATCAAGTACAGGTGAATTTATACGTTGAATGGCAGAACAGTTAGGAGTGTTGACATGCAAAGGGATCTGGGTGTGCAGGTCCACAGATCACTGAAGGTAGCAGCACAGGTAGATAAGGTAGTAAAAAAAAGGCCTGTGGAATGCTTGCCTCCATTGGAAGGGGCATTGAGTATAAGAATAGACAAGTTATGCTGTAGCTTTATAGAATTTTAGTTCAGCCACACATGGAATATTGCATACAGCTCTGGTCACCACATTACCAGATGGATGTGGATGCTTTAGAAAGGGTACAGAAAAGGTTTATCAAGATGTTGCCAGGTACAGGGGATTTTAGCTATGAACAAAGGATGGATAGAATGAGTTTATTTTCACTGGAACACAGGAAATTGAGGGGTGACCTAATGGAAATTTATAAGACTGTAAATGGCATGAAGAGAGTGTAAAGTATGTGGTTTTGTCCCCAGTGTGGAGGAATCAATTTCTCAGGGACACAGGTTCAAGGTGCAAGGGGAGGCAGGTTTTCACACAAAGAGTGGTGAATGTCTGGAACACATTTCCAGAGATGGTGGTGGAAGCAGTCACAATAACAGCGTTCAAGAACCATCTAGACGAGCACACAAAGAGGAAGGGAACAGAGGGATATGGACCCTGCAAGTGAAGACAGTTTTAGTACGGAAGGGCAAAATGCAGCGGCACAGGCTTGAAGGGCAGAAAGGCCTGTTCATGGGCTGTATTGTTTTTTGTTCTTTGCTGGAAAAACACAGCAGATCTGGCATTATCTATGGAGGGAAAGCAGAGTTAATGTATTTTATCCAGTGACCCTTCTTCCCAGCTAACTACCTTCATATTAAATTTGCTCTGCATCTACTAAGTCTTAGGTTTTTATCCATTTAATCTATCCAGCCCCAACAGACCAAAGGTAGCTAAAACATTTGCAAGTCTGGGCTATCTGTGCCATGGAGCATCAGTAGTCTCTTTAAAATCTTAAAATGAACTTCACAGTGATTGCACAGACCTCACATTGCTGACTCAAATGAATTTTGGATCTTTTGGTTTGCAGTTTATCTATCAAATTAACCACAATACCTCCTGAGACTATAACGGTCAAGCAACATAAGAGATAAACAGAAATCAGACTCAGTTGCCAGACTTTAAGATCAGAAGCCACAAGTTAAACATTATAACTGTTGTGGTTCTGTTCGCCGAGCTGGAAGTTTTTGTTGCAAATGTTTCGTCCCCTGGCTAGGAGACATCATCAGTGCTCTGGAGCTTCCTGCAAAGCGCTTCTTTGATGTTTCTTCCGGCATTTATAGTGGTCTGTCCTTGCCGCTTCCGGGTGTCAGTTTCAGCTGTCCGCTGTAGTGGTTGGTATATTGGGTCCAGGTCGATGTGTTTGTTGATGGAGTTTGTGGATGAATGCCATGCCTCTAGGAATTCCCTGGCTGTTCTCTGTCTGGCTTGCCCTATGATAGTAGTGTTTTCCCAGTCGAATTCATGTTGCTTGTTGTCTGCGTGTGTGGCTACTAGGGATAGCTGGTCGTGTCGTTTCGTGGCTAGTTGATGTTCATGTATGCGGATTGTTAGCTGTCTTCCTGTTTGTCCTATATAGTGTTTTGTGCAGTCCTTGCATGGTATTTTGTAAACTACATTAGTTTTGCTCATGTTGGGTATCGGGTCCTTTGTTCTAGTGAGTTGTTGTCTGAGCGTGGCTGTTGGTTTGTGTGCCGTTATGAGTCCTAAGGGTCGCAGTAGTCTGGCTGTCAGTTCTGAAACGCTCCTGATGTATGGTAGCCAGGGGACGAAACGTTTGCAACAAAAACTTCCAGCTCGGCGAACAGAACCACAACAATGAGCACCCGAGCTACAAATCTTCGCACGAACCTTAAACATTATAACGTTAGGCCATGCAAAAAGGTGGTTCTCAAGGTTATAAAGTCATAGAGATGTACAGCATGGAAACAAACCCAACTCACCCATGCCAACCAGATATCCCAACCCAATCTAGTCCCACCTGGTGGCACCCGGCCCATATCCCTCCAAACCCTTCCTATTCATATACCCATCCAAATGCCTCTTAAATGTTGCAATTGTACCAACGGTCACTACTTCCTCTGACAGCTCATTCCATACACGTACCAGCCTCTAAGTGAAAAAGTTGCCCCTTAGCTCTCTTTTATATCTTTCCCCTCTCATCCCAAACCTATGCCCTCTAGTTCCGGACTCCCTGACCCCAGGGAAAAGATTTTGTCTATTTACCCTATCCATGCCCTTCATAATTTTATAAATCTCTATAAGGTCAACCCTCAGCCTCCAACACTCCAGGGAAAACAGCCCCAGCCTGCTCAACCTCTCCCTGTAGTTCAAATCCTCCAACTCTGGCAACATCCTTGTCAATCTTATCTGAACCCTTTCAAGTTTCACAACTTATTTCCGATAGGAAGGAGACCAGAATTGCACGCAATATTCCAACAGTGGCATAACCAATGTCCTATACAGCCGCAACATGACCTCCCAACTCCTGTTCTCAATACTCTGACCAATAAAGGAAAGCATACCAAACACCTTCTTCACTATCCTATTTACCTGTGACTCCACTTTGAAGGAGCTATGCACCTGCACTCCACGGTCTCTTCGTTCACCAACACTCTCTAGGACCTTACCATTAAGTGTATAAGTCCTGCTAAGATTTGCTTTCACAAAATGCAGCACCTCTGAATTAAACTCAATCTGTTACTTTTCAGCCCATTGGCCCATCTGGTCAAGATCCTGTTGTAATCTGAGGTAACCCTCTTCACTGTCCACTGCACCACAATTTTGGTGTCATCTGCAAACTTACTAACTGTACCTCTTATGCTCACATCCAAATCATTTATGTAAATGACAAAAGTAGAGGACCCAGCACCGATCCTTGTGGCACTCCACTGGTCACAGGCCTCCAGTCTGAAAAACAACCCTCCACCACCACCCTCTGTCTTCTACCTTTGAGCCAGTTCTGTATCCAAAAGCTAGTTTTCCTGGTATTCCATGAGATCTAACCTTGCTAATCAATTAGTTGATCGTAAAAATTTGTCCATGCTGAAATGTAACCAAAATTTGATACATCCCAATTAAATTTTAAGGAAGCAAAGATTAGATATTTGAAACAACTTACATTATTCTGCTGTAGCACATGCAGCACTCGGGTGACGTTGTTGAGAGCATGTACCCTGGTAGTGCCACGTTCTTTGGTCTATTGAAGGAAAGAAAAGTTTTTAAAAAGGAAACATGAGTAACTCTCTTTCAAAATTCCATGGATTCTGGAATGGCATTTACAGATTGGAGGGTTGTAAATTTAACTTCATCTAAAAATGGGAAGACAAAAAAACAGGGAACATATAAACCTGTTAGTTTGAACAAATAAAATTACAGAACAGGAACAGGCCCTTTGGCCCTCCAAGCCTGCACTGATCCAGATCCCCTATCTAAACCTATCGCCTATTTTCTAAGGGTCTGTATCCCTTTGCTCCCTGCTCATTCACGTATCTGTCTAGAAACTGAGTCATAGAGTCGTACAGCATGGAAACAGACCCTTCGGTCCAACTCGTCCGTGCCAACTAGATATCCCACCTGCCAGCATCTGGCCCATCTCCCTCCAAACATTTCCTATTCCTATACTCACTGCAGATGCCTTTTAAATGTTGCAACTGTACTAGTCGCCACCACTTCCTCTGGCAGACCACACTTTTTAAATGACGCTATCGTTCCTGCATCTATCACCTCCGCTGGCAATGTGTTCTAGGCACCCACCACTCTCTGCATGAAGAACTTTCCATGTCTATCTCCCCTAAAACTTTTCCCAACTCACCTTGAACTTGTGATCCCTAAGAATTGAGTCGCCCACTCTGGAAAAACTTTCTTTGCTCTTCACCCTGTCTATACCTCTGATGATTTTGTAGACCACAATCAGGTTCCCCCCTCAACTTCTTGTTTTCTAATGAAAATAAGCCTAATCTACTCAACCTCTCTTTATAGCTAGCGCCCTCCATACCAGGCAACATCCTGGTGAACCCCCTCTGCACCGTCTCCAAAGCATCCACATCATTTTGGAAATGTGGCAACCAGAACTGTACACAGTATTCCAAATTTGGTCGAACCAAAGTCTTATACAAATGTAACATGACCTGCCAGGTCTTAAATTCAATACCCCACCCCATGAGGAAAAGCAAGCTGTCTGCCTTCTTGACCATCCTACTGACCTGCATTGCCACTTTCAGGAAAAAATGGACCTGAACACCGATCTCTTTGTAGATCGATTTTCCCCAGGACTTTTCCATTTACTGATTAGTTCACTCTTGAATTGGATCTTCAAAAATGCATCACCTTACATTTGCCCGGATTGAATTCCATCTATCATTTCTCTGCCCAACTCTCCAATCTATCTATATTCTGCCGTATTCTTTGACAGTCGTCCCCTTTCCCTATCTGACTACTCTAATCTCGGTCATCTGCACACTTGCTAACAGACCACCCATACGTTCATCCAAATTTTTTTTATATTACAAATAACAGCGGTTATAACACAGATCCCTGTGGAACACCACTGGATACAGTTCTCCATTTCGAGAAACTCCCTTCCACTACTACTCTCTGTCTCCTGTCGCCCAGCCAGTTCTCTATCCACCTAGCTAGTACACCTTGGACCCCATGTGACTTCAGTCTACCATGGGGAACCTTATCAAACACCTTACTTAAGTCCATATATGTTACATCTATAGCCATTCCCTCATCAATCACTTTGTCACTTCCTCAAAGAATTCTATTAAGTTGGTAAGACATGAATTTTCCTGCACAAACCATGCTGCCTATCACTGATAAGCCCATTTTCTTCCACTTGGGAATGAATCCTATCCTTCAGTATCTTCTCCCACATAGAAAATGTGAATTTAGCTTCAAACAGCTACTCCCAATATACATTCCCCAGCTCCTGTCAAATTTTGGTATAGTTGGCCTTCCCCCAATTTAGCACTTTTCCTTTTGGACCACTCTTGTCTTTATCCATGAGTATTCTAATACTTAGGGAATTGTGATCACTATTCACAAAGTAGTCCCCTACTGAAACTTCAACCACCTGGCCGGGCTCATTCCCCAACACCAGGTCTAGTATGTCATCAGTAATAGGGAAAATATAATAATCTACAATGAAGAATTTGAAATTATTCTGATTGTGTTATGACACAACGAGACAGGCAAATCACATCAGTCTTTCTACCCCCCCCATTTTCGCAACACAGTAAAATTTAAATCTTTGAAGACCCTCAAAATTGACTGCAATGTTTCGAACCAGACTTTTGAATAATCAATCCCAGACATCAGCTTGTGACTTAAACAAAAGACTTAGCAATTTTTTAACAGTATAGTAAATTTAGCACAGCAAAAGTTAAACAAAGTCATCTAATGAGTTTAGCTATTAACCAAAAAACCTTTGATTTCAGCCCCATTCACACAAAAGACAGATGCGCAAACACACAATTAAGAGATAAATACAAGAAAATAAAAAACTGAACAGATAATTTAGGTGGTTTTAGAACATGTTGTACCACAGGCATAGATGACAGTTTCTTGAACAATTTTTCTAAAAATATTGATCAGGATAACCTTTACACTTCATTCAGATAAAGGCAGTCACACTTATTACTTATTTTCTATTCAAAGTTTGGGAGAAGATTTGTAGCTTGGGTGCTCGTTGTTGTTGTGGTTCTATTCACCGAGCTTGGAATTTGTGTTGCAGACGTTTCGTCCCCTGTCTAGGTAACATCCTCAGTGTTTGGGAGCCTCCTGGGAAGCGCTTCTATGATGTTTCCTCCGGTATTTATAGTGAATTGTATCTGCCACTTCCGGTTGTCAGTTCCAGCTGTCCGCTGCAGTGGCCGGTATACTGGGTCCAGGTCGATATGCTTATTGATTGAATCTGTGGATTCAATTTTCTATTCTGAGATTCCAAAAGCTGCTCTTGGGAGGTTAGGCAGGAAGCGTTCAAACCTTAATGCTGTAGCATCTATATCCGGATCCCCTTTTTACAGAAAAAAGCCCAAAACCTGATTCAAACTCTGATCACTCCCTGATAGACTAACCATTCCCTCCATGGAGATACCAGTTACCATTCAACAGCTGCCACCTGTTTGCACATAATGTCTTTTTTAGACTGGTTGGAACCAATTCCAGGTATTGACTTTGTTAGTAGCCAACTTCAATTATCTCTTTAAACATAATACTCTCCCCTGGTGATGAAGCATTTGCAGAACCTCGATCAGGAACCAACCAGTAATTAACTTCCAAGCTTGACCTCACAAAGAAACAAAATCTTTTTGGCCTGTTTTTCTTTTCAAACAAGCTGTTACTCACAATCCTAAAGTCACCATTTGCTCACAGTTCCCAGGTCCAAACCAAAACTTGATAAAAGAATAAAATGAAAATAATGAAAGATCAGTGAGGGCTCTAACAATTGAACATGGTCAACACTGATTTATGAAAACATGGAGTCAAAATGGGCAATTCAGCCACTGAAACCTGATCTGCCATTTTATGCAATCAAGGCTGATCTCTTCTTGGCCTCCACTCCATTTTCCTGTCCATTCACCATAACCCTTCAACACATTACTAAATAAAAATCTGCCTATCTCCACCTTAAATTTACTCAATGCCACAGCATGCAATGCACTCTGGATAGTGAATTCCACAGATTCAGAACACTAAGAGAAGTAATTTCTCCTCATTTGTTTTAAATCAGCTACCCTTTATCTTGAAACTACAACCTCTGATCTTATTGCCCTAAAAGAGGAAACATTGTTTCTACATCTCCACAAACACCTGATGAAAGCTAGTGCTTCCATTTAGACCTGTTGGACTATAACCTGGTGTTGTGTGATTTTTAACTTTGTACACCTCAGTCCAACGCTGGCATCTCCAAATCATTTCTATATCTAATTTGTCAATCCCCTTTAGCATCTTAAAGACCTCAGTTAGATCCCCTGTCATTCTTCTTAACTCCATACAACCTGCCTAAACTGCTCAATTATTCTTCATAAAACAACGCATCTCTGGAATCAATCTAGTGAACCTCCTCTGAGCTGCCTCCCATACAACTACATCCCTCCTTGAATATGGGGACCAAAACTGTATGCAATATTTCAGGTGTAGTCTCATAAGACTGTAAGAAAAAGGACAGAGTTAGGCTATTCAGCCCTTTTGTGTCTGGTCTGCCATTTGACCATTGCTAATATGCTTCTCAGTACCATTCTCCTGCCTTCTCCTTGTAACCTTTGATCCTCTTTCTAATCAATGCACTCAATGACTTGGCCACCACATCTTTCTGTGGCAATGAGTTCCACAAATTCACTATCCCCTGACTGAAAAATTCTTCATCTTAATTCTCAACAATTGTCTCATCACTCTGAGGCTGTGCCTTTGGTCCTCATCTCGCCTAGTAGTAGAAACATCATCTTCACATCCACTCTATGGTCTGTGGTCAGCAAAGTTTTGGAAAGAATTTTAAGGGATAGGATGTATGACTATTTGGCAAAGCATAGTGTGATTAAAGGCAGTCAGCATGGCTTTGAGAGGGGCAGGTCATGCCTCAAAAATCTTACTGAGTTCTTTGAGGTGGTGTCAAGACAGGTCGACGACGGTCGAGCAGTATATATGCACTTCAGCAAGGCATTTGATAAGGTTCCCCATGGTAGGCTCATTCATAAAGTCAGGAAATATGGGATACAGGGAGATTTGGCTATCTGGATTCAAAATTGGTTGGCTGACAGAAGTGGTTGTAGATGGAAATATTCTGCCTGGAGGTCAGTGTTGAGTGGGGACCCGAAGGGCTCTGTTCTTTGTAGTTTTTTATAAATTACTTGGATGAGGAGTGGGTTAGTAAATTTGCAGATGACACAAAGGTTGGAGGTGTCATCGATAGTATAGAGGGATACTGCAGGCTGCAGAGCGACATAGACAGGATGCAGAGCTGGGCTGAGAAATGGCAGATGGAGTTCAACCCAGATAAATGTAAAGTGGTGCATTTTGGAAGGTCCAATTCAAATGCTGAACATAGGATTAAAGACAGAATTCTTGGCAATGTGGAAGAACAGAGGGATCTGGGTGTGCAGTACATAGATTCCTCAAAGTTGCCACCCAAGTGGAGAGGGTTGTTAAAAAAGCATATGGTGGGACTCAGCAAGATGGTGGCGATTCTGTAGGACTGCTGTGAACAGCTTTGCCTAATTGCCAAGGCATACCAGTGTTTTTTGCCATCCCTGGCCAACTTATGTGGTGGAAATATTAGTTTAAAACCTTACAGAACACATATTTGTTAATATTTGGGAGTGAGAAGGATGCCAAAGGGAAAAGGAGCAAGCAAACAGCAGCAGGGAGGACGCTCCCCTGCAGCACCTACCACTCCAGAGACTGCAGCAGCAGCCTCTCCTGAACCCACCAGGGACCTGATAGACTCACAAATTAGCTGCAGTGATGGAGAGACTTACCTTGAAAGTTGCGGCTGCGATTGAGGAAATCCGTGGGGAAATTCGTGCCCAGATCCAACCTATTACATCCATGCTGCAGAAGCATGAGCAGGAGATCCAGGGCCTCGGGGAGAGGCTGGAGGAGGTGGAGAGTCGAACTAAGGCCTTGGAAGCTGCAATGGAGTGTTCATCCAGTCGGATCCAGGTGCTGGAGCAAGAGGTGTGGGCCTTGCGAAACCACATCAACGACCTCGAAAATCGAGGTCAGAGGATAAATCTTCGAATTGTCGGGCTCCCTGAAGGTGAGGAAGGTGAGCAGCCAGTCAGTTTCTTTGAAAACTGGCTGCCAAAGTTTTGGGGCCTTCACATGGAGTCCAGCAGGCTTCAGATTGAAAGGGCATATCAGATTACAGTGCACAGGTCAGGACCGGTGCAGCATCCCCACCTGATCCTAGTGCACTTCTACTCATACAAGGACAAGCAAAAGGTTATAGAAGCTTCCAGATCCCTGAGAAAAGGTCCGCAGGCGCTGCTGTACAAGAGTCAAAAATCATGGTTTTCCAGGATTTTTCAGCAGCTGTAATCCGAAAGAAGAAGTCCTTCAAATGAACTTAAAAAGAGGTTAAGGAACCTGGGCATCCAGTACTCCATGAGATACCCTGCAATACTTTGTTTCAGTCATGAGGACTCAGTTTATACACTTAACTCAGAGAATAAGGCTAAAAGATTTGTGGACACTTTAAAATAGACAGATTGGCGTGAAGAATACAGTTAATGTTTGTTCTCTTTTCTATCTTTCCCCATGTTTTCCCTTCCTTTTTTTTATTCCTTTCTTTCTCCCTAATAATTTCCTTTTTGGAAAGGGGGGAAAAGACTTTGGAATAAGTTGTTCCAATTTTTTTTGATAACTGGATTTTCTGATGGGAAATTTTGCGGATGTTCTTTGTTGTCTCTCTTCCCTTTTTTTTGTTTGTTCTGCTTCTCTTTTAGTCACAAGTAGGAGTGTCATAAAGCCAGGGATGCGTGGAGGGCTCATCCTGACTTTGTCTTTTGATTTAAGGATCATCTCCTTGTTTTTTTGTCTGGCCTAAGGCTGGGGCACAGTCCAGATTTGAAGGAGCTATGAAGGAGGGGATGGGCAGAGTGAGTGCCCTCTATGGGCAGGGGGAAGAGTCTTCCATTCAAGGTTCTATAGTTGGTTTTCTTTGTAGTTTTTTGGTAGTAATAGTTGTTAATAGTTATGATAGAGTAGTTTTTATATATACAGTTTTTCGATTCTATGAGTCTTTATTTACTTATGCTCGGCGCTTTGTAAGCAGGGTTCTCCCTCCGAGGGGTTCAAGGGTGTCTGAAATGGCGAAGTGTCTTATTAAATAGTGCACCTGAAACATTAAGGAAAGTCATTCGCCTGTTAAAAGGAGAAAAATGCTTTCTAGCCTTAAGAGGGAAAGGGTTGATATCACTTTGTTGCAGGAAACCAATTTTGATGATGGGGAACACCTGAAATTACAACAGGGGGGTTATGACTGGGTATTCTTTTCGTCCTTTACTACTAAAAGTAGGGAGTGGCAGTACTTATCCAGAAAAATCATCCGTTCACATTATTAGAGCAGGTGAAAGATGAGCTGGATTTAGATGAATGTTCTTCCTCGTTTGCTTTATCCCATGCAAATGCTCCCTATAATGTTTCCCAGGTCAATGCTGTGGAAGCTTATGGGGTGGTTTGGTTTCTTTATCTGGCATCGTGGACAGTCCCTCATCAAACTTACTAAATTGCAGCTGCCTCAAGGAGGGGGAGGAGTTGATTTCCTACACATCAGAAGGTATCAGTTGAGTTCCCTGCTGTCCTGTGTCAGCGATTGGGTAGGTTACAATCCAAACTCAATATGGCTAGATATTGAGGTCTCCCAAGCAAAGTGCCCTCTTATTAACCTATTGATCGTGGATAAGATGAGGACAGTTATGGACCACTGCCGGAACCCTATTGTCATTCGTACAGTCAAGGCATGGAGGGCGATGCATCAGAGTGAGGGTTGTTTATCCAAGACTTCACCAGTTATACCTATAGCTGGCATTCCAGGGTTCAAACCAGGGATGATGGAGTCAGAGTTCAAACTATGGACAACAAAAGGAGCTTCTAGTTTGGGAGACTTGTTTGAGGGGGAGGTTATGTCGTCTTTTGAGCAACTGATCCGCAAATACGGGTTGTCCAGCAGAGATCTTTTCTGTTTTTTTCAGGTTAGGGATTTCATCCAGAAGAAGATTACACTTCTCACTAAGCCCTATAAGCCTGATACAGAGAAGTTGTTGCTATGCTCCACAAGCACCCTTTCGGTTAGTGCCTTCTATCGCTTGCTGGGTAGCAGGGCCTGGCAGGATATTAACTGGTTATGTGAGGTCTGGGAGCAAGAGAAGAGAGTGGAGATCTCTTCTGAAACATGGGAGAACATATGGGAGAATAGTCGAAAGATCTCAATCTGTAACAGGACATGCACTACACAGTTAAAAGTTCTGCACAGGGCTCATCTGGCACCAGACCGTTTGGCAAAGTTTAAAAAGGGAGCATCTTAAGTGTGCCCCAAATGTAAAATAAATGTAGGTACTCTTAGCCATTGCTTCTGGACATGCCACAGGCTCAGTGTTTATTGCTGTGGTGGGAGAGATAGGGAGAGTATTGAGGACTGAAGTCAAAATAGACCTGATATCTCTCCTCTTAGGTCTACTGAATTTACCATCTTTAGATGGGCATGGGAAGAAACTATTTAATATTTTTGCACACTGTGCACGGAAGAATATTCTGATGAATTGGGCGCCTGAGAACCCACTGGGCTTGTTCGGATGGCAGAAATTAATTATGGAGCATATTCCCTTGGACTTTTTCACAAGCATGGTGCACCACATAACAGACAACTTTTATAAGACATGGCAGCTCTACTTGAGTTATTTGGGTATAGATTTATCAATTATCTTAACTAGGGCGTTTGGTTAACCAGGATGATTAGATTTGTCAAGCCCTGGGCCTTGGAGGGGGTCTCCCGAGTTAATACGGGTACATATACAATGCTCCCATTCCTTTGTTTGGGAGCCTTGCGTCAAGCATAGCTGTTTTGTATTTTTTGGGTTTTTTTCTATTCTTTCTTTTTTTGGTGTTGTTTTGCACAGTGTTAAGGTTTGCTTTGTATTATAGAGTAGGTTAGTAGATAGTAGTTGTATTGTAATTTGTGTTTTTTTTATTTTACTGATATTTGTGATTGATTGTTTTTTTCAATAATTTTATGTATTTGTAAAATTTTTAAAAATTGCTAATAAATATATTTACAAAAAAAAGGCATATGTGTTTTGGGGATCGAGTTTAAGAGCCGTGAGGTTCTGCTGCAGCTCTACAACTCCCTGGTGAGACCATACTTGGAATATCGTGTCCAGTTCTAGTCACTCTACTTTAGAAAAGATATAAAGGGTGCAAAGAAGGTTTACCAGGATGCTGCCTGGACTGAAGGGCTTGCCTTATGAAGAAAGGTTGAATAAGCTCGGACTTTTCTCTCTGGAGAGGAGGAGGAAGAGAGGAGACCTGATCAAGGTGTACAAAATAATGAGTGGAATAGATAGAGTCAATAGCCAGAGACTTTTCCCCAAGGCAGGATTGACTGGTACAAGAAGTCATAGTTTGAAGATATTAGGAGGAAGGTATAAAGGAGACGTCAGAGGTAGGTTCTTTACGCAGAGTTGTGAATGCATGGAATGCGTTGCCAGCAGTGGTGATGGAAGCAGAGTCATTGGGGACATTTAAGCAACTGCTAGACATGCACATGGATAGCAGTGAGTTGAGGGGTGCATAGGTTAAGTTATCTTATTTTACATTAGGATTAAACCTCGGCATAACATCGTGAGCCAAAGGGCCTGTTCTGTGCTGTACTTTTCTATGTTCTATCTATGTTCTATCCAGGCCTCTCAGTATTCTGTAAGTTTCAATTAGATTCCTCGCTTCACCTTTCAAAACTCTTATCAAGTACAGACCCAGGGTCCTCAACCAGTCCTCATACGAAAAGCCTTCCATACCCAGGATCATTCTTGTAAACTTCCTCTGGACCCCCTCAAATGCCGGCACATCCCTCCTTAGATACAGGGTCCAAAACTGCTCACAATATTCCAGATGTGGTCTGACCACAGTTTTATACAGCCTCAGCAGCACCATTTCCCATTAGTGTTTTGTACAGTTGTAGCAACACTTCTCTAAGTTTATATGCTACTCCTTTAGCGATAAATGTCAAAATTCCATTTGGCATCGTTATTAACACTCTACCCGCATATTAGTTTACTGTGAATCATGCACAAAGACACACAGATCCTTCTGCACTGAAGCACTCTGAAATTTCTCCACTAAGATTGTAAGTTGCTTTTCTGTTCTTCTGACCAAAATGGATAACCTCAAAAACTTATGCATGTTAAACTGCCAAATGTTGGCCTATTCAATTAACCTATCCACATCCACTTGGAAAATTTTTATTTCTTCAGTGTAACTTACTTTCCCATCTATTTTGGTGTCATCTGTAAGTATGACTGTATTACCTTCTACCCTTGCAGCTAAGTCTCCCTCTCCAAGACGGTGGCAGAGTAACAGGGCTGAGCTGAGGCTTGTCCATGCCTGTCTGCTTTCTTTCTCTTTTGTTTGATTACTTCTTTTTGCTTTTGCTCTTTTTTCTTTATTTTCTTTAAAGCCTGGAGAGTGGTAAGTGAAGGTGGAGGCCTCCAGCAACAGTAGCAGCAATGTCAGAACGAGCCAGACACAGCTCCAACCCAGCCCAGGGCCTCCTGACAAGCAAGGAGCAGGTCCCAGGCTTACTCCCCATCTCGAATCCACAGGCTGAACCAAGGCTCCAGGTCTGCAGCTAGGCCCGGGCTTCTGAAGGAGCATAAGCATCTGCGAAAGGGATGAATTGAGGACCCCAATGACCTCCGGCAGCAGCTGGAGGAGCTGTAAATGGGCAACAGAAGGTACGGAATCTGTGCACCCCCAGGCCCATGGCTCTAGCTCAGATGCAGCAATTGCAATTGTGGTGCTGGTGGAGGCCTGATACAGAGCCAGTTATAGAGATCCCGAGGATCGTTACAAACACTCCAGGCCCCATTACAGACACCCCAGAGCACATCACAGAGACCCAGGAGCCCATTTCAGTGATTCGAGCTGATTTCAAGCAGCAAATGGAGGAGCAATGGAGGATGAACAAGAAGAAAAGAGAAAGATGAAATCTATTGCAGCAATATTTTGCACGATATTCAGTGTTTCAAGATGGTGCTGGAGCATGGTAACACTTTGCATAGAACACGTGAAATACACATTTCATTGTATATTTATGTACATGTGACAATGAATCTAAACTGCATCTTATCTAAGTTATTAGCACAGTTTGTATATAGTTGTGACCTGACGACTGATCCCTGTGGAACCCACTAGTTACATCATGCTAAACAGAAAAACTCCATTTATCCATGCACCCTACTTTCTATTGGTAAGCCAACAGAATAATGCAGGTCGTTCGATATAAAGTGCTTCATTAATGCAAATTGGATAGAATGTCAATGACAAATCGTTTGGACACTGTTCGGATAATGCAAACATTCTACTGAACGGGTATGACAACACTGTCTATTAGCAATCCTCTCCAGCGCTATTTTCTATGGCACGAGGTTGCAAAGGAACGCAACTGTCACATTCTCTAAGAATGACCTGTAAATTACCCAACCCCATCTCATATTACCAGATATACTACATCTACAGAATATCTATATTGCTTGTTATACCTTCAAAAGAACTCCAGCAAAGTAGTCAAACATGATTTATCCTTCATAAAACCATGCTGACTGTGATGGATTGTATTTTGATTTTCAAACATCCTGGTATTTTTTTTAAAAATAAATTCTAATAATTTAAATTAACTGTCTGCAATTTCCTACTTTCTAGCTTCCTTCTTTCTTTAATAAGGAATATTGTTATGTTAGCATTTATCTCACATCTAGGGCATTTTGGAAAATTATAATCAATGGATCCGCTAGCTGTGCTGCCACTTCATTTAAGACCCGAGTACAGAGGAACCTCAATTATCTAGCATTCGATTAGCCGAATATCAGATTATCTGGCAAGATTGCATGGTCCCATGCTTGGCTAATTTACGTTATCTGGCATTCAATAATCAGGAATTCGATTAATCCAACCAAATACTCCCTGCCTTGTCCTTCAGATAATTGAGATTCCGTTGTATATAGGCCTGGCAACTTTTCTGATTTTAATCCCAAACATTTGCTCAGCATTTCTTCCCTCGTAGTGATGATTGGTCTAAGTTCCTCACTTTCCATAATACAGGATGGAGGACGGGAAAAATTTCTGGCTAACAGCTGCTCCTTCAGATGGTGAAGTCAGTGCACGAGAGAAAGAAAGAGAGAGAGAAAGAAACTGACACTGCCTTTGCTGTTTGAATTCATGTATTGCTGGACATCGGAGTTCATTTGGGAAAATTAACCAATAGTGAAATTCACAACTGATCTTGGAGGAACTTTTGGGCGAAGTTCACAGCACAGAATCAGATAAGTTAATTGTTGTTTTAAGTGTGGCCTACAAAAAGTCTGCAGTAGTGAGTAGAGTGGGTTCTTTCCTGACTATATGTTTTAGAGATATAGCCCTTGATTAAACTTAAAATATAAGCCATAACTATCAATTTAACCTGGGGCAGTGTTTATAGAGGAATAAGACGGTGTTACTTTCTGGGTCTGTAGATTGTGAAGGAGCAAAAATAGCCTTTAGTAGAGCAATATGTACTTCTTGTCAGATGTGGGAGTTTAAAGAGAGTTTAAGACTTACTGCTGATTATATCTGCCATAAATGCTGCTGGCTGCGAATCTTATCAGATCGAATGGACAGATGGAGAGACAGTTAGAAGCAATGAGGAATTTGCAACTGCAACAGTATGTGATGGATGGCAGTTATAGGAAGGGGGGAAAAGTCTCAGATACAGTCACATAGATGGGTTAACTCCAGGAAAGGTAAGAGAGGTAGGCAACTAGAGCAGGAATCTTTTGTGGATATATCTGTTTCAAACAGGTATGCTGTTTTGGAAAATGTAGAGGGTGATGGATTCTCAGGGGAATATAGCACGAACAGCCACGTTTCTCATACTGAGACTGGCTCTAATGCAACAAGGGGTACATCGGCTTCCAAGAGATGAATTGTATTAGGGGATTCTCTAGTCCAAGGTACAGACAGATGTTTCTGTGGTCAGCAGCAAAAAATCAGAATGGTGTGTTGCTTCCCTGGTGCCAGGATCAAGGATGTCTCAGAGAGGGTGCAGAATGTTCTCATGGGGAAAGAGGGGCCAGCAAGAGGTCACTGTCCACATTGGAACCAACGACATAGGAAGGGAAAAGGTTGAGATTCTGAAGGGAGATTACAGAGAGTTAGGCAGCAATTTAGAAAGGAGATCTTCGAGAGTAGTAACATCTGGATTACTCCCGGTGCTACGAGCTAGTGAGGGCAAGAATAGGAGGATACAGCAGATGAACCCATGGCTGAGGAGCTGGTGTATGGGAGAAGGATTCACATTTTTGGATCAGTGGAATCTCTTTTGGGGTGGAAGTGACCTGTACAAGATGGACAGATTGCACCTAAATTGGAAGGGGACTAATACACTGGCAGGGAAATTTGACACAGCTGCTCAGGAAGATTAAACCAGTATGGTTGGGACCCAGGGAGATAGTGAGGAAAGAGGTTATTCTGAGACTGGTACAGTTGAGAACAGAAGTGAGTCAAACAATCAGGGCAGGCAGGGACAAAGTTGGACTAATTAATTAAACTGCATTTATTTCAGTGCAACGGGCCTAACAAGGAAGGCAGATGAACTCAGGGCATGGTAAGGAACATGGGACTAGGATATCATAGCAATTACAGAAACATAGGTCAGGGATGGGCAGGACTGGCAGCTTAATGTTCCAGGACACAAATGCTAAAGGAAGGATAGAAAGGGAGGCAAGAGAGGAGGGGGGGTGTCATTTTTGATAAGGGATAGCATTACAGCTGTGCTGAGGGAGGACGTTCCCAGAAATACATCCAGTGAAGTTATTTGGGTGGAACTGAGAAGTAAGAAAGGGATGATCACTTTATTGGGATTGTATTATAGACCCCCGAATAATCAGAGGGAAATTGAGAAACAGACTTGTAAGGAGATCTCAGCTATCTGTATGAATAATAGGGTGGTTATGGTAGAGGATTTTAACTTTCCAAACATAGACTTGGATTGCCATAGTGTTAAGGGTTTAGATGGAGAGGAATTTGTTAAGTGTGTACAAAACAACTTTCTGATTCAGTATGTGGATGTACCTACTAGAGAAGGTGCAAAACCTGACCTACTCTTGAGAAATAAGGCAGGGCAGGTGATTGAGGTGTCAGTGGGAGAGCACTTTTGGCCAGCGACTATAATTCCATTAGATTTAAAATAGTGATGAAAAACAATAGACCAAATCTAAAAGTTGAAGATCTAAATTGGAGAAACGCCAATTTTGACGGTATTAGGCAAGAACTTTCGGAAGCTGATTGGAGGCAGATGTTCGCAGGTAAAGGAATGGCTAGAAAATGGGAAGCCTTCAGAAATGAGATAACGAGAATCCAGAGACAATATATTCCTCTTAGGGTGAAAGGAAAGGCTGGTAGGGATAGGGAATGCTGGATGACTGAAGAAATTCAGGGTTTGGTTAAGAGAAAAAAGGAAGCCGATGTAAGGTATAGACAGGATAGATCGAGTGAATCCTTAGAAGAGTATAAAGGAAGTAGGAGTATACTTAAGAGGAAAATCAGGAGGGCAAAAAGGGGACATGAGATAGCTTTGGCAAATAGAATTACAGAGAATCCAAAGGGCTTTTACAAATTTATTAAGGACAAAAGGATAAGCAGGGAGAGAATAGGGTCTCTCAACGATCAGCAACGCCTCCTTTGTGTGGAGCCGCAGGAAATGGGGGAGATACTAAACGAGTATTTTACATCAGTATTTACTGTGGAAAAGGACATGGAAGATATAGACTGTAAGGAAATAGATTGTGACACCTTGCAAAACGTCCAGATTACAGAGGAGGAAGTGTTGGATGTCTTGAAACACAAAGGTAGATAAATTCCCCGGACCTGATCAGGTGTAATCTAGAACTCTGTGGGAAGCTACAGAAGTGATCACTGGGCCTCTTGCTGAGATATTTGTATCATCGATAGTCACAGGTGAAGTGCCAGAAGACTGGAGGTTGGCAAACGTGGAAACACTGTTTAAGAAGGGTGGTAAGGACAAGCCAGGGAACTATAGACTGGTGAGACTGAACTCTGTGTCGGACAAGTTGTTGGAGGGAATCCTGAGGGACAGGATGTACATGTATTTGGAAAGGATAGGACTGATTCGGGATAGTCGACATGGCTTTGTGCGTGAGAAATCATGTCTCACAAACTTGATTGAGTTTTTTGAAGAAGGAGCAAAGAGGATTGATGAGGGCAGAGCAGTAGATGTGATCTGTATGGACTTCGACAAGGTTCCCCAAGGAAGACTGATTAGCAAGGTTAGATCTCATGGAATACAGGGAGAACTAGCTATTTGGATACAGAACTGGCTCAAAGGTAGAAGACTGAGGGTGATGGTGGAGGATTGTTTTTCAGACTGGAGGCCTGTGACCAGCGGAGTGCCACAAGGATCGGTGCTGGGCCCTCTACTTTTTGTCATTTACATAAATGATTTGGATGCGAACATAAGAGGTACCGTTAGTAAACTTGCAGATGATACCAAAATTGGAGGTGTAGTGGACAGCTAAGAGGTTACCTCAGATTACAACAGGATCTTAACCAGGTGGGCCAATGGGCTGAAAAGTAGCAGATGGAGTTTAATTCAGATAAATGCGAGGTGCTGCATTTTGGGAAAGCAAATCTTAGCAGGACTTATACACTTAATGGTAAGGTCCTAGGGAGTGTTGCTGAACAAAGAGACCTTAGACTGCAGGTTCATAGATCCTTGAAAGTGGAGTCGCAGGTAGATAAGATAGTGAAGAAGGCGTTTGGTATGCTTTCCTTTATTGGTCAGAGTATTGAGTACAGGAGTTGGGAGGTCATGTTGCAGCTCTACAGGACATTGGTTAGGCCACTGTGGAATATTGCGTGCAATTCTGGTCACCTTCCTATCAGAAAGATGTTGTGAAACTTGAAAGGGTTCAGAAAAGATTTACAAAGGATGTTGCCAGCTATAAGGAGAGGCTGAACAGGCTAGGGCTGTTTTCCCTGGAGCGTCGGGGCTGAGGGGTGAACTTATAGAGGTTTACAAAATTATGAGGGGCTTGGATAGGGTAAATAGACAAAGTCTATTCCCTGGAGCATCGGAGAGTTCAGAACCAGAGGGCATAGGTTTAGGCGAGAGGGGAAAGATATAAAAGAGACCTATGGGGCAACTTTTTCCACACAGAGGGTGATAAGGGTATGGAATGAGCTGCCAGAGGAAGTGGTGGCGGCTGGTACAATTGCAACGTTTAAGAGGCATTTGGATGGGTATATGAATAGAAAGGGTTTGGAGGGATATGGGCCGTTGCCGGCAGGTGGGACTAGATTGGGTTGGGATATCTGTTCAGCATGGACAGGTTGGACTGAAAGGTCTGTTTCCATGCTGTACATCTCTATGACTCAATTACTCTATTATATGTTACAATTGGGATGGTACTGGTGTTCTTCACCGTGAAAATTAAAGCAAAATATTGCTTTAATGACTGTGTCATTTGCATGCCCACTATTAACTCCCCACTCTCATCCCCCAAGGAACCAGCATTCACTTCAGCTGCTCTCTTCCTCTATATAGTGTTAAGTCATGGTGGTAAACCCTTCTGCTAATTAAACAAAACACACAGAAAAACTCACAATGCTTTGTAATCTGTTAAAGTACAAGTGACAGACAACTACCCAAATTCCACTATTTCAAGAAAATATATCAATTTTGAGAGACCATAAGACATAGGAGTGGAAGTAAGGCCATTCAGCCCATCGAGTCCACTCTGCCATTCAATCATGGCTTTTTTTATATTTTGCAGTAATTTTACACCATAATTTACCTTTGCTTCTTTTATTACGTGTTTTGTAAGCTTTTGATAATCTTTGCAATATGATACGCCTTAGTTTTTATCTTAATATTATTTTTAACTTCCTTGTTTAGCCAAGACTTTTTTTCTCCTTCTTACAATCATTCTTTCTTTCTGGAATATTCTTTAGCTGGGATCAATTGACTATCTCCTTCAACATCTGCCAGCACTCATCAACTGTTCTACCTTTCAGTCTTCCCTTCCAGTCCACAAGAGCCAAACCTATCCTCATACCTCTATTTAACTTCACAATGTTAGTGTGGGACTCCAGTTTCTCATCCTTCAACTGAATTTGAAATTCTAGCATGCTATGATATCCCAAGAGGATTCTTTACTAGGAGATCATTAATTAATCCTAGTTCAATACACAATACTAAATTCAGAAAGGCAAATTTTGCTTTACAACCTTGTTAGAATTTTCTGAGGATGTTACAACCAGAGTACATGGGGGAAACCATGAATATTGTACATTTGGATTTTCAAAATGCTTTTCGATAAGGCTCCACACAGGTTAATAAAGAAAATCAAAATATACCGCTTGGAATGAGGATTGTCATATGGAAAGAAAACAGAGAATAAGAATAAATGGATGATTCTCTGGTTGTGACCAAAGGGATATTACAAGGAACAACGCAAGAACCTAGCTATTCACAGTTTTTATCAAGATATGGGCACCAAATGTAATACTTCCAAGTTTGGAAATGACATAAAACTAGGTGGAAGTGGACGTCGTGAGAACACAAACAGGTTTCAAAGGAATTTGAACAGGCTGAGTGGTCAGTAACATTATACATGGAATATAATATGGATAAGTGTAAGGTTATCGCACAGCACAAATAGTTTCAACCAGTTCTGAGGATGTGTGAGGGAGTGATGTTTGTCAGGACAGGAAGCCAGAAAAGGAGTATTAAGTAGAGGTTTCCAGTTCTGATGCACATTGCCCCATTTGTGTGAGCAATGAGGCAGAGTGAAAGCTGTGATGACCCTGAAGAAATCCAACAGACAGCACTCATTAAAGGCAGTTCCTACTCCCGCTTAACCAATTGTGGGAAGACTTCAACAAGAAGAATAGTGCTCCGGTGCTTCACCAGTACCCACTTATTTAAGTTCTCATATGCCAAATGCTGTCCAAGACAGGTACTGAAGGGTGTCAAGCCCCAAGGGAATTAAATCCCAACAAAAGGCAGCATTTTCAAGAGTGGAGACAAGAGGAATAACTAACAATTTAAGAATGCTCATGGTGGAAATGTAAGCAAAGACTGCACTTGTGTCCATCCACTGCATCACCAGCATCATATTGGTCTTAAAATAGATAATCAACCCGGGAAATACCTTGTCTCACAGTAAGTGAATCAATTATTCCATGTTAAATGTTCGAGAATTACAAAGTAATTTATCACCGACAAGTGGGAGGGATGAGACAATCTTAATATAACTGGTAATTACTTTAAAGAGCACTTATGACTTCTATTTCAAGAGGGGCAGAGGAGTGCAATATTAATAGATTGAGCACCTCGGAGCAACATTATTACTACTGATATAAAACTTCTTCAATGTAAACATAAAAACTTCAAAACCATCTGTGCAAGTGTAAATATTAACTGTAAAATATCCTCAAGCAGTCTAAAGAAATTTCATACCTTTCAAAATAAAAAACTGAAAGAACTGTGGATGCTGTAAATCTGAAACAAAAATCGGAAATTGCTAAAAAAAAAAGGTCAGCAGGTCTGGCAGCATGTTCTGAGAAAGGATCACGAGATCTGAAACGGTAACTTTGATTTCTCTTCACAGATACTGCCAAACCTGCCAAGCTTTTGCAGCAATTTCTATTTTTATTCTGTACATTTCAACTTCAATAGATGCAGGCAAAGATCAGTGGAAGTTTTAAACATGGCTGGCAAGGAAGTTCTTATATTGCCCAGGTCAAAACTATCCCCAACTGAAATCATCTGTACTTTAAGATACTGACTGGAGTTGAAGTTCTACAGATGACCAAGCTCTAAGGCAGAGTACAGAAACTCAGTGCCTACAAGTGATAACTGTTTAACTAAAGATTTCAAAATAGGAAGTGTCCTATTCTTTATCAATGCACGCTATCTGCAAAGGAAACCCACCAACACACATCCTGTGAGTCCTTCTAGAAGATCTAAGAGTTTTCGTCCATCTCGGAGGTCGACAAATAGATCCTTGATTGATGGCTTTCCACCCTGAAGCAGAAACACAAAAACAGAAAATTACTATTTTTAAATATTGTGGCACAGAGGTGCACTACGAAAGAGTTTTCGGAACTTAAATTCATTAGTATCCTGATCACAACTGCATGTCAAATGAAATATGCCGGTTTGTACAAAAATGATCTCCATGACTTCTAAAATCAATGTGAAAGCCAAAAGTCACACAACACCAGGCCATAGCCCAACAGGTTAATTGGAAGCACTCGCTTTCGGAGCGTCGTGTGATTTTTAACTTTGTACACCCCAGTCCAACACCGGCATCTCCAAATCATGACCAATATGAAAGCCTTTTCTTAATGCATTACAGTACAGTTGTGCAAATGGATGAATGAACAAAAATACTAACTTTGCCAGCAAATGTCTTGAATTGAAATATTATATCTCAGACATGCTATAAAGTATGATGTAAACAGACTAAAGTGCGGCAGCCAAAACCAGCAGTGGCCTCTTTTTCCACAATGACCATAGTCATTTTCAGGGTAAAAACTCACTTTCAGAATAGGTATTTGATTCAGCAAATTCTTGTTTGGGTATAGTTAATGATTTGTGCTAAGAGATTAAAATTAATCCTACACCTTATTCAAAATCAGTCACCTAGCTGACAAAAGTAAAATAGAGCCACGCTCAGCGGTCATTCTCGAATTTGGCAGCATTCCCCCTACAACTCTCAGAATTCTCTCGTTTAGTGTCAGTTTGTGACAAGTTTGTTGATTACAATGGGCCCAGCTTAACTTTATTGGCTAAGTTTGTTGTCGCCTCCCCTCATTGCTTTGGATCCAATTTCACTTCTTGCTTTGGGTAGTTTTATTTTATCAGAGGCACATATAAACAACACAAGGACATTAGATACTCCACTAAATATACTGTTGTCACACAGAGATGTACAGCATGGAAACAGGCCCCTCAGCCCAACTCGTCCATGCCGACCAGATATCCCAACCCAATCTAGTCTCACCTGCCAACACCCAGCCCAAATCCCTCCAAACCCTTCCTATTCATATACCCATCCAAACGCCCCTTAAATGTTGCAATTGTACCAGCCTTCACCACATCCTCTGGCAGCTCATTCCATACACATACCACCCTCTGTGTGGAAAATGTTGCCCCATAGGTCTCTTTTATAACTTTCCCTTCTCACCCTAAACCTTTGCTCTCTAGTTCTGGACTCCCCAACCGCAGGGAAACACTTTGCATATTTATCCTATCCATGCCCCTCATAATTTTGAAAACCTCTTTCAGGTCACCCCTCAGTCTCCAATGCTCCAGGGAAAACAGCCCCAGCCTGTTCAGCCTCTCCCTGTAGTTCAGATCCTCCAACCCTGGCAACATCCTTGTCAATCTTTTCTGAACCCTTTCAGGTTTCACACCTTTCCGATAGGAAGGAGACCACAATTGCACATAATATTCCAACAGTGGCGTAACCAATGTCCTGTACAGTCACAACATGACCTCCCAGCTCCTGGACCCAATACTCTGACCAATAAACGAAAGCATACCAAACGCCTTCTTCACGATCTTATCTACCTGCGACTCCATTTTCAAGGAGCTATGAACCTGCACTCCAAGGTCTCTTTGTTCAGCAACACTCCCTAGGATCTTACCATTAAGTGTACAAGTCCTGCTAAGATTTGCTTTCCCAAAATGCAGCACTTCACATTTACCATAATTAAACTCTATCTGCCACTTCTCAGCCCATTGGCCCATCTGGTCAAGATCCTGTTGTAATCTGAGGTAAACCTTCTTCGCTGTCCACTACACCTCCAATTATGGTGCCATCTGCAAACTTACTAACTGTACCTCATGCTCACATCCAAATCATTTATGTAAATGACAAAAAGTAGAGGGCCCAGCACCGATTCTTGTGGCACTCCACTAGTCACAGGCCTCCAGTCTGAAAAACAACCCTCCACCACCACCTTCTACCTTTGAGCCAGTTCTGTATCCAAATGGCTACTTCTCCCTGTATTCCATGAGATCTAACTTTGCTAATCAGTCTCCCATGGGGAACCTTGTCGAACGCCTTACTGAAGTCCACATAGATCACATCTACTGCTCTACCCTCATCAATCTTCTTTGTTACTTATTCAAAAAAACTCAAATCAAGTTTGTGAGACATGATTTCCCACGCACAAAGCCATGTTGACTATCCCGAATCAGTCCTTGCCTTTCCAAATACATGTACATCCTGTCCCTCAGGATTCCCTCAATTTGCCCAGCACTGAGATCAGGCACACTGGTCTATAGTCCCCTGGCTTGTCCTTATCACCCTTCTTAAACAGTGGCACCATGTTTGCCAACCTCCAGTTTTCCAGCACCTCACCTGTGACTATTGATGATACAAATATCTCAGCAAACGACCCAGCAATGACTTCTCTAGCTTCCCCCACCCCCCCCCTTACTAGTTTAAATCCTCCCAAGCAGTTCTCGCAAATTTCCCTGCAAATTGTGAGTTTTCATTGATTGGACCCAACAGAAATTTGAAATTAACATGTAGACTATCCAATTTGGGACGGAACAAAAAACAGACCAGTTAAGGTGCCAAGTTCAGTTTCAGCACCTTGTCAAGTTAGCAAATCTCACCTGGAACAATAGAATACCAAACGTACCCAATAGGTAAAAAGGGAAAATTCAACGTTTTCATCTTTGGACATGGACTTCAGGTGACATCAGTGTTGCAAACAGCTGCTCCACCCTTCGAGAGTGAACAGTAATCCACAATGAAAGGCAAATGTAGAGAATGACCAGGTAGACAAGGTAACATAGTCAAGCAACATTTGTGGCACCCTATCCAATTAACTTATTTCTTTTAGAAACACATGATGCTTTTTTAAAAAAAAGGCCCAAATCATCAAGCAAATAATTCCAGTAAATGAAGATGACTGAAAGCTTTTTCAAAAAAATACAGGTTTATGGGCAAAAACAAATCAGTCCTGTTTTATTCATTCCAAAATTTTTACTTCTGAAAAGACTTTGTGTCTGATACTCTACATGAATGTCTTGCATGCTTCAACAGGGAATTGTTTTAAAAAGAAAGGAAATGCATAGTGAAAATGTCAGCAAACACTGGACGATATTAGGGCAAGTGACTCACTTCCATAAAAAAAGTAAAATCCTACAGATGCTGGAATTCTGAACTGAAAGCAGAAAGTGTTGGAGAAACTCAATAAGTGTGGCAGCATCTGTGGAGAGAGAAACAGAATCATCTTTGGTTCTGAAAGGTCATATTAGACTCTAAAGATTAACCTTATTTCTCTCCTGCAGATGCTGTCAGATCTGCTGAGTTTCTCCAACACTTTGCTCTGACTGACTTTGACGTTAAAGCATGCTACATAAGCCGGCCTCATGAACACGCTGTGCTACTTCCAGACTTGAATGGTCCAAACATCTGAACCACCTGTGAGTACACAGAACATGAAGGGCTTTTGCCCGAAATGTCGATTTTCCTGCACCTCAGATACTGCCTGACCTGCTGTGCTTTTCCAGCCCCACTCTAATCTTGACTCTGATCTCCAGCATCTGCAGCCCTCACTTTCGCCTTGTACACAGAACATTCTATGTGCTTAGTGCTTCAATGCACAGTCCTGTCCCAGGAGGTAACTGTGAGAGATTATGTGGATCACGACTAAATTTTAAACTATGCTGTTTGCGATTTAGTACTACAGTATTGCTCAAAACTGCAGTCTCAATTAAACTGAGCTCTCTTCAAAGGATTAAATTTATACAGACACTGGTACAATTCAGAAAACTTCACAAAACACTGTTTTTGCTACTTCTGGAAAACAATCACATGCACCAGTCAAAGAGTGCAATTCCCACTGGCCTTAACATTTACACTTACAATCTACCATGCCATATTGCAGCACTTGGATTAGGTTGTACAATTATTTAACCCAATTCACTGGTTATACAACCATAGTTAAACATGGCTTCTCACACATAGCACTGATTACAGTATCAGCCCCATCATTCTGTGCATCAAGAAAAATAAAATGGGGTGGAGTACATTAGGAAAATCTCACTGAACCATTCTTTCCAAGATATCAGTCTGTCCATTTGTTTGTTTACGAAGTGTAAAAGACATGTTCATTCTGGAAACCATTATCTTCAGGAAAGGAATGGGATTATCATAGCAGGAGTTCAAAGTACAGATTACATGTAGCCCTCTGCACCAGTCAACTTGAACTGATACTTCTTGGAATAAAGAACATCTTTAATCTGCATGCAAATGGGGAAATCAAATTAGTAACAAAATCGTAGAGGAGGAATTTCTGGTGTGCGTACAGGATGATATTCTGGACCTAGACTGAGTGTTTTGTGATGAGAAATGAATAAATAGCAATCTAATTATGCAAGGTCTCGTGGAACAAGTGGCCATAATTTGGTAGAATTTGTCATTGAGGTGGAGTGACATAGTTGATGCTGAGACTAAGGTCCTGAATCTAAATAATAGATATTACAATGGCATGGAACACTACTAAAAGGGATGATGATGGAAAAGCAATGACAAACATTCAAAGAGCACAAGTGAATGACAACAATTGCTCATTCCTGTCAGCCACAGAGTAAAATGAGAAAGGTGGTCAAACCATGGCGTACAAAGGAAATAAGAGACAGTATTAGGATCTGAAGAACAGGCAGACAGAAATTGGCCAGAAAAAAAACAGATCCAAGGAGTGGAAGCAATTTAAAATTCAGGAAAAGTGGACAAAGGGATTGATTAAGAAAGGAAAATTGAAGCACGATAGCAAACTTGCAGGAACATAAAAACTGACTGTAAAACTTTTTGTAGGTATGTGAAGAGAAAAAAACTGAACACAAATGCAGCTCCCCTACCTTCAGAAACAGGGAGGTTTATAATAGGGAAAAAAAATGGTTGACCAACTACATACATAGTTTGGTTCTGTGTTCACAAAGGACATAAACAACATACCAGCAATGTTCAGGAATACAGGATTTAATGAGAGGGATGAACTGAAGGAAATCAGTATTCGCTGGGGAAATTGATGGAATTGAAGACTGATAAATCCCCAGTAGCAGATAATCTATGTCTCAAAGTATTTAAGGAAGAGGCCGTAGACATTGTGGCTGCATTAGTGGTCATCTTCCAAGACTCTGGAACAGTTCTTACAGATTGTAGAGTGGGGTTAATGTAACCAATCTATTTAAAAATAGAGGATGAGAGCAAACCAGGAATTATAGATTAGTCAGGCAGACATTGGTAGTGGGGAAAATGCTAGAGTCCAATATAAAATACTTAATATCTGAAAACAGTGTGAGGATCAGACATAATCATGCAGTCAAGGCCAAAACATTGCATGAATTCCAGTGGAGTTGGATACAGCACTTGAGCTAAAGAGATCAAAGGATATGGAGGACAAACAATTGAATTGGATTATCAGCCATAATCACAATGAATGGTGGAGCAGGCTCAAAGGGCCATCTAAGACATCAACATGTAAAGTTAAAACACATGGGATTAGAGGTAGTGTTTTGAAATGGACAGAAATCTGGTTTGCAGACAGGAAACAAAGAGTAGGAATAAATGGTTCTGTATCCAAATGGCAGGCAATAACTAGCAGAGAGTCACGGGGATCAGTGCTAGCACCCTATCTATTCACAATACATATTCATGATTTAAACGAAGGAACTAAAAGAAATAACCCCAATCTGCAGATGACACAAAGCTGGGTGAGAGGGTGAACTGTGAGAAAAATGCAGAGATGCTTCAGTGTGATTTGGACAAGCTAAATGACTGGGCAAAGGCATGACAGATGTAGTATAATGTGGATAAATGTCAGTTTATCCACTTTTGGTATCAAAACAGAGAGACGAATTATCTGAACGGCTATAAATTGAGAGAGGGGATTGTGAAATGAGGCCTGAGTGCCCTCACACACCAGTCATTGAAGATATGCAAGCAGTCAAGGCAGAAAATGATATTTCAGCCACATAGCAAGAGAATTTGAGTACAGAAACAAGATAGTTTGCTACATCATACATGACCTCAATAAGTGGAGAGTGTAGTGACAGAAAAGTACAGGCAGCATCCGAGGAGCAGGAGAATCAAGGTTTCAGGCATAAGCCCTTCATCAGAGATGACCTCAAGACCATACTTGGAATACTGTGTGCAATTTTGGTCTCCTTGTCTGAGGAAGGGTATTCTTACTGTGTAGGGAGTGCAGCAAAGCTTTACCAGACTGATTTCTGGGCTTACGTATGAGAAGGGGTTGAATCCATTAGGATTATATTCAGTTGAGTTCAGAAAAACAAAGAGAAACCTATAAAATTCTAATATGACTAGCCAAGGCAGATGGAAGAAGGATGTTCCCATCAACAGGAGGGTCAAGTACCAGGGGACATAGTCTAGGGATATGGGGTAAAGAACTTACGACTAAGATGAAGCGAAATTTCTTCACCCAGAGAGAGGGGAGCCTGTGGAATTCACTACCATATAATGCAATCGAGGCCAAAACATTGTATGATTTCCAAAGGAATTGGATAAAGCACTTGGGCTAAAGGACTGAAAAGGATATGTGGGAAAAACTTGAGTTGCATGATCAGCCATGATCATAATGAATGGCAGAGCAGGCTCAAAGGGCCAAATGCCCTCAACCTACTTCTATGCTTCTGTGCACTTTCATTTATTTCATCAGCCTAGAGGTTCAGGAAGTGTTTTATATTTTAATATTAGTGTCACATTGTTGGATGTTAAAAGAAAAAGTTATTGTATTTCGACAGCATTTTTCATATGTTCAGGATATCCCCAAATGTTTACAGCTAACACTATTTCCAAAGTAGAATCATTGTTTTAATGTAACGATATGCCACGATGAATTTGCTTTTGCAAAAGGGTCATAAACTAATTTCATTAATTAAAATTAAATTAATGAGTGTTCCTAAACAACTGATCAGATAAACCATTTTTGTCGCATTTTTAGTTGAGGATGAATATCAGAAAGGTCAGTGTCGGACTTGCAAGTCTTTCAATAAACAGGTGTCGCAGAATATTTTTCACCTCATTCAGGCAGGTGAAGTTTCAGATTCCCCATTTCTTTTCAAGGATCTAAGCATCAAGGTGGATCACATGTTCAAGTCCTGGTCTTAAAGTTGATCCCAAAACTTTCTAACTCTGAACGCCACAAAATGGTAATATCTTCAACCAGACATGCATAAATTGACTAAAACATTACATAAGTTTTCTGCGCAGTTTGAGTAAACAACTTGCAAATTACTTGTCAAATGTTTCAACTGATGTATCATGTATATTCTAGCATGCAGTTAGCCTAGAAATAAATTAGCTGGCTGGAAATTTAGTTATAAAGTTTTTTTTGTTTTGAAGAGCTCCAAAAATTCTAAAAACAAAAGAAAAAGAATAAACAGTGCACTTTCACATGGGAATAGACGAAAAATATTTTGGGAGGCATACTCCATGCTGAACTGTATCCAGCCACATTCTTGGGAAAATTTGTTTTTCTCAAGGCAGATTAAAAAAAACTCAAATTCCTTAAAATCTATTTCCCACCCACCCAGACATTTGGCTCAATTAGTAGTTCTCATATGAACATCATGTTTTAACTTCTTTCTCCTCCTCTTTCTCTCCCAATTCTCCCAAACCCTACACACACGGAAAAAAAATTCAGAGGAAACAATGCTTTGCAAACCTAACATATTAATTAAATGTGCACTCAACTAGTGTGTCACAGCCCAGTGCTTGCACTAGTATAAGACTTGTTACTGACAGTAACAAGTATTACAGCAACAACGCAGTGCCAATGTTAAAAGATTAGTACGTTGGAATCCCAAGCTAATGTCCTAGAAGCATGGGTTTGAATCCCACAATGGCAGATGTTAAAATTTGAATTCAATAAAAATCTGGATTAAAATGTTTGCCTAATCATGACCACATAACTACTTTTGATTGTCATAAAAAACCCCTTCAGTTCACTAACATCCTTTAGGGAAGAAAATTCATCATCCTTACCTGGTCTAACCTCCATGGAATTCCACAATCACAACAATGTGGATCTGGCAAATAGAGATGAGTACTAAATGCTGGCCTAGCCAACACACTTACATCACATGAACAAATGGCAAAAAGTCAGGCTTATCTGATTATAGCAGCATCCAACACACACTTCAAGCAGTAGAAACACAACTTAAAGTTTAGATTAGATTAGATTCCCTACAGTGTGGAAACAGGCCCTTTGGTCCAACTAGTCTACACCAACCCTCCAAAAAGTAACCCACCCAGACCCATTTCCCTCTGACTAATGCACCTAACACTATGGGTAATTTAGCATGGCCAATTTACCTGAACTGCACAACTTTGGACTGTGGGAAGAAACCAGAGCACTTGGAGGAAACCTATGCAGACACAGGGAGAATGTGCAAACTCCACACAGGCAGTCACCCAAGGCTGGAATCAAACCTGGGATGCTGGTGCTGTGAGGCAGTAGTGCTAACCACTGAGCCACTGTGCCGCCCATAAATTTACTTCAAACTTCAGAATTTTCCGAAGATATCTGAAAGTCGTCAAAAAATGAGAGGATAACTCTACTTCATCCATCACTGTGCCATATTCTACTTGAAGAACAGAAGGAAAGTTCATTTACAGCTTGCCAGATCTCTTAATAAGAATGGATAGTGAGTGGTTACACCATGAAAATTTCTTTTTTATTCACTTGTGGGGACGGGGGACATGAGCGTCTGACCATAAGACGTAGGAGTGAAAGCAAGGCCATTCAGCCCATCGAGTCCACTCCACCATTTAATCATGGCTGATTGGTGTTTCAATTCAACTTACCCACACTCTCCCCATAGCTCTTAATTCCTTGCGAGATCAAGAATTTATCAATCTCTGCCTTTAAGACACCAACATCCCAGCCTCCACTGCACTTCGTGGCCCATCACACTCTGGCTGAAGAAATGTCCCCCTATTTCCGCTCTAAATTGACTGCCTCTAATTTTAAGGCGATGCCCACAACTCCTAGTCTCCCCGCCTAACGGAAACAACTTCCCAGCATCCACCCTTTCGAAGCCATGCATTATCTTGTAAGTTTCTTTTAGATCTCCCCCCTCCCCAGCCTTCTAAACTCTAATGAATACAATCCCAGGATCCTCAGCCGATCATCATACGTTAGGCTTACCATTCCAGGGATCATTCATGTGAATATCCGCTGGACACGCTCCAGTGTCAGTATGTCCTTCCTGAGGTGTGGGGCCCAAACTTGGACACAGTGTTCTAAATGGGGCCTAACTAGAGCCTTATAAAGTCTCAGTAACACATTGCTGCTTTTATATTCCAACCCTCTTGAGATAAATGACAACATTACATTTGTTTTCTTAATCACAGAGTCAACCTGCACATCAACCTTTAGAGAATCCTGGACTAGCACACCCAGGAGTACTTTGTACTCTGTACTTTGGCTTCATGAATTTTCTCACCATTTAAAAAATAGTCCATGCCTGTATTCTTTTTTCCAAAAAGTGCAAGATCTTGCACTTGCTCATGTTGAATTTCATCAGCCATTTCCTGGACCACTCTCCTAAACTGTCTAAATCTTTCTGTAGCCTCCCCACCTCATCAGTCCTACTTGCCTGTCTGTCTAACTTTGTATCATCAGCGAACTTTGCCAGAATGCCTTCATCTCTTCATCCAGATCATTAATATATTAAGTGAACAGCTGCAGCCCCAACACAGAACCGTGCAAACATCACTTGTCACTGGCTGCCATTCTGAAAAAGAACCTTTTATCCCAACTCTCTGCTTTCTGTCAAAGAGGCAAAAGTGAGCACGGCTGATGCTGGAAACCAGAGTTTAAATAAGGGTGGTGCTGGAAAAGCACAGCAGGTCAGGCAGCATCCGAGGTGCAGGAAAACTGACATTTCAGGCAAAAGCCCTTCATCAGGAATTACTGTCAATTAATTTGTCAAACAACCAATCCCCAATCCAAGCCAGTAGCTCACCTCGCCTTACTCAGCAGCCTCCCATGAGGCACTTTATGTAAGGCTTTTTGGAAGTCTAGATAGATGACATCCTCTGGATTTCCCTGGTCTAAACTACTTGTTACCTCTTCAAAAAAGTCTAACAGGTTTGTCAAACACGAACTCCCCTTACTAAATCCATGCTGACTTGTTCTAATCTGACTCTGCACTTCCAAGAATTTAGAAATTTCATCCTTAATGATGGATTCTAGAATTTTATCTACGACCGAGGTTAGGCTAATCGGCCTATAGTTTTCCATCTTTTGTCTTGATTCTTTCTTGAACAAGGGGGTTATAGCCGTGATTTTTCAATCATCTGGGATATTACTCATGTCTTCCGCTGTGAAGACTGACACAAAGTATTTATTAAGTTCTTCAACTATTTTCTTATCTCCCATCACTAGTCTTCCAGCATCAATTTGGTGCAGCCTCTCATTTGTTTCTTACGTATTGAAAGAAACTTTTACTATCATTTCTAATATTACTGGCTAGCTTGCTTTCATATTACACCCAGAAACTCCTGCCATTGTTGTTCTACTGTCTTCCTCGCTAGACTCTTCTTCCAGACGATTTTCGTCAGTTCCTCTCTTATGCCCCTGTAATTACCTTTATTTAACTGTAACACCATTACATCTGATTTTGCCTTCTCTCTTTCAAACTGCAGATTGAACTCTACATATTATGATTGCTGTCTCCTAAGTGTTCCCTTACTTTAAGAACTTTTATGAAGTCTGGCTCATTACATAGAACTAAGTCCAGAATAGCCTGCTCCCAATTTGGCTTCATCATAAGCTGTCCCAAAAAGCCATCCTGTAAGCATTCCACAAATTCCTTATCTTTGGATCCACCAGCAACATTATTCACCCAGTCCATCTGCATATTGAAATTCCCCATGATCACTGTGACCTTGCCTTTCTGACATGCCGTATCCATTTCCCAGTACATCTTGCGCCCCTGGTCCTGACCACTGCTGGGAGGTCTGCACATAACTCCCATTATGGTTTTTTTTAAACTTTTGTGGTTCCTCAACTCCACCCACACAGACTCCACATCATCTGACCCGATGTCATTCAGTGCCATAGATTTAATCTCATTCTTAACAAAAAAGATTACCCTGCCCTCTCTGCCCATCTCCCTGTCTTTTCGATAAGTTGTAAATCCTTGGATGTTTGACTGCCAGGCCTGAACCCCCTGCAACCACATTTCTGTGATGCCTACCACATCATAATCATTCATGATGATTTGTGCCGTTAATTCATCTGCTTTGTTCTGAATACTATGAGCATTTAGATAAAATGCCTTAATGCTAATTTTCTTATCCTCATGATTTCCAACATCTCTAGTAATATGTCCTAAGTTATCATTTCTTTTTGCTTCATTCCTAGCCTGCCTTGAACTTAAACTCTGCATACATGCTAATCTTTTGTTTATCTTTCTACTTGACTCCATAATCCCTGTTCCTTTACTTTCCCTTACCCCCGCCTCACAAGTTGCTGGCTGGTCAGCATTTATAGCCTGTCCCTAGCTGCCTTTGGACCAAGTGCCTTGCAAAGCCATTCCAGAAGGTAGTTGAGTCAACCACATTACTCTGGGTCTGGAGTCAAATGTAGGTCAGGCCATGTGAGGATGGCAGATTGCCTTCCCTGAAGGACATTAGAGACAATTTCTGACAATCAACAATGGAGTTATTTCATTGTCATCTGTCGATTCTTAATTCCAGATTTTTTTTATTGAATTCAAATCCCATCACCTGCCATGGCAGGATTTGAATTTGGGTTCCTAAAACATGAGCTGAGTTTCTGGATTAATAGTCTAGTGATAAGACGACTATGACATTGTCTCCCCAAGGTGGAAAAGAAACCTGACAATTTCTAGCACATAATGATTCCTTCAGAAACAACTATACTAAAAAGTTCAACTGTGTAGACAAATATGGGATTCTACTTCCAAAAACAGCAGATGACTGATCACATTGTGCCATTCCAACTTCAGTATGACACACCAATCTACACATTGGCGTTACAGCAATGTCATCAGAATTTTAAAATTCATTCACAGGATGAGGGAGTCGCTGACTATGCCAGAATTTACTGCCATCCCTAATTGCCCAGAGGACAGTTAAGAGTTCATCACATTGCCATGGGTCTGGAGTCACATGCAGGCCAGACAAATTTCCTCCCCAGTGGACATGAGTCAACTAGATGGGGTTTTACCACAATTGGTAATGTTTCATTATTATAATTCTAATTCCAGAGTTTTATTGAATTCAAATTCCACTGTCTGCCATGGGAGGATTCAAACCCAGAGCCCCAGAATATTATCTGGGTCTCAGGATTAGTAGGCCAGCAATAATACCACTAGGTTGTCACCGAGGTTATGTAAACTAAGCCACATATTGAATTAACACTAACATCATTGTTCGGTTCATTCCATTAAGTTTTGCAGACTACAATTATCTTTAATATACTTGTGTTGCCTCAATATCAGAAGGAGAGGTGCCCAGATAACAATGGCCAATTTCCATGTTGCATCTTAACATTACCTTTGCAAAGCGTGCATTGATCCATTTTGTGAAGGTTTTTTTCTGTACACCATCATGTTCATCTAAGACGAAAACAGATGCAATGAGTTAGCAATCATTAAAATTGGCTCACAAAGTCATGGAAATTAGAATTTAAAATACAGACATAATACTCTGCTACAATGGCAGGCTTCATACTTGCATAAGCAATACATGTTTTTTTTAATGTCTTTTTTCTCCTCTTCTTTCCTCACACACCATAAATGAATATAAGGACTTTCTTATCTTTAGAATGTACAAAAAAAATGTTATTCCTGCTTTGCAATGTTAACACAGAGATCTATTACTAAAATTGGCTAAGGCAGCTGCACCCATTTGCAAATTTGCCAATAAAAAAACATCAAGTCAAAGTTTGGACCAAGCTATTAAGAATAACATGAGAAATTGCTGTAGACCAGATGACACAGTGAGCCAGCTCCACCTTTCAATAACGGTCATAAATGGACTAATTCTGTCCCTACTCTTCACCCCTTGAGCACCAAAAAAGCAGGGAACAAGCTCTTTGCAATATACTTTAGAAAACTTGAAAAGAATTCTTCGTAATTCATGTAAACCCTCTATGAAGCCCAGGCAGCCGAGAGGGGGGCATTGTAGAAATGCTGAACACTTAATTGCACATATTAGGCAGACAGGAAGTCAAATCCCAAATGATTATATTCATCATCCCAAATGATGAAGAAGCGTCACTCCAAAAGCTAGTGTGCTTCCAATTAAACCTGTTGGACTATAATCTGGTGTTGTGTGATTTTTAACTTTGTACACCCCAGTCCAACACCAGCATCTCCAAATCATGGGTATAAAGCAGATTTCATCCAATGAATGTGAATGGGCCACCATAGACATCGTTGACCTGGCACTAAGGGAATCTGCAGCATCCAAAATCTTGAAGTTGGTGACCTTATCTTCAGCTTTTCTTGACAGGACCTGTCTGAAAGAGTGAAGTTGCAAACTATTCAGTCTTTTCTCCTGTCAAGTAACATGTTGTCCAATCTCACCACTATGTAGGAGTGCACTGATGATAAAAGCATGGTAAACTATCAGTTTGGTTATCCAAGTCAATCTGTTGTTACACACTTCTCAGCTTGGACATAATAGCTGCAGCATTTACATTGCAAGTGTTAATTTCAGCATCTAGTGATAGATTGCTGGGGATTGAGGCACCTAGTTATCTGAAGCTCTCAAAACCATCCAGCATCACTTGCTGATCAATGCAGTGTGGCTTCAAAGGTGGGATGGGCTGGGACATTTTTCACTGGAGTGTAGTAGGTTGAGAGGTTACTCTCTTGATGTTTACAAAGTCATGAGGGGAATAGATAGTTTGGTAGGTCTTTTCCATAGAATGGCAGAACAAAGAGATTTAAAAAAATATGAGGGGCAAATATTTTACACAGAGGGTGGTTCACATGTGGAATGAACTTCCTGAAGTAGTAGTGTGTGTGGGTACAATTACAACTTTTAAAACACACTTGGAAAAGTTCATGAATAGGAAAGGTTTGGAGGGATTATGGACCAGGAGCAGGCAGATGGGCCTAGTTTAGTTTGGGATTATATTCGGAACGGACAGGTTGGACCGAAGGGTCTGTTTCCATGCTGTATGACTCTATGGCTGTATGACATTTGCATTCCAGGTGCTGATGGTCAAAATCAAACTCTTAACAGGTATGAGAATCGGTCTATTTGTCACTGATGGTGTCTCAGCACAGAATACTGCTGGGGGAGCAGTGAAGTAGAACAAAGCTCAGATGAGGGCTTGCCACATTTCTAACATAGTGGACATAGCTCAGTTTTTAGCCAGTTCTGGTAGGTAAGCACATACGCTTTGTTGATGAGCTAAAATTATATGACAGTAGCAAAGGTAGGATATGATGAAGAGTATCAGTGTGAAACACAACACTATTTAATACCATTTTGAATCTCAAAGGGTACCAATGTTGCATCCTTATAGCTGATCTTATACAAGGAAAAAGAATATCTCATTGAGCAGCTTCATGGGTGGCCAATCTTTTCCAGCAACTTAAACAGACTGCCTCTGCTCACAAGGCAGAAGTGGGTACTGCAGATGCTGGAGATTAGAGTGGTGCTGGAAAAGCACAGCAGGTTAGGCAGCATCCGAGGAGCAGGAAAATCAATGATTCGGGCATTTCCTGATGAAGGGCTTTTGCCCAAAACATCGATTTTCCTGCTCATCGGATGCTGCCTGACCTGCTGTGCTTTTCCAGCACCACTCTAATCTTACCTCTGCTCACATATCCAATGCATTCCATTACAAGCAACAAACTTACAAAAGGCAGCAAGGCTGCTGAAATAACCACTCCTATAACTGGCCTTGCACAACATGCACATTTCATAGCTGCTTGGTGCCATTAGTATTCAACAATTTGTATTTATATACCACCTTTAATGTAGCAACGTCCCATGATGCCTCACAGGAGCATGATCAAACAAAATCTACATTTATGAATTAGAATTAAATTTTACAGTCTCATGTACTCAAATACAGAAATACAGGAGTACAATGAAAAGTCTACAAAATCATCATTCATCCATGTCACCTCGGTTACAAAACCATAATTAAAGAAAATAACAATAGTTTTAAGAAACCAACAGATTAAAAATAATTGCAAAAGTAATTTTGCAAAAGTTGGCAGCAGTTGCATTGGTGGTTCAGTGGTAGAATTCTCGCCTGCCACATGGGAGGCCGAGTTCGACTCCCGGCCAAAGCATTGTAGCATCCTTTATAGGGCGGCACAGTGGCTCAGCAGTTAGTACTGCTGCCTCATAGCACCAGCATCCCAGGTTCAATTATAGCCTTGGGCAACTGTCTGTGTGGAGTTTGCATATTCTCTCCGTGTCTGTGTGGGTTTTCTCCGTGCTCCAGTTTTCTCCCACAGTCACAAAGATGTGCAGGTCAGGTGAATTGGCCATGCTAAATTGCCCATAGTGTTAGGTGCATTAGTCAGAGGGAAATGGGTCTAGGTGGCTTACTCTTCGGAGGGTCAGTGTGGACCCGTTGGGCCGAAGGGCCTGTTTCCACGCTGTAGGGAATCTAATCTAAAGGAAAAAGACCCAAAAAGAAAGACATCCAGATCTTAAAGTCTTCAGCCTGGAGTCTCAGAAAACCTGCAAGTTGTGAATCAATTGCTGAAAGGAGCCACATTCTTTGGTTGCTTCAAATATCACTGACTACAAATGTGTGCGTTTTTATGCAATTAGCAGTGCAGATCTAGTTTGAGTCTGTTGTTGGAACAATCACTGCACATGCTAAAGATGCTGTTACATTGCCTTGAGCAAAACAGTAGCAGATACAGGATAAGGTACAGCAATGCTTTGCTTTCTTTCTTCCACAGATGCTGGAGATCAGAGTTAAAAAGTGTGGTGCTAGAAAAGCACAGTACTAGAAAAGCACAGCGGTCAGGCAGCATCTGAGGAGCAGGAGAGTCAACGTTTCGAATATAAGCTCTTCATCATTCCTTCATCATGCTCAAATCGTCAATACTCCTGCTCCTTTGATGTTGCCTGACCAGCTGTACTTTTCCAGCCCCACACTTTTGACTCTCTTTCTCCCACAATCTGATATACCAAGGCCTCTTTCTCCCACAATCTGATATACAGACAAAAAAACTGCAGATGTTAGAATCCAAACAGACAGGCAGGAGGCTGGAAAAAGGGCCTAGTTTACCACAGGAATGATTTCAAAGCAATGATAAAATACTAATGCCAAAAATGGGTTCAGAGTTTCTGTCACGGGTTCACGTTGGATATTACATGCCAAAATGCAATTTTCTAGTGGCAGTTAATGGGTACAAAAGTAATTCATTAACTCATTCATGTGACTGGAACCTTCCATCAAAAAGTCAAAAAAACTAGCAATGCAATTTTGTTACTTATTATACATGACTTAAATGAAAATTCCACTGTAACAGTTAAAATCCATTTGAAGATTCTTGCACAAAATACACTGAAAAGGAGAGTTAGGGAATTTGAATTTTAATTACTGTGGACTCCAATGATGATCTGAGTTTGGAAACTTCGTGTGACATCTTCCCGAAACAGCTTTGAACATTATTTGTTTATGCAAAAACAAATGTGTCTATCAAACAGGGATGGACTTGGGAAACATCAGATAGTTAACCACACTTCATCACTAAGAATGGCAGCAATGACAAATCTAGAATTGTGACTGTTGCAAGAAATGAAAACATAAGGAATGAAAGAAAATGATCAACTGGTCTTCGTATACTATCTTTCATGCCCTCGACACTTCCTAAATATTCCCCCTCACTAGGGTAGCATGCTCAAAGTTAAGGCCTTTTATTCCAGGAGTTGCCTCAAAAGATAAAAACATTATCAAAAGTTCTTAAAATCCTAAGTACACTTATCAGATAGGTCCACATTAACACAAAACATGGGCTAGGTTTCTGTAGTTAACAAGAAATACTATTTATTACAAATGAATAGATTCTAAACACAGGTAAATACTACAAACTGTTGACAAACAACTCTCTAGTTAAAATTCTGTCCCCTTCTAAACGCTACTATACAAACAAACAAGAATTGGTATTATGGGTGAAGTGGGCGGGGGGGGAAAACTGGGGAAACAGTTCAGTACCATCAGTCCTCAGGATTCGATGGAGTGTTCCTTTCGTTTCCAGAGTCTTTTAATTCTCCAATCTTTTCCTTCAGGTTTTCTCACTTCTTTGGAGGCATACAGCAATGGTTCACTGATTATAAGTTCTCAGACCTTTGGTTAAAAGCAACAGCCTACAGAAATGGTGAGAGAAAATAAACTAGCTTTCTTCAGGCTTTAGGTATTTTACAGGAAAGAGCAACACACCACCCACTATTTTAAGCAGTGTGAAGGCTCCTGCCAGGGCTGTTCACAGCCACAAACTGTTCAGCTACCCAGAAACCAATCAGATCATTCTCAGCCTGATGCCTTTGGCATCCACACTGGTGGCTACTCCACAAATCAATCAACATCTTATCCTTAGCTGAATCTCACTGGGTAACACCCTCTTGGGTTGGCCCTTTACAAATCAACAATGTAAAACAGTAACCTTTATTGTTTAGAACGTGCAGCAATATTTAACACATTCCTTAGTTTTAAAACAGGCCTTTTCCATTATAGTCTACAATAAATATCTGCAGAAACACCCTAATGGTTACCCTAGGAAAAGTTTGGGGAATTAAAACCCACTAACTCTTGGGTAATTGAGTAATGCTGAAAAAGGCATTTTAAGTTTCCGAATCTACTCTCACTTTACCTACTGTTCTGTTTAAAAAATATTTGGATTGGCTCTGAATCGCAGAGGTTTGAATGGATATGGGCCAAGCATAAATAGGTGGAACTAGTTTATTTTTCAATGAATGTACGATAATATCACCTTTCACATGCACTCTCAGACATATCCTTTTCACTCAACTAAGGATTACCCACTACTGTGGTTGACAAGGCCTTTAACCATGCCTAGTCCTTTTCTCACGCATTCACTCTCATCCCTTCTCTTGTCTACCACTACATAAACAGGGTCCCCCTTGTCCTCACTTTCCACCCCAACAGCCTTTGCATCTAAAGGATCACAAGCTGCCATTTCCACCACTGCCAGTGGGACACCAGCACCGCACACATTTTCCCCTCCCTTTTGAGAACTCTATAAGATTATTCCATCTGGGAAATCCTGGCCCGCTACTCCTCTACTCTGAAGACCTCCCTTTAAGCTGGTCTTCTTGTGAACTGTCCTTATGAGTTCAACGCGAAAAGCTTTGAAAACAATGTCATTTTCCAGCAATACTGAAGTTTTACCAAACAACAAACAACTAAACTCTTAATACACCAGTAATCCTCTTGACTCCTAATGCCCTGTATTTGACACAACCCCTCCAGATATAATAGTCTCAATTACACCTAACCTGGAGACAAATAGACCTCAACGAACCACACTGCAACCAAAACCAACCCTCCAAGTAATATTCTCTCTCTTCTCTAGCTCCTGAGCCTAAGAGCCTCCTTCTTCCCCCATCCTCAATCATGCAGCGTCCACCTCCTTTCCAACTCACTGAAGTATCTTTCTTGCATTTAAAAGTTCCCTCACAGATTTATCATCCTGACTTAAAAATATACAATCTTTCCTTCGTCATTGCAATATCTGGAATATCTGACCTAACAGCACCTTGGGTATGCTTGACCCATGCAACTGAGTATGTGAATACACCTACTAGAGAAGGTGCAAAACTTGACCTACCCTTAGGAACTAAGGCAGGACGTGTGACTGAGGTGTCAGTGGGGTTGCACTTTGGGGCCAACGACCGTAATTCTATTAGTTTTCAAATAGTGATGGAAAAGATATAAAAGTTGAAGTTCTAAAGTGGAGGAATGTCAATTTTGACGGTATTAGGCAAGAACTTTCAAAAGCTGATTGGGGATGGCTGCAAAATGGGAAGCCTTCAGAAATGAGATAATGAGAGTCCAGAGAAAGTATATTCCTGTTAGGGTGACAGGAAAGGCTGGTAGTTATAGGGAATGCTGGATGACGAAAGAAATTGAGGGTTGGTTAAGAAAAAGAAGGAAGCATATGTCATATATAGCAGGATAGATCAAGTGAATCCTTAGAAGAGTATAAAGACTGTAGGAGTATACTTAAGAGGGAAATCAGGAGGACAAAAAGGAGACATGAGATAGCTTTGGCAAATAGAGTTAAGGAGAATCCAAAGGGTTTGTACAAATATATTAAGGACAAAAGGTTAACTAGAGAGAGAACAGGGCCCCTCAAAGATCAGCAAGGCCACCTTTGTGTGGAACCGTAGGAGATGAGGGAGATACTAAACGAGTATTTTGCATCAGTATTTACTGTGGAAAAGAACATGGAAGATATAGAATGTAGGGAAATAGATGGTGACATCTTGAAAAATGTCTGTACTACAGAGGGGGAAATGTTGGATGTCTTAGACAATAGGTGCAGGGGTAGGCCATTCTGCCCTTCGAGCCTGCGCCACCATTCAATATGATCATGACTGATCATCCTTAATCAGTATCCTGTTCCTGCCTTATCTCCATAATCCTTGATTCCACAATCCTTGAGAGCTCTCTTCAACTCTTTCTTAAATGAATCCAGAGACTGGGCCTCCACTGCCCTCTGGGGCAGAGCATTCCACACAGCCACCACTCTCTGGGTGAAGAAGTTTCTCCTCATCTCTGTCCTAAATGGTCTACCCCGTATTTTTAAGCTGTGTCCTCTGGTTCGGCACTCACCCATCAGCGGAAACATGTTTCCTGCCTCCAGAGTGTCCAATCCTTTCATAATCTTATATGTTTCAATCAGATCCCCTCTCAGTCTTCTAAACTCAAGGGTATAAAAGCCCAGTCACTCCAGTCTTTCAGTGTAAGGTAATCCCGCAATTCCAGGAATTGACCTCGTGAACCTACGCTGCACTCCCTCAATAGCCAGAATATCTTTCCTCAAATTTGGAGACCAGAACTGCACACAGTACTCCAGGTGTGGTCTCACCAGGGCCCTGTAAGCTGCAGAAGAACCTCTTTGCTTCTATACTCAATCACTCTTGTTATGAAGGCCAGCATGCTATTAGTCTTCTTCACTACCTGCTGTACCTGCATGCTTATCTTCATTGACTGGTGTACAAGAACACCCAGGTCTCTTTGTACTGCCCCTTTACCTAAATGGATTCCATTTAGGTAGTAATTTGCCTTCCTGTTCTTGCCACCAAAGAGGATAACCATACATTTATCCACATTAAACTGCATCTGCCATGCATCTGACCACTCACCTAACTTGTCCAGGTCACCCTGTAATCTCCTAACATCCTCCTCACATTTCACCCTGCCACCCAGCTTAGTTTCATCAGCAAATTTGCTAATGTTATTACTAATACCATCTTCTATATCATTAATATATATTGCAAAAAGCTGCGGTCCCAGCACTGATCCCTGCGGTACCCCACTGGTCACTGCCTGCCACTCCGAAATGGAGCCGTTTATCACTACTCTTTGTTTCCTGTCAGCCAACAACTTTCAATCCAAGTTAGTACTTTATCCCCAATACCATGCACCCTAATTTTGCTCACTAACCTCATCAAAAGCTTTCTGAAAGTCCAGGTACACTACATCTACTGGATCTCCCTCGTCCATCTTAAGAGTTACATCCTCAAAAAATTCTTGAAACGCGTAAAAGTGGATAAATCCACAGGACCTGATCAGGTGTACCCTAGCTTCCCACAGAGTTCTAGGGAAGTGATTGCTGGGCCTCTTGCTGAGATATTTGTATCATCGATAGTCGCAGGTGAGGTGCCAGAAGATGGAGGTTGGCAAACGTGGTGCTACTGTTTAAAAAAAGGTGGTAAGGACAAGTCAAGGAACTATAGACCAGTGAACCTGACGTCGGTGGTGGGCAAATTGTTGGAGGGAATCCTGAGGGACAGGATGTACATGTATTTGTAAAGGCAAGGATTGATTATGAATAGTCAACATGGCATTGCACATGGGAAATCATGTCTCACAAACTTGATTGAGTTTTTTGAAGAAGGTAACAAAAAGGATTGATGAGGGCAGAGCAGTAGACGTGATCCATATGGACTTCAGTAAGGTGTTCGACAAGATTCCCCATGGGAAACTGGTTAGCAAGGTTAGATTTCATGGAATACAGAGAGAATTAGTCATTTGGATACAGAACTGGCTCAAAGATAAGAAGACAGAGTGGTGATGGAGGGGTGTTTGTCAGACTGGAGGCCTGTTACCAGTGGAGTGCCACAAGGATCGGTGCTGGGTCCACTACTTTTTATCATTTATATAAACAATTTGTATGTGACCATAAGAGGTATAGTCAGTAAGTTTGCAGATGACACCAAAATTGGAGGTGTAGTGGACAGCAAAGAAGCTTACCTCAGATTACAACGGGTTCTTGATCAGATGGGCCAATAGACTGAGAAGTGGCAGATGGAGTTCAATTCAGATTAAGGTGAGGTGCTGCATGTTGGGAAAGCAAATCTTAGCAGGACTTATACACTTAATGGTAAGGTCCTCAGGAGTACTGTTGAACAAAGAGACCTTCGAATGCAAGCTCACAGCTCCTTGAAAGTGGAGTCGCAGGTATATAGGATAGTGAAGAAGGCATTTGGTATGCTTTCCTTTATTGGTCAGAGTATTGAGTACAGGAGTTGGGAGGTCACATTGTGGCTGTACAGGACATTGGTTAAGCCAATGTTGGAATATTGCGTGCAATTCTGCTCTCCTTCCTATCAGAAAGATGTTGCGAAACTTGAAACGGTTCAGAAAAGATTTACAAGGATGCTGCCAGGGTTGGAGGATTTGAGCTATAGGGAGAGGTTGAATAGGCTAGGGCTGTTTTCCCTAGAGCGTCAGAGGCTGAGGTATGACCTTATAGAGGTTTATAAAATCATGAGTGGCATGGATAGGATAAATAGACAAAGTCTTTTCTCAGGGGTCGGGGAGTCCAGAACTAGAGGACATAGGTTTAGGGTGAGAGGGGAAAGATATAAAAGAGACCTCTGCATGTTTTCATGCAGAGGGTGGTTCGTGTATGGAATGAGCTGCCAGAGGAAGTGGTGGAGGCTAGTACAATTGCAACATTTAAAAAGCATCTGAATGGGCACATGAATAGGAAGTGTTTGGAAGGATATGGACCGGGTGCTGGCAGGTGGGACTAGTTTGGGTTAGGATATTGGGTTGGCATGGACAAGTTGGACCAAAGGGTTTGTTTCCGTGCTGTACATTTCTATGAGTCTATAATTCACTGCCATCTTCTCAAGGGCAATAAAGGATTGGCAATAGACAATGAAATGCATCCTCTCATCTGAGAACAATTTTTTTTAGAAACAAAGATGATAGAATAACAGAGGGAGAAAAGCCCTTCTCATCCATGTCTCCGACAGCACCTCCCATTTCTGGTCCTCTATTCACTCTGCTATGTTCTCTGCACTTTGCTTTGTTTTCTGAACATAAACCTACAAATTTAGTTGACCTTTAAACTTGCAAGTGTAAAAGCATGTGGGAGAAAAGTATAAAAAAATGAACATGCAATGACAGATACAGTGACAATAATAGTGTGGGAGAAGGGAAAGTGGAAACTATCATAATAAAAACAGTTAGCTAGTTAAACATGAGACTGCTGCAGCCAAACAGAAACAGTTGTTTTTATACACTGTCACAGGGGTTCAACTGGTCAAGTTAGCATTTACCTGTACATAGATAACTGAAATTGGTCCTCAACATAATGTCACTTTACTGTCAGAATTTTGAAGTAATTCACAATGGCTGTAATTCAATCTAAATGCAAGACAACCACAAGTTAAACCCCAAAGTATTAAACACTGAGAAGTAAAATTCTGGTGAAATTTTTAGAAAGAGAAATCTGATTTTACTGAAAGGACAGGCATTTATATTTTAATAATTAGATATTAATACCACCTTTCTACTTGCAGTCTTTAGAATGGAGTTAAACTTTGCTGGCACACCCAAGTGCTCTGCTTAATTAAAACTTTCAAAGTGTCAACGATTCTAGCCTCAGGTTTTCTACATGTCATCTGCTATGCAGAAATTAGGGAACAAAGATAGAAATTAGCTGGAGGCTTTTCAGGGAAAGAAACAATGGTGTAAGGGATCAGAGATTTAATAAATTCAAGAATGACCCCAAGCTCTGGACTGTCATCTGGTATAACTATCGCTCATACCAGCAAATACTAAAATATCATGGTAAGCTCAACAAATCTAAACAATTTCCATAAGGAAATGTCACAGTCTGTGGAAAAACGGCATTGATTCACATCTAATTAGCAAGCACCATTCCTATCACAGCTCACCATTCCTGAAACGTTCATCATTTCCTTTGTTCACTCCAGGTTTGAATATTCCTATGCATTCTAGGCCAGACTCTCAAATTTAGCCTCTGGAAAATTAAGACAATTCAAAACTCTACACAAATCTCGCTAAACTCAGTTCCTCCGGCACACTTGTATTCATTGACCTATACTGGCTCCTAGTTAAGCATTCCCTCAATTTTTGTAATTCTTGTTTGCAAATTTCTCCTGGCCCTCATCTCCCCACAACCTTCTCTGCAATCTTCTCTAGCCCTACAACCATCCAAAATGTCTGCACTCTATTAATTTTTATACTAGATTCAATTTTCATTGATCCACCATTTATGGCCATGCTTTTAGCAGTCAAGGTTTCACTCTAAACCTCTTCATCACGCTCCCTTTCTTTCTTTCCTGAATCTATCGCTTTGACCATTCTTTCAATCACATCCCCAAATATTTTCTTATGAAAAATGCCTTAGGAGATTGTACTGTCTTCCAGGTACTATACAAATATAAAGTGGTGATGACAGGCATGTTACTAGATTTACTATTGAGTTAAGATTTAATTTGTTTTGTTGTCATATGCTCCTAGGTACAGTGAAAAAGTTTTGTTTTGCAAGCAGAACAGGCAGAGTTAGCACTAAGTGTAGGAAAATAAAATGTTGTCATTCAAGAAAATAAATCAGCTAAGTTTGCAAAAGATTATTTTTACTCTCAATTACATAAAACACAATCCTTCAGTGTATCTGAACATACAATTCAGGGGAAGTAGGCAATTCAGTCCTCTATCATTCAAAAAGGTCACGGCTGATCTGTTTGTGCTTTTAATTTGACATTCCACCTACTCTCAATAACCTTCAATTTCTCTGTCTCCAAAAGTCAGTCAGCCACACCTTAAAGAAATTCAATTTCACCACCTCCACCACATTCTGAGGAGAAGGGTCACTGAACTCATAAATGTTAACTCTGCTTCTCTCTCTACAAACATTGCTAGACCTGTTGAGTTTCTCTGGCATTTCCTGTTCATGTTTCAGACTTCCAGAATCTGTAGTTCTTTGTTTTAATTCAGAAAAAGATTTCTATTCATCTTTGCCCTCAGACTACTTGAGGTAATAAACTTGCAAGACTATGAGGATAAAGAGGAGAAATGGAAATGAATGGATACTGCAAGTAGTCCCAGACAAGAATAGATAAAAAGAGAGACATATAACATGTTTCACTGTGTTGACACATTGCCATTAAGTAGAAGGTTAACCCACACAAATATTCTGAATAAACACTAGCTCTCTCCCCCACTAGAATGCAACTTTTAACATATTTTCTTATTAAAAGTCTCAGATTTCTCAGATACATTTTATGTATTATCACCATTCCAAAACTTAAAACATTTGTCACAGCAGCCATGAGTTAAGATTTCAAAAGCATTTAAACAAAGTCTCAGCCACAGTTATTTTTAAATACGCAATGAAACAGCTAGAATGGAAACCTAATTAGAAAAGCTCAACGCCAATTGGGATTCTTCTTAAAGAGGAAAACATCTCATTTGAAAAAAAATATTGTATTTTCACTCGATCATGCCAATCTGAACAGTCTTTGTATGAGAAAATAGCATATTTCTGTTGTGAAATTAATCACAAGGCCACAAGCACCAGTAACAGTCTAAGTGGCAGCAGCAATCCTAGTATTAAATCAGCAAATTCATGATTACTCTTGATATGACAGCAGAAGCTGCAGCAAACATTAATCAGATCACAAAATTTCAAGTTAATGCAAGAAAAGTAAGAAAAAGTGGAAAAGGAAGGCAAGACTAAAGGACAATAGATAAAGGCCATATTTAACTGAGGTAAAGTGATCTTTTAGATGAACTCGTTCCTAATTTTTCTAAAGCTTTACTGCACTCATGTTCATATCACACCTCAACACATTCGTTGAAAAACAAAATTCACCAGCCATTGTTTGAGGAGTTTGTCTAAACTGCCAAAAGCCTTAAGCTTAAATTCAAACAAAATAATCTACTGCACCTTTCTATTTAGAGGAGCAGCTGTAACTCATAGCTATAGGTCAACAGAAAAGACACTATACAAACAAATGTTTCTTTACTTTCACAGGCCAGCCTCTCCTCCCACAATGCTCATGCAGCCACAGGGACTAAAAGCCAACATTTAAGCCAATCTGATCAATAAGGCACCAGAATTGAATATTGAACAAACAAAAAAATGTATTATCTCCTACGTGCACTTTTCCATTCTTCAATGTACCAGATGTGCTTGCATTCAAAAGGCCAAAAGAAACCTTAGCTGTGACCAACAGAAAAAAGAATCCCAGAAGTCTCTGCACACGTTCACAACAAATTTCTTGGCATGCATCTGCAGCTGCCAAATAACTGTATAAAGTACTCTATCAAAACATCTGCTATTGAAACAGGCCAAATACCCTTGAACAGGTTTTTGCTCCTGGAATTTCATACTGTAGGTGTGTCACTAGTTAACTGGTTTTGATGCAGGACGAATACCAAAATATTGAATCATAGCAAAGAGCATAGAGTCATTGAGATGTACAGCACGGACACAGACACTTCGGTCCAACTAATACATGCAGACCAGATTTCTCAACTCAATCTAGTCCTACCTGCCAGCACCTAGCCCATATCCCTCCAAACCCCTCCTATTCATATAACCATCTGGATGCCTTTTAAATGTTGCAATTGTACTAGCTTTACCACTTCCTCCGGCAGCTCATTTGTATGATGTTGTTCACTAATTTCACATAATACTGCAAATTAAAATAAAGAACATCCATTCAAGCCATTAGGTGTCTTTCAAAATACCCCCTCCACTGGAGCTCTGTGTTCTAGAAATATCCCATGTGTCCCTTCAGATTTGTTATTTTCAAATGAGACGGCATGGTGGCTCAGTGGTTAGCACTGCTGCCTCACAACACCAGGGACCAGGGTTTGATTCCCGCCTCAGGCTACTATCTGTGTGGAGTTTGCACATTCCCCCTGTGTCTGTGTGGGTTTCCTGCCACAATCCAAAGATGTGCAGGTCAGGTGAATTAGCCATGCTAATTCGCCCATAGCATCAGGGGTAAATGTGGGGTAGGGAAATGGGCCTGGCTGGGTTGCTCTTCAGAGGGTTGGTATGAGCTGAAAATGTGTTGCTGGAAAAGCGCAGCAGGTCAGGCAGCATCCAAGGAACAGGAAATTCGACGTTTCGGGCATAAGCCCTTCATCGGGAATGAGGAAGGTTGGTATGAACTTGTTGGGCCAAAGGGCCCATTTCCATACTGTAGGGAATCTAATCTAAATTCTTATTCAGTTATCTTTTAAATATTAGAGTCTTAATTTATTTTGTTCTTAAAGGTGATGCAAACACAAGCCACAACACAAGCCTGACTCCATCATATTCCACAGTGTACCTGCTCCATGCCAACTGGGGCCATATCAAAAGATGGATTTGTTGCCACTTTTCCCCTCCTGAACTGGAGACAGAGTATATTTTAAAAGGCAAAATAATTCACCAGTTACATACTAACAAAGCTGTACCATTATTGCAGTACAAAACATACTTAGGAGCAATAAATGCTGGCTACAGAGCAATAGGTTTGTGAACATAGCCTTCAGATCAGGAAATTTTGCTCTCAAACCAGTACCTTTCCTGTGTAAGAACGCAGACAGCACAAAACCAGTAATGCTATACCACCAGCCTCTGAAGCTTCCCTGGCAACCATAAATGATCAATTTTAATTATAACAGACATGGGTAGCCATTCATATTGCAGTACTGATTGAGTATTAAGCCAGGCAGCACTGATACTGAAAGTTTTTTGTAACATTACTCCCTAGATGTGTGCTTCACTGGCTCAGGCCAGCATTCACTGCCCATTGCTGGTTGCCCTTGAGAAAGTAGTGGTGAAACTTGCAGGTGGTGATGTTCACATGTATCTGCTGTTTTTGTCCTTCTGGATTTTAGTGGCCGTGGGTTTGGAAGATGCTTGTCTAAGAATCTTTGATGAATTTCTGTAGTGCATCTTGAGGTGGTGCAAATAACTGCTACTGCAGTGGAGGGAGTGACTGTTTGTGGATTGGTGCCAATCAAATGGGTTGCTTTGCCCTGGATGGTATCAAGCTTTATGAATGTTATTGAAGCTGGACTCTTCCAAGTACGTGGGAAGCATTCCATCGCATTCCTGAGGAGAAAGATGCAAGAAGAAGGGCTCATGCCCGAAACGTCGACTCTCCTGCTCCTTGGATGCTGCCTGACCTGCTGTGCTTTTCCAGTAAAACATTTTCAGCTTTCATCTCAATTCTGACTCATGTGGACAGCAGGCAGGCTTTGGGGAGTCAGGTGATGAATTACTAGCTGTAACAATTCCTAGCCTCTGACTTGCTCTTGTAGCCACAGTACTTGTATGACTAATCCAGTTCTGTTTCTAGCTGCAAATGTGTTGCTGGTCAAAGCACAGCAGGCCAGGCAGCATCTCAGGAATAGAGAATTCGACGATTCGAGCATAAGCCCTTCATCAGTTCTGTTTCTAGTCAATGGTAAAAGCTAGGGTGTTGATAGTTGAGTATGCAGTGACATGGTACCATTGAATGTCAAGAGATGATAGTTTTGGACATGGACTGTTTCAGTACCTGGGTCATTGTGAACATTGTGCAGTCATCAGTAAACCAAAAGGGTGGCAGGAAGGTCATTGATGAAGCAGCTCCAGATGGTTGGGCCAAATGACACTGCCCCAGGAAACTCCAGTAGAGATGACCTGGAGCTAAGATAACTGATTTGCAACAACTGCAAACACATACCCATGAGCCAGATATGGCTACAGCCAGCAGACAGCATCCCCCTCCCCAATTTCCATTTATGTCAGTTTTGCTGCAGGTTCTTTAATGCCATACCCAGCCAAAGGTAGCCTTGATGTCATGGACAGTCACTCTCACATCACCTCTGGAAGTCAGCTCTTTTTCTCTTGTTAAACCAAGGCTCTAATAAGGTTAGAATCTGAATAGCACTGGTGAAAGCAAAACTGAGTGTGGGTGAATAGATAATTGCTAAGCAAGTGCTGCTTGACAAGAATAGACTGATGGGGCAGTAACTGGCCAAGCTGGATTTGTCCTGTTGAGTGTAAAGGACATATCTGAGTAATTTTTCACATTGTCAGGTAGATGCCAGTGTCATAGCTGTACTGGAACAGCTGGGCTAGGGGACAAGTTCTGGAGCGCAGGTCTTCAGTACTATTGTCGGAATATTGTCAGGGCCATAGCCTTTGCAGAGTCCAGCACCTCCAACAGTTTCTTGATATCACATGGAGTGAATCGAAATCGCTGAAGGCTGGCATGTGATCGTGGGGAGCTCTGGACGAAAGCAGAGATGGATCATCCATTCAGCAACTTTGGCTAAAGAATGTTACAAATATTTCAGCCTCATCTTTTGCACTGATGTACTCCCCCATTATTGAGGATGGGGATGTCTGTAGAGCTTCCTTCTCCAGTGAGATGTCGAATTGTCCACCATTACTTATTTATAACCCAACGTGGCAGAAATGGAGAGCTCAATCTGATCCAGAGATTGTGGAATTGCTTGACATTTCATTTTCAGTTATGCTTGATGAAGATTTGGCATGTCCTCCTGGACTGTCCATTGATCCCCTGGCTTGATGGCAATAGCAGAGTGGGGATATGCTGTGCAATGAGATTATACTGGTGATAGCGCTGTCCAGGACAGTGTGGGTAAGGCATGATTTTACATGTCACACTTGCTTGACTGTCTGTGAGACTGTTCTCCCAATTTTGGCAGTCACCTTTGGGTGACCATCCTCCAAGGCGGATTTCGGGACAGGCAGCAACAAAAAATGGCCAAGCAGAGGCTAATTGCAAAGTTTGGTACTCATTGGGATGGTCTCAACTGGGACCCTGGATTCATTTCACACTACAGGTGACTACCTTTGCACTACACAGACTCACACACACACACACACAAAGACAGACTCACACACGTACCCCCTCACAGACCTGTACCCCCTCACAGACCTGTACCCCTTTAATCTCACACATTTATACAGTCTCTCACAGGCACTCAAAAATCGCTTCCCCCCCGCCCCCCCCATCCCCCACCAACACACACACATACACAAGTGTGTGGGGTGCATTTGTACTTGCAGAGTTACATTGTACTTTGCCCAAAAACTGCATCATTCCATGTAAGATTCTGTTAATTTATTTTTTAGATTAGCATCAGTCTAAACATTATGGCACAGACAGCAGCACACAGGGGTGCTAACGCCTTCAGTACATTATCTATGGTGATACCAATTGTTAAAGTTCACTTGAGAATGTAACTTTTTAAAAAGATTTTGTGAGCTACATTTGAAAGGAGTGAAACTAACTTGGTCATTCTAACAGAAGAGAGACTTAAAAACAATCAAGGTATTTTTCAATGTATAATTTCAGTTATATCACACTGCAAACTTTTGCTATAAATTCTGTGTCTTACAATTGTGTACTCCACAACCACCTCAAGGAGGAGCAGCGCTCTGAAAGCTAGTGCTTCTAATTAAACCTGTTGGACTATAACCTGGTGTTGTGTGATTTTTAACTTGGCTCAGGTTAGTTCAGTTCGACTTGCATCTTTTCAGTTTCCCTTGCTTTTCCTTGAGTCTTCAGCCTATATTTTCTTGAGCCTCGGTGGCATGGTCACTCAGTGGTTAGCACTGCTACCTCACAGCGCGAGGGACCCAGATTCAATTCTAGCCTCGGGCGACTGTCTGTGTGGAATTTGCACATTCTTCCCGTGTCTGCGTGAGTTTCCTCTGGGTGCTCCAGTTTCCTCCCACAGTCCAAAGATGCACAGGTGAATTGGCCATGCTAAATTGCCCATAGTGTTTGGTGCATTAGGTAGAAGGAAATGGGTCTCGGTGGGTTACTCTTCAGAGGGTCGATGTGGACTCGTTGGGCCAAAGGGCCTGTTTCCACACTTTAGGGAATCTAATCTAATCAATATCAAGTACTAAGTCATTTTCGAGTTTATAGTCCAAATCTAACTCTAGTCCATGTAGCACTTTCTTGGATCGGAATCCTGACACAATACCATTAGTTCTCACTTTACCCATACCATAGCAGGACGTGACCTGGTTATAGTCCAACAGGTTGAATTGGAAGCACACTAGCTTTCGGAGCGCCACTCCTTCATAAGGTGGTTGTGGAGGACACAATTGTAAGGCACACAATTTACAGCAAAAGTTTACAGTGTGATGTAACTGAAATTATACATTGAAAAATACCTTGGTTGTCTGCTAAGTCTTTCATCTGTTCGAATACCATGATTGTTTCACTTCTTTCATGTATAAATCACAAAACATTTTTTAAAAAGTTGCATTCTCAGGTTAACTGTAACAATTGGTGTTAGCCAGACAATATGCTGAAGGTGTTAGCCTCCGTGTTCTCTCCCTGTGCCATGATGTTTAGATTGATTCTAATCCAAAAGGTGAGATAAGAGTTTTACATGAATTCATGCAGTTTTTGAGCAAAGTACAATATAACTCTGCAAGTACAAATTCACCCCACAAACGAATATGTATATGTGTGCAATGGGGTGGGGGGGGGGGGGGGGGGGGGTTGTGTCTGTGTGTGTGTACATGTGTCTGCCTGGTTGGTGGGAGGTTGTGAGTGTGAGATTGTGTGTATGTGGGTGTAGAGTGTCTTAAGTCTGTGAGGGGGTGCATGTGAGTGTGTGTACGTGCATGTCTGGGGTGGGAGGGGTTGTGAGTGCCTGTGAGAGAGTGTGTATATATGTGTGCGTGAGTGGAGAGTGGTCTAAGTCTCTGAGAGGATGCATGCGTGAGTGTGGGAGTGTGTGCGTCTGTATGGATGTGTGAGAGTGTCTGTGTGCGTGTCTGTATATATGCGCGCGCGTGTGTGTGTGTGTGTGTGTACTGCAATGACAGTCACCTGTAGTATGACATGAACCCAAGGTCCCAGTTGAGGCCCTCCCTATGGGTATCAACTTAGCTATCAGCCTCTGCTCGACCATTTTTCGCTGCTCCCTGTCCCGAAGTCCGCATTGGAGGATGGTCACTCGAAGGTCCGAGGTTGAATGACCTGGACCACAGAAGTGTTCCCCAACTGGGTGGGAACACTCCTGGCTGTTGATTGTTGTGCAGTGCCCATTTATCCGTTGCCGTAGCCTTTGCTGAGTTTCCCCAATGTACCATGCCTCAGGGTATCCTTGCCTGCAACATATAAGATAGACAACGTTGGTTGAGTCACATGAGTACTTGCCGCATACGGAGTGGGAGGTGCCCCCATGTGTAATGGTGGTATCCATGTCCACACTCTGACACGTCTTGCACGCCTACCGTGACAGGGTTGTATGGAGTTGTCCTGAAAGCCGGGCAGCTTGCTACGAACAATGATCTGTTTGGCGG